>NC_081394.1:9569449-9889449 GCF_030684315.1 Stegostoma tigrinum | reverse complement strand
CCAAAGTGAACTTTACACATGACTGGCCCTGGCCTACGACAAACTCCATCCCCTGAAGCCTCACAGTCCTCACAGAGCCTTGTGTCCATCACTGGCGTTCCTGATGCTGTTTCACCCTCCCCACTATCCACATCCGGGAAGATCAGATTTAACCTGATGAAGAGTCTTCTCCCCATAAGCAACTCTGCTGGAGCTCCGCCTTTTGTCGTATGAGGGGTGGTCCAATAATCATTCAGGAACCAGGACAGTTTGGCATCTAGTGAAGCTATCGGATTCAAATTCAAACTCAAATTCCCTGGTGTTAAACAATGGCCTGTTGCCTGTGACAAACACTTTCGGAATCCGTGTATTGCAAGAGATGTAAACAGATTTTAATATCATTGTCCCTGTGTTAGAATGAGCTCTATGTATGCCCTGCCACTTTGAACAGGCATCGACAATGACTAAGTACGTTGACCCCATGAAAGGTCAGGGTGGTCAATGCGTGACTGAGCCCAGGGCTTACCCAGCCTTGCCAGGGATGTGGGGGTCCTTATTGGCCCTTGTTGGCACTGCCCCACCGACACGCCTCCATTGCCATCCAACCCTGGCCACCAGACATGACGCTCCAGCTTGTAATTGCATGCACTTACGATGAGAGCCCAGTTATAAACAGCCCGGCTTTGTCCTTTTCTCATTAGGCCAAGCAGGGGTTGGTGGGTCTGTCACTCTAAGGTGCTCACAGTAAAGATGGCCGTCAAACCTCCCTTCTCTATCTGGGTGTATTCACTCGCTGCACCAGCCAATATCCAAGGAGCGAACACTATTGGGAGTTCCTCTCTGTTGGGCCATCTGTGAGCCAGCCATTCTGTACAGGGAGGTATCACATGCCAGCAACACCTCTCGTTTGGGGTCATAGTGTGCCAACAGCTCACACAATGATAGCTGCCCCTTTTGCTTCCCGAGAAGCTACAACACCATTTCCAAAGCTGACCCTTTTTTTGATAAGAGTTGTTGCAAAGGTGCCAGGCTATGTAAGAACTTTCTGGAATAACTCACCAATCCAAGGAAAGCCCGAAGATCCGGGACACATGCGGGAGCGGGGGACCCTTTGATTGCCCTCACTTTATCTGTAACCCAGTCTTTTCGAGTCTGTAGCCCAAGTAGGACACTTCATGGGGGCTGCCCGGAACACACATGTTTTCCCTTTGAGGCTGTATGCCCTCCTTGGTGAAACATCTAAGGACTATGTTCGAGTTCTCTAAGCGCTCCTTATGGGCCTTCCCAGTCATTAATACAGACAGATGGCGACCTGGGCTAGACCTTAGAAAGTGTTCACCATCGCTCTCTGAGAAGTGGTACAGACTGACGATACCCCAAATGCCGATCTTGTGTATTGGTACAAACCCTTATGGGTATTAATAGTGGAAAACCTCCGGGACTCCTCATCTAATGGCAGTTGTGATTACACATGGCTCATTAGGGGAGGTGATGGCCTCATGGTATTATCGGTGGATTGTTAACCCAGAGACCCAGAAAACGCCCTGGGGATCTGGGATCAAATCCCACCACAGCAGATGGTGGAATTTACATTCAATAAACATCTGGAATGATCGTGAATCCATTGTCGCTTATTGGAAAAACCCACCTGGTTCACTAATGTCCTTTAGGGACGGAAACTGCCATCCTTACCTGGCCTGGCCCATATGTGACTCCAGGCCCACAGCAATGTGGTTGAGTTGGGGCAATTAGGGATGGGGCAATAAATGCAGCCTGGACAGTGATGCCCTCGTTCTGTGAATGAATAAAGAACCGTGCCCAGCTTTGTGAAGGGCAGCCCCTGGTGCCGGAGGTGTACTGTATCGGAGGGATTTGGGTATTTATCCAGCTGTGAAAAACCGTGTGCGGTTTGTTTAAATTCCCCAAAAAGGCGAGCCGACCCACCGGGCTTCACAATCGGTGGTGGCCATTTGGCCGACTGGCCCGGGTTAGGGATCCCTGCGCCATGCCACCCTCCGGGTTTCAGCCTCTACTTCTCCCCATGACTCGAAAGGCACTGGGACGGCCTTTCAGAATCACGGGATTGCTTCCTGGCCAACACACAAGGGGGCCTCGACCCCTTTGATGGTCCCTAGACCTTCCCGAAAAAAACACCCTGGAACTTAGTGAGGACTTCACTCAGGCAGTTGCTTTCTCATCGGGAAATAATCGAGCCAATCATTCCCAATCTTTCTCAAACAATGTTGCCACCATCGGGCTTGGGCCTGAGATTTGCGCGACAATCTGTTGGAACTGAACTGGCAGCTCCTCATAGGAGGTCAGACCAAAGTAATAGTTTAATCTGTAAACGCTCCCCAGTGCAGGTCCCTAGCCGGCCGATTCATACACAAACTGAAGGGCTGGAGTCCAGAGTGAATTTTGTTAAAGACTGATTCTACCATCACTGATACAGGACTGGGCCACCATTTCACCCGAGGTTTATTTTCATCGCTTCTGATTTGGATGTTGCTGAGCAGTTTAACTGTTCCAAGCCATTAGGCTTCCCAGGATTAATGGGAACTGCAGATACTGGAGAACCGGAGATAACAAAGTGTGGGGCTGGATGAACACAGCAGGCCAAACAGCATCTTAGGAGCACAAAAGCTGACGTTTCAGGCCTGGACCATGTTCCTCCTGGAGGCGGGGGGCGTGTTGGGGTAGTAAAGTGCTGCACCCCCTTGCCGAATAGCACTGGTGGATTCCGTGTGCTCCCTGTCTAAGAATACCCGACGCTCGAACGAGGGGTAAAATGCAAAAATGCGTTTTCCCTGTAACCACAGAAAGGAGGGGGGGGTAGCGTCAACACCCTCGGCCCCGCATGCAGGTGATCCACCTTCAAACAGACAGTCGGGCCTGGAGCCTGTGAACAGCCTCGAGCTCTAGCTACCAGGGGAGGCCGCATGCTGCACCCTCTCCCCCACCCCCCCCCTCTTCAGGACCCCGCCCCCCCCAAGGGAAAGGGAGGTGGGGGGAGTGGGGAGGATTCCCCCATGGAGAGTCACTGGGGGAATCCCAGCGGTAAAAGGCCTGGGTGGTGGGTAGAGATGTAGATGGTAGATGGTTTCCAGCAGCAGTCTGTGCACATGCCCCATCCTCCTTCCTCCCGAAATAACACACAACACGTATTCCCAGCTTGTGAGGGATGTATGGGACCCTGGCGGGGCGGGGGCGGGTGTTGACAGGAAGGAGTGAGGAATTCCATCTGGTTACCGGCGTCGGGTCTGAGGCTGCTGTTTCGGTCTGTCAGCCAGGGCTCCCCGATTGTGCCAGCTGAACAACCCCAATCAGGGAACTCCTACACAGCAAGATCCACTTGGCCATCCCTTGTTCCAGTCCGAACAGAACCAGTGTGGGTGTGCGTTCCAGGGCGTGTGCCCCTCCTGGGCACAGGCCTACGAGTTCCCTGGCTCAGTTTGGGCCTAGCGGGACTAATTTATTCAGTTTGCACTGTAAAGCACAAGGTCCTGCTGGGTGGATTCCGGAAGGAATGTTAACCATTTGGTTGAGGTTTGGCTGCATTTTGGGGGTTCGCTGCGGGCTGGCACAGAGTACCTCTGCTCAGGATATGTCCTGAGTGAGAACTCGCAAATACCTTAACTCACAGGGTGTTGCTGAGGCTCAGTCAGCCTGGAGAGGGTGTCCGCACCCGTCTAATGCCCTGTAACCCGCATCCTCTACCTGAGATTTTCCATTAATATTGCCAGTCGCTGTGCCACTTTGATTCTAGTTGGGCTTCAGCTGGTGGGCACTTTGGCACAGTTACATGATTAATCTCATATACCAAGTGGGACTGAGGGAGGAGGCACTGTCGGAGGGTCAGTGCTGAGGGCCTGGGCACTGTCAGAGGGTCAGCGCTGAGGGAGCGGGCACTGTCGGAGGGTCAGCGCTGAGGGAGCGGGCACTGTTGGACGGTCAGTGCTGAGGGAGTGGGCACTGTCGGAGGGTCAGTGCTGAGGGAGCGGGCACTGTCGGAGGGTCAGTGCTGAGGGAGTGGGCACTGTCAGAGGGTCAGTGCTGAGGGAGCGCCGCACTGTTGGAGGGTCAGTGCTGAGGGAGTGGGCACTGTCAGAGGGTCAGTGCTGAGGGAGCGGGCACTGTCGGAGGGTCAGTGCTGAGCGAGCCGGCACTGTCGGAGGGTCAGTGCTGTTGGGGTGCCGCACTGTTGGAGGGTCAGTGCTGAGGGAGTGCCGCACTGTCGGAGGGTCAGTGCTGAGGGAGCGGGCACTGTCGGAGGGTCAGTGCTGAGGGAGCGGGCATTGTCGGAGAGCCAGTGCTGAGGGAGCGGGCACTGTCGGAGGGTCAGTGCTGAGGGAGCGGGCACTGTCGGAGGGTCAGTGCTGAGGGAGCGGGCACTGTCGGAGGGTCAGTGCTGAGGGAGTGGGCACTGTCAGAGGGTCAGTGCTGAGGGAGCAGGCACTGTCGGAGGGCCAGTGCTGAGGGAGCGGGCACTGTCGGAGGGTCAGTGCTGAGGGAGCGGGCACTGTCGGAGGGCCAGTGCTGGGGGAGTCGGCACTGTCAGAGGGTCAGTGCTGAGGGAGTGGGCACTGTCAGAGGGTCAGTGCTGAGGGAGTGGGCACTGTCGGAGGGCCAGTGCTGGGGGAGTGGGCACTGTCGGAGGGTCAGTGCTGAGGGAGTGGGCACTGTCGGAGGGTCAGTGCTGAGGGAGTGGGCACTGTCGGAGGGCCAGTGCTGGGGGAGTGGGCACTGTCGGAGTGTCAGTGCTGAGGGAGTGGGCACTGTCAGAGGGTCAGTGCTGAGGGAGTGGGCACTGTCAGAGGGTCAGTGCTGAGGGAGTGGGCACTGTCGGAGGGTCAGTGCTGAGGGAGTGGGCACTGTCAGAGGGTCAGTGCTGAGGGAGCGCCGCACTGTCGGAGGGTCAGTGCTGAGGGAGTGGGCACTGTCAGAGGGTCAGTGCTGAGGGAGTGGGCACTGTCAGAGGGTCAGTGCTGAGGGAGTGATCATTTTTGTTCCCTGGTTTGGAAGATTATTCTCTTGGTGCTGTTTCAGAGGGAATTCCGTGGAGAACTGTCCATTGTTTATTTCTCCTGTATGACAGTGAGAAACCTTCACAAAGTGCCCCATTGTGTACAATCCACTTGGGGGATTTGTGAGAAATTATTTGACTCTATCCTATTGCATGCAGCGTTCCATTCTGTGTCACTCATTGTGCCTTGAGTTCAGCATTGTATCCTGAAGCACAGAGTTGGTCATTCATCGATAATGTTGGCCCTTTGAAGCAGGTCTTGGACCAGCCTCACTTGTCTGTCCCCACCCTTCCTCCCTTTGGCCCTCACTCATAACTCCCCCTTTACTCTTCCTCTGGATTCCCTGTCTTGGGGAGTCCCTGGTCAATGTCTTCCCACTGTGCTTTCAGGCAACAGATCCCACGTGAATAACATACTCATCCTCATCTCCCCCCACCCTCGCCGGGCCCTCAACCCTGCTTTCTTTGGTCTGTGTGCTTCACCCTCCTGCCCTGGGGGAGAGGGGGCACAGCGTCTCCCTACTCCCCCACTTCCTCACTATTGGGAACGGCTCGCTCAAATCTCCACCCAACTTTCTCCATTCTGGGAGTGGGAGCAAGCCATTCACTGAGATTGTGACTGATCTGATCATCCTCAACACCACCTTTTCCTCAGAACCCCCTCGATTCCCCCCACCCCCAGCCCACCCCTGCACCCAAGGCCCTTGCTCCGTTACTGATTAAAAATCTCTCTATCTCAGCTTGAAATATACTGATTCAGCCAGTCTTGCCAGTCTGCTCTGCAGTAAAGAATTTCCCAGACTAACCCCCCCTCGGACAGAAAGATTCCCACCTCATTTCTGCCCTCATTCTGAGGTTACACCCTCTGGTGCTAGAGCCACTTCCCCACATCTCCACTGCCGAGTCCTGTATGAATCTTGCACGTTCGAATTACATCACCACTCATTCTCCTAAAGAGCAAGCGACTCAAACTCTCCTCACAAGAGTCCCCTCCGTACTGGGGCTCAGCTGAACGAAACTTCTCTGGACTGCCTCCGAAGTCAGGGCATCACATTTGGTATGAGGGTAATGTTTCCCCTGATGTTTTTTTAGATTAGATTAGATTCCCTACAGTATGGAAACATGCCCTTCGGCCCAGCAAGTCCACACCGCCGCTTGAAGCATCCCACCCAGACCCATCCCCCTATAACCCACACACCACTGGACACTACGGGCAATTTAGCATGGCCAATCCACCTGGCCTGCACATCTTTGGACCGTGGGAGGAAACCGGAGCACCCGGAGGAAACCCACGCAGACACGGGGAGAATGTGCAAACTCCACACAGACAGTTGCCCGAGGCTGGAATTGAACCTGGGTCCCTGGCGCTGTGAGGCTGCAGTGTTAACCACTGAGCCACTGTGCCGTCCTGATATTTGTCACAGCCCTCGACAGGAAGCCCCCAAACCACGACCTGCTCCTGTCGTAGTCCCCTCCCCATACCGTCTTGGTTGGTCAGAAACAGTCACATGTAGAATGGGTCCCTTCCCTCATGCACACTTCTCTCTTGCACTGCATAAATTTCTGCCTGTAGATGGGCGACTGAACCAACCGATCGGGGCAGGCTTGGAGAGCCAAAGGGCCTGTTCCTGTGCTGTAATTTTCTTTGTTCTTTGTTCAAGCTCTCTCCAGCCCAACAAAAGGGTTGTTCATTAATTAACGGGAAAACAAATAAAGGAGGCACGTGCGCACAGATTAGCTGTAAGGAACAAGCCCCACAAGAAGATAAGGGCTTTCATTACAAAAAAAATGACCTATGGATTTGGGAAGAGTGGACAATTGGGCATCACAAGTGCCTGGCAAAAGCAGAATTTGCTGGAGAATCTCAGCAGGTCTGGCAGCATCTGTGGAGGACAAAACAGAGTTAACGTTACGGGTCCGGTGACCCTTCCTCAGATCTGATTGCGGCTGGGAAAACGTCAGTTTCTCTGCAGAAAATAGGGAGGTGTGTGGGGGAGGGAGTAAACGATAGGATAGAGCCCAAAGGGAGAGAAAGACAGTTGGAGAGACAAAGGAGTTGCCTATGATCAGGCTGGGAGGGTGAGTAGTTGTTAATGGGGACTGTTAGTGACTAACAACAGGGGGTGTGTAGTGGCAGGCTGTGTGGTTACAAGGCCTGGTGTGTGGGGTGGGGGCCTGGGACATGGGGGAGTTTAGGCCCTAAAATTATTGAACATAAAAGTGAGCCCAGAGGGCTGTAGGGTCCCCAAGTGGAAAATGAGGTGTTGTTCCTCCAGCTTGCGCTGGGCTTCACTGGAACACTGCAGCCAGCCAGAGACAGAGATGTTGGCCAGGGAACATTCTCTGCGGTAATAAAATGTGAGGCTGGATGAACACAGCAGGCCCAGCAGCATCTCAGGAGCACAAAAGCTGACGTTTCGGGCCTAGACCTTCATTCTGTGCAGTTAGGCTGACATTTTCCCAGCTGCCATCAGCTCAGAGGAAAGATGCACTCTTGATTTTTTTTTCTCTCAGCAGACCTGCCGAGCTTCTCCAGCAACTTCTGCTTTGTTCCTGGTTTACATCCGCATTCGCGGTTCTTTCGGTTTTTATTGGGATCCTCCCCCAACATTGGACGATCTGAGATCCTACTGCGATTGTTAAAGGTTTAGTGCACATTCCCCAATCCTTGTTTTTGAAAACTAATGGCTTCCACTCACAGGCTGTGGGCTACGCCGGCCTCAGTTATTGCCCCATTCCTAGTTGCCCCCCGACACCCCACACCTGTCATTAAAAGCTGGGACCTTGTGATGACTATGTTGTTAAAAACCCACCTGGTTTGCAAATGTGATTTAGGAGTTGAAATCCTCAACCTACACGTGGCTCCAGGCCCACCCAATATGGCTGACTTTCGGTGGGCCTCTAAAAGGCGGGGACAAGTGTAGGCCGAGCCAACGCTACCCTGACACAGCGGCAGCATCCCTCCTCGACAGCTACTACCTCTCCCTCCTTACCCCTTACAGACATGAGTACCGAACCCTGCTTGTCCCCCCCGGGGGGATGGCGGGGCGTCGCTGGGGCCTGTGTTTAAGGACGGGCCGAGCCTGGAGTAATGCGGCGATCCCCAGGGGGTGGTGAGGGGACTCACACTGTGACAGCCAGGATGAGGGTGTACCACACTCCCCAGCTCAATTCAGGTCATCGACCGTCTGGAGGCATCAATCCTCGGTCCTCTACCAACTCCCCGACCCCACAACCCCGTCATCGCCACACCCCACCCTCCACCATCCCCACAGCTCAGTTCCACCCCCCCAACATCCCCACACCCCACTCTCCCAACATCCCCACACCCGACCCTCCACCATCCCCACAGCCCACTCACACACACCCCCAACATCCCCACACCCCACCCCCCACCATCCCCACACCCCACCCTCCACCCCACCCCCCCAACATCCCCACACCCCACCCTCCAACATCCCCACAGCCCACTCCCACCCCCCCAACATCCCCACACCCCACTCCCCCAACATCCCCACACCCCACCCTCCACCAACATCCCCACACCCCACTCCCCCAACATCCCCACACTCCAACCCCCCAACATCCCCACACCCCACCCTCCACCATCCCCACAGCCCACTCACACACCCCCAACATCCCCACACCCCACCCTCCACCATCCCCACAGCCCACTCCCACCCCCCCAACATCCCCACACCCCACCCCCCCAACATCACCACACCCCACACCCACAACATCCCCACACCCCACCCTCCACCATCCCCCATCCCCACAGCCCACTCACACACCCCCAACATCCCCACACCCCACCCTCCACCATCCCCACAGCCCACTCCCACCCCCCCAACATCCCCACACCCCACCCTCCACCATCCCCACAGCCCACTCACACACCCCCAACATCCCCACACCCCACCCTCCAACATCCCCACAGCCCACTCACACCCCCCCAACAACCCACACCCCCACCCTCCACCATCCACTCCTCACCCCCAATATTCCCATGCCCCATCCCCACAACGCCCCCACCCACCACCATTCCCACCCCCCCCGGACTGCACCATCCACACCGTCTATCCCCATCATTCCCACATCTGACACCCCACCAACAATCCTCCACCCTCACCAACATGCCCCCACCAACAGCCCCCCACCCTCATAAAAACCCCGCACCATCATGACCCCACTCACACCAACATCCGCCTCCAACACACACCACCAACACCCCCACCAGCAGCCCCCTCCAACACCCCCTCCAACACCCCCATCAACACCCCCCACCAGCAGACCCCACCAACACCTTCTCCAACAACCCCGTCCAACACCCCCCACCAACAACCCCCTCCAACACCCCCACCAACACCCTCACCAACACCCCCCTCAAAGACCCCCACCAACATCCCCCTCCAACACTGCCCTCCAACAACCCCCTCCAACACCCCCCCCAACAACCCCACCAACATCCCCGTCAAAGACCCCCTCCAACATCCCCCTCCAACACCCTCACCAGCACCCTCCACCAACAACCCCTCCAACACCACCCTCCAACACCCCCTACAAACACCCCCCGCCAACACCCCCCAACAACACCACCTCAAAGACCCCCACCAAAACCCGCCACCAACACCCCCCTCCAACACGCCCCACCAACATCTGCCTCCAACACATGCCACCAACACCCCCACCAACACCCCCACCAGCACCCCCCACCAGCACCCCCCACCAGCACCCCCCACCAACACCCCCACCAGCACCCCCCACCAGCACCCCCCACCCACACCCCCGCCAACACCCCCCAACAACACCACCTCAAAGACCCCACCAAAACCCCCCACCAACACCCACCTCCAACACGCTCCACCAACATCTGCCTCCAACACACCCCACCAACACCCCCACCAGCACCCCCCACCAAAATCCCCTCCAACACCCCCACCAACACCCCCCACCATCTGCCACCAACACCCCCTACAAACACCCCCAACTAACACCCCCCAACAACACCCCCTCAAAGACCTTCACCAACACCTCCCTCCAACACGCCCCACCAGCACCCCCCACCAAAATCCCCTCCAACACTCCCACCAGCACCCCCCACCAACACCCCCACCAGCACCCCCCACCAACACCCCCACCAGCACCCCCCACCAACACCCCCACCAGCACCCCCCCACCAACACCCCCACCAGCACCCCCCCACCAGCAACCCCACCAGCACCCCCCACCAACACCCCCACCAGCACCCCCCACCAACACCCCCACCAGCACCCCCCCACCAACACCCCCACCAGCACCCCCCCACCAACACCCCCACCAGCACCCCCCACCAGCACCCCCCCACCAACACCCCCACCAGCACCCCCCCACCAGCAACCCCACCAGCACCCCCCACCAACACCCCCACCAGCACCCCCCACCAACAACCCCTCTAACACCCCCACCAGCACCAGCACCCCCCACCAACACCCACACCAGCACCCCCCTCTAACACCCCCACCAGCACCAGCACCCCCCTCTAACACCCCCCACCAGCACCCCCCTCTAACACCCCCCACCAGCACCCCCCACCAACACCCCCACCAACACCCCTCACCAACACCCCTCACTAACACACCCACCAACATCCCCTCCATCACCCCCCACCAACACATGCCTCCAGCACACCCCACCAACACCCCCACCAGCACCCCCCTCGAACACCCCCACCAACACCCCCTCCAACACCCCCACCAAGACGCCCCACCAGCACCCCCTCCAACACCCCCACCAGCACCCGCCTCCAAAACGCCCCACCAACACCCCCACCAACACCCCCCTCCAACACTCCCTCCAACACCCTCCTAACATGTGCAGTCTGTGTGTAACAGGCACACTCAGAGTGTAGCTTGAAAGGGAACTTGCGGGAAGTGTGTGTGTGTGTGTTGGGTGAGTGTGTGACTGAGTGTGAACACAGTGACTGTGCAATTACTAGATGTGACCACGGTGAGTGTGTGATAATTGAATGTGAACATAGTGAGTGTGCGATTATTGAGTGTGAGCAGGGTGAGTATGTTGTTATTGGTGTTAAAAGGGTGAGTGTGTGATTGGTGAGTGTGAGCAGGGTGAGTATGTTGTTATTGGTGTTAAAAGGGTGAGTGTGTGATTGGTGAGTGTGAGCAGAGTGAGTATGTTGTTATTGGTGTTAAAAGGGTGAGTGTGTGATCGGTGAGTGTGAGCAGGGTGAGTATGTTGTTATTGGTGTTAAAAGGGTGAGTGTGTGATCGGTGAGTGTGTGATTGGTGAGTGTGAGCAGGGTGAGTGTGAGATGATGTCCGGTCCTGGGAAGGCCTGCAATCCATTGTAATGTGTGATTCCCTCCAGTGGGTATATATTTATGAACTGCAGGGGGAGCTATTTTCGTGTCGAATGAAGTTTAGTGTTTTACTCTATTTTCAACACTAACTGTCCCGGGGGGTGTGGGGTGTCGTGCGGTGGAGTGTAGTGAAAGCTTTACTCAGTATCTAACCCGGTGCTGTCCCTGTCCTGGGAGTGTTTGATGGGGGGACAGTGTAGAGGGAGCTTCACTTTCCTCTATCTCTCACCACTCTCTCCCAGTCCCTTCTCTCCCTCCTGCTCTCCACCTCCCTCTCTTTCTGTCTTCCCTTCCCTTCCCTTGTCTGCCTCTCTCTCCCTCTCTTTCTCTCTGCCCCCTCCCACTCTCTCCTTCACGTCTCCTTCCCCTTCCCTTTCTCTTCTGCCCTATCTCTGTCACCCCCTCCAGCCCCTACACCCCTCCCTATCTCTGTAACCCCCTCCAGCCCCTACACCCCCTCCCTATCTCTGTCACCCCCTCCAGCCCCGACACCTCCTCCCTATCTCTGTAACCCCCTCCAGCCCCTAAACCCCCTCCCTATCTCTGTCACCCTCTCCAGACCCTACACCCCCTCCCTATCTCTGTATCCCCCTCCAGCCCCTACACCCCCTCCCTATCTCTGTAACCCCCTCCAGAACCTACACCCCCTCCCTATCTCTGTAACCCCCTCCAGCCCCTACACCCCCTCCCTATCTCTGTCACCCCCTCCAGCCCCTACACCCCCTCCCTATCTCTGTCACCCCCTCCAGCCCCTACACCCCCTCCCTATCTCTGTAACCTCCTCCAGCCCCTATACCCCCTCCCTATCTGTCACCCCCTCCAGACCCTACACCCCCTCCCTATCTCTGTCCCCCCTCCAGCCGCTACACCCCCTCCCTATCTCTGTAACCCCCTCCAGCCCCTACACCCCCTCCCTATCTCTGTCACCCCCTCCAGCCGCTACACCCCCTCCCTATCTCTGTAACCCCCTCCAGCCCCTACACCCCCTCCCTATCTCTGTAACCCCCTCCAGCCCCTACACCCCCTCCCTATCTCTGTCACCCCCTCCAGCCGCTACACCGCCTCCCTATCTCTGTAACCCCCTCCAGCCCCTACACCCCCTCCCTATCTCTGTCACCCCCTCCAGCCCCTACACCCCCTCCCTATCTCTGTCAACCCCTCCAGCCCCTACGCCCCCTCCCTATCTCTGTCACCCCCTCCAGCCCCTACGCCCGCTCCCTTTCTCTGTCACCCCCTCCAGCCCCATGCCCCCTCCCTATCTCTGTCACCCCCTCCAGCCCCTACGCCCCCTCCCTATCTCTGTCACCCCCTCCAGCCCCTACGCCCGCTCCCTTTCTCTGTCACCCCCTCCAGCCCCATGCCCCCTCCCTAGATCTGTCACCCCCTCCAACCCCTACGCCCCCTCCCTAGATCTGTCACCCCCTCCAGCCCCTACGCCCCCTCCCTATCTCTGTAACCTCCTCCAGATCTACACCCCTCCCTATCTCTGTAACCCCCTCCAGCCCCTACACCCCCTCCCTATCCCTGTAACCTCAGTGTTTCTGACTGTGAATGCTGTAATCCCTCCCTGAGGACATTGTGGGTGCCCTTAACCCCCGAGGAGCCAGCTGTACTCTCGCTGCCAACATTTGCCATTGCTGTGTGGTTTAGCAATGTTGCAACGAGCACATGAAAGGCATCATTCAGGTTCAAACTTGTTTGCAAATCTGCAAAAACAGAACTCCTGGCAGAGGGTAATTTGTGACTTTCCTCGGGCTCTCAAACACAGGAAAGAATCAAACGCACCCAGGATCCACAGAGCGAGAGGAATCATCATCTCTGTGCATGGATCAACACCCCCCCCCCCCCGCCCCCGCCACACAACCATCAAACACTCCCGGACAGGGACAGCACAGGGTTAGACACAGAGTAAAGCTCCCTCTACACTGTTCCCCATCAAACACTCCCAGGGACAGCACAGGGTTAGATACAGAGTCAAGCTCCCTCTACACTGTCCCCCATCAAACACTCCCAGGGACAGGGACAGCACGGGGTTAGATACAGAGTAAAGCTCCCTCTACACTGTCCCCCATCAAACACTCCCAGGGACAGGGACAGCACAGGGTTAGATACAGAGTAAAGCTCCCTCTACACTGTCCCCATCAAACACTCCCAGGGACAGGGTCAGCATGGGGTTACATACAGAGTAAAGCTCCCTCTACACTGTCCCCCATGAAACACTCTCAGGGACAGGGACAGCACGGGGTTAGGTACAGAGTAAAGCTTCCTCTATCCTGTCTCCCATCAAACATTCCCAGGGACAGGGACAGTACAGGGTTAGGTACAGAGTAAAGATCCCTCTACCCTGTCCCGCATCAAACACTCCCAGGACAGGGACAGCACAGGGTTAGGTACAGAGTAAAACTCCCTCCACACTGTCCCCCATTGAGCACTCCCAGGGACAGAGACAGCGTGGGGTTAGATACTGAGTAAAGCTTCCTCTACCCTGTCCCCCATTGAGCGCTCTGTAGTTGGTGATGAAGGAGAGATGTGAGGTTTCTTTTCGCTCGGTGCTGTGAGCCTCCTCGCCTTGTGGGATCGGCCCTTTGCTATGAGAGTATGATGTTGTAGAGGTACATTTGGAGTCGGGTTAAATTTAGAAACCATAATAGGGGCCCTTGAGAGCTGTCAATAAAAAAACGGAATCCCAGAGGCAGGGTGTGACATGATATTGTGTGTCGCAGACCTCCCATACACCATCTACACCAGGGACTCACTTCCCCGTGGGACTGAGCCTCACAGTTTACCACCTTCAAATTCCAGGCTACATTTGTTGCAATTTGAAAGATTGGCTTTGAAATCACAGCTCATTGAGATTGAGACAAACAGACTCTCGTTTTTTCCGGATCACTGGTCAGGGATCGGGATAGGAGCCCTGGCTAATATACCCTGTCTCTCTCTCTCTCTCCCTCTCTTTGCCGGCCTGTCCCGTCCTGCTCAATCCCTCTGTACCTTTGTTTTGCTGTTAATTCTATAACGACATTCACAGCCAGTGTGGATTTGAAAGTTATCGCCTGAGTCACCGATATCTCATCTCCCTTAACAGCCTGCGATATGCCTCACGCAGGCCTCGTGGATTTCAGCCACTGCTAAGCAGCCCTGTGCTTCTCAGCTGTGCATCACCTTCCACGACCCTCCAACCCCGACAGAAACACACCCCTCACCCCTTTTTCCCAGATCGAGGTGGGGAAAATGTCAGGGCCCCTCCCCCCAACTTGGATTACCTCTCGTGGCCTTTAGATTTCCCCTTTCTCCTCTATGTATTTGAAAAAGCCCCTTTCGCTTTCCCTTCCTCCTACTTTCTCATTCCCTCCCTTGTTATTGTAGCAAGGCTCCTCCTGCATTTTATGCCCCCCCCTGCCCACTCCTCAAGGAACTGTGCCATGTTGAGTCCTCACACGCCTCTCTTTTTCTCCTCATTCCTCGCCTCCCTGTCCCTCAATGTTGAAGGTTCTCTGGTCTTGGCCTTTTATGGGAACACGCGCACGCCAAAGATGCCACCCATTTCCTTCTTGAATGCGCCCAGCCCGACAATTCTATGTTCATGTCATCGCTGACTTGGGTCAAATCCTTTCTAATCTGATCTAAAGTAATCCTTCCCCAGTTTCAAACCTCTGGTCCCCAACTCATCCTTTTCCTTCTCCATACCTACCCTACAACCAACTGCGTTATGATCGCTATTCCCCACATGCTCAATGCCTCAGTAGAATGTGAGATCTAGAATTGCCCCTCGCTGTTGGCCTTCCTGCGCACAACCCTTTCTGGGTGTAGTTTCAGAATGTTGTCCTCTTAAACTACCCCAGTTCACCTTATAATCGCAAATCCACTGCCCCAGCCCCCAGCTATTCCTGCTTCATTACAGCTACCATTCTCTGAAAATTTGTATTGGAACCGCAGAAACGGTGCAGCGCGGCCTGCTGCCTCTCGGCCCATCCTGTGCATGCCGGCACGGATGCCCTTTCTGGTCACATCCCAGCCTGTAGCACTTAAGGTACAGATCCGGGGACATTTTTCTGAAAAGATGAAGAGTTTTTGGTTTCTGCCTGCACCACTGACTCGGACAGCGAATTCCAGTCACTCAATCCCTCTGCGTAAAAGCGATTTCTTTCCCTCACACCCTACCCCCTCGTCCTTTTGCCACTTCGCTCGGCCCCACCTCGGGTATTTGTAATCCCTGCCAAGGGATTTGCGTTCGTGTCTGCACTGTTTATCCTGTATGTGTCAACCCTAAGCTTTCTCTGCTCCAACACCGACCTTCCCAGCCTGGGCAATATTCCAATAAATCATCTGTGTACTCTCTTCAGAATAGTGACGCCCTTCCTGTGCAGTGGTGGCCATACAGTACTTCAGTTATGGCCTTGTAGTCTTATCATTATATCCCAGTTTTGTTTTCTATACATAAAACATAGAACACTACAGCACAGTACAGGCCCTTCGGCCCTCAATGTTGTGCCGACCTGTGATACCAAACTGAAGCCCATCTAACCTACACTATTCCATTATCGTCCATATGTTTACCCAATGACCATTTAAATGCCCTTAAAGTTAGTGAGCCTCTGCCGATGAAGTAAACACTTCGTCTGCCTTCTTGACAAGCTTATCTACCTACACTGCTTTAGGGACCTGCATGCTTGCATACCAAGACGTTTGACCTCCTATCTCTCCCTGACACATTCAGAGTCGATGGGACAAGCACGTTGCCTGATGTTCCCTTTTATATTCTGCTCACCTGAGCCCATTTGATAATCCTTCCAGGATATCACCCACCCCACCCCCCCACACACCTTCTCACTGTTCTAATTGATGCCTTGATCAAAGTGGCGCACCTCCCCAGCTACTCCCCCATGCCCAGCTCGAAGCCAGCTGGAGGGTCAATAAGCTGGCAGGTTTTGTAGTCAGGTCTGCCAATCAGGGATTGAGCCTTAGAGCTCCAAACCGTCCCAGGAACATTTTCAGAACACGGTAATGCTCGGTGAGGTCAGGTTAATGAGCAGTGGAGGATCCTCCAGGGCACAGTGATCATAACAAGGTCAAATTCTCTCGGGCATCTCTGCGTCCAAACCAGTCCCACAGTGTTAGTGTTACCTAACGTAGGCCGAGCAATTAGGCAAATGGGATGGTGAGTGGAGGAGAAGTGGTAGACATTTAAACATATATCGTAACACTCAACAATAGTCACTTCTGGTGTAAAAGGAATGATTCAGTGAGAAGGATGAAAAACCCGTATTTCATGAAGGCAGTCGAAGAAAGTATCTGACCGGAAGTCAAGGCTCACAAAGAAGCACAAACTACTGCTAGACCAGAGGATCGGGAATCGATATTTAGGAAATGGAAATGGACAGCTAAGAAGTCAATCAAATCAGAGAGAATTGATTATGAAAGTAAGCCGGCAGGAAATATAAAAACACACAGCAAGCACTTCTGAGGTTAAAAGGTGGGTGAGTAGCTAAAGGGAAAGCGAGACTCTTTCAGGTTGCAATTGGTGAACTAATAACAGGGAAGTGGCAATGTTTTATATCTGTTTTCACATTTAAACATCTCAGAGATAAGCAAAGTACAGATGGAGGGGGTAATGTCAAGTCTCTGTCACAGGGGGCAAGGGAGCAATGGGATAAAAGGCATTCCCCTGGGATCTGATGGGCCTGCACACCAGGATTTCGGAGGAAGTGTTTTCACAGAGGGAATGGAGGAATTAGCCAAAACATTCACTGGGATCCGGGGATCATCCCAGCAACTTGGAAAACTCACTATCACATGGTGCCCCTGGTGGGGAAATGAGGGAAAGCAAGAAACTATCAGTGAATTAGTATAACATCAGTCATGATGAAAGTATAGGAGTAAGGGAGGCATGGCTGGGCTTCTTGAAAAGGTTAAAAGAACCGGACAGAGTCAACATGCTTTTGCAAAAGGGGGCACTCGTGGTTGTGACAAAGTTGCTGGAGTTCTTCAAAGGATAAAAGAGGGAGAGTTAATAAGGGGGAACTGGTAGATGTAGTGCATTTGGATTTGTGCAAAATGATGTCAAATGAAAGGTTACTGCACAAGATGAGGAGCTCACGGTATTGCGGATAATGGATGAGTGTGGATTCAGGAAAGAGACTATGGACTAAGTGGGTCTTTCTCAGACTGGAAAGGTCGAGCTAGTGTCGTGCCACCTAGGTTAGTCCTTTGGCCTCAATTGCTTTCTCTCAACATTCATGATTTGGGGGCCACAGGGTCATGTTTGCTAAACTGGCTGATGACACGAAAATAGTTGGGAGGGCACCTTGCGATGAGGAACCTACAGGAGGATATGGGTCGGACTGAGGGAGTGGGTAAAGTCGTGGATGATGGAGTTTAGAGCAGTAAAGTGCGGGATCATGCGCTTTCCTAAGAAGACTCAAAAGGAGAGATGTGTGGGGATAGAGTCCGTGTGTACATTTTAGGCTGCAATGGACATATCATTCATCAGTCAGGGAATTGAGGGAAGGGGGAGAAAAGTGGAAATGGAGAATGTGGGATCAGCCATGACCCAATTGAATGGCAGAACCTGCTTGATGGGCTAAATGGCCTACTCCTGTTCCTAGCTCTTATGGCCTTAAGGTCTCCATTAATCATTGAGTGTCGCGGGGCAGTAATTAAACTGAGTGAGAGTCAGTGACTATGTGTGTGTCAGTGAATGTGAGACAGTCTGTGAGTGTGTGTGAGAGAGTGAATGCATGAGGGTGTGTGTGTGTGTGTGTGTGAGAGAGAGAACCAGGGTATGTGTGAGTGCCAGAGAGTGTTACAGTGCGTCAGTATGTGTGAGAGAGTCAGTGTGAGTGTGAGTGTGTCAGTCAATGTGGGAGTGTGAGTGTATGTCAGTGTGAATGTAAGTAGTGTGAGAGTCTGTGAGAGCGTGAGTGTGAGACTGAGTGAGTGAGAGTGAGAGAGTGTGAGAGTGAGTGAGTGTGAGTGAGTCAGAAAGCGTGGGTGTATGAGAGAGTGTGTGTGTGTGTGAGAGTGAGTAAGTGAGAGTGTGTGAGTGTAAATAGGTGAGTGTGAGTGTGAGTGAGTCAGTGAGTGTGAATGCATGTGTGTGTGAGTGAGTGAAGTGAGTGTGAGAGTGTGAGTGAGTGAGACAGAGTGAGCATGAGAGAGAGTGAGACAGAGTGATGCAGTAAGTGAGACAGTGAGTGAGACAGTGAGTGAGAGAGAGTGAGAGTGAGAGAGAAAGAGTGAGAGTGAAAGAGTGAGAGTGAGTGTGTGAGTGAGTGTGTGAAAGAGTGAGAGTGTGAGTGAGTGCGTGAGTGAATGTGAGTGAGTGAGTGAGTGTGTGTGAATGAGTGCGAGTGAGAGAGTGTGAGTGAGTGTGTGTATGAGTGATGTGAGTGAGAGAGAGTGAGTGTGTGTGTTAGTGAGTGTGAGGGTGAGTGAGTGTGAGTGAGAGTGATTGTGTGTGAGAGAGTGTGTGAGTGATTGTGAGAGTGAGTGAGTGATAGTGAGGGTGAGTGAGAGAAACTGAGTGTGAGTAAGTGAGTGTGAGAGTGAGAGTGAGTGTGAGTAAGGGTGAGTAAGAGTGAGGGTGAGTGACAGAGTGAGGGTGCGAGAGTGAGAGAGTGAGAGTGTGTGAGAGTGAGGGAATGTTTGAGAGTGAATGTGAGTGAGTCAGAGTGAGAGTGTGTGAGAGTGAGAGAAAGTAGGAGAGAGAGTATGAGAGTGTGAGTGAGAGAGTGTGAGTGAGAGAGTGTGAGAGAGTGAGACTGAGAGAATGTGACTGAGAGTGTGTGACTGAGTGAGTGTGACTGAGTGAGAGTGATTGTGGCTGGGTGTGTGAGTGTGAGAGTGCGAGTGTGAGAGAGTGAGAGCATGTGTTCGGGAGAGTGAGTGCGTGTGTGAGAGTGAGTGAGAGTGTGAGAGTGAGTGAGAGTGTGAGAGCGAGAGTGAGGGAGAGTGAAAGTGCATGAGTGTGAGTGAAAGTGAGTGTGAGAATGAGTGTGTGAGAGAGTGAGGGAGAGTGGCTGAGTATGAGTGAGAGAATGTGTGAGAGTGAGTGTGAATGAGTGTGTGTGAGTGAGAGAGTGTAAGAGCGAGAGTGAGGGAGAGAGAGAGGGAGTGAGAATGAGGGAGAGTGACTGAGTGAGGGAGAGTGACTGAGTGTGAGTGAGAGACTCCATGACTGTAAGTGTGAGAGAGCGTGCGAGTGAAAGTGAGTGTGAGAGTAAGTGTGAGAGTGAGTGAGTGTGTGTGAGAGTGACTGTGTGAAAGTAAATGTCAGTGTGAGTGAGTGTGTGTGAGAGTGAGAATGAGGGAGAGTGGCTGAGTATGAGTGAGAGGAATGTGAGTGTGAGAGTGAGAGTGTGTGAGTGAGTGTGTGAGACTGAGTGTGAGAGTGTGAGTGTGTGTGTGTGAGTGAGTGTGTGAGAGAGTGAGCATGTGTGAGTGAGAGTGTGTGAGTGAGAGTGTGTGTGAGAGTGTGAGTGAGTGAGAGTGATTGTGTGTGGGTGAGCGAGGACGAGTGTGAGACCGAGTGTGAGATTGAGTGTGAGAGTGAGTGTAAGTGTGTGAAAGTAAGTGTGAGTGTGAGTGAGTGCATGTGAGGGAGAGTGGCTGAGAATGAGTGAGTGAGTGTGTGAGAGTGAGTGTGAGAGTGTGAGTGTGTGTGTGAGAGTGTGAGTGAGGGTGTGTGAGAGAGATTCTGTGTGGGTGTGTGTGAGTGAGAGTGTGTGAGAGTGTGTGTGAAAGTAAGTGGGACAGTGTGAGTGAGTGTGTGAGAGAGTGAGTGTGAGGAGAGTGAGAGTGAGAGAGAGTTACTGCATGTGAGTGACAGTGAGTGTGAGATTGCATGTGAGAGTGTGAGTGAGTGTGTCAGACTGAGTGTGAGTGTGTGCGAGTGAGAGAGTGAGAGAGTGTGTGAGTGAGAGAGTCAGTGTGAGCAAGAGTGATTGTGTGTGGGTGTGAGTGAGGGTGAGTGAGAGTGAGAGAGTGTGAGTGAGTGTGAGAGTCAGTGTGAGCAAGAGTGATTGTGTCTGGGTGTGAGTGAGGGTGAGTGAGAGTGTGTGAGTGAGTGTGAGTGAGTGAGTGTGTGAGTGAATGTGTGTGAGTGAGAGAGTGTGAGTGAGTGTGTCAGTGTGTGAGAGTGATTGTGTGTGGGTGGGTGTGAGTGAGACTGAGTGAGAGTGAGTGTGTGAAAGTAACTGTGAGTGTGAGTGAGTGTGTGAGAG
Source organism: Stegostoma tigrinum (assembly GCF_030684315.1). Lineage (NCBI taxonomy): Eukaryota > Metazoa > Chordata > Chondrichthyes > Orectolobiformes > Stegostomatidae > Stegostoma > Stegostoma tigrinum. Next base: position 9,868,871 of record NC_081394.1, on the reverse strand, counting down.
AGTGAGTGTGTGTGAGTGCAAGGGAGAGTGACTGAGTGTGAGTGAGAATGTGTGAGTGTGAGATTGAGTGTGTGTGAGAGAGAATGTAGGTGAGTGTGTGAGTGAGTATGAGTGAGTGAGTGTGTGTGAGGGAGAATGATTGTAAGTGGGTGTGAGAGAGTGAGTGTGTGAGAGTAAGTGTAAGAGTGAGTGTGTGTGTGAGAGTGAATGTCTGTGAGAGTGACAGTGAGTGTGTGTGACTGAGAGTGAGGGTGTGAGTGAGTGAGTGAGTAAGAGTGATTGAGAGTGTGTGTGTGTGAGTATTTGATAGTGTGTGTGATAGTGTGTGAGCGTGGGAGTGAGTGTGTGAGAGTGGGAGTGTGTGTGAGAGTAATTGTGAGTGAGTGAGTGTAAGAGTGGGTGTCTGTCAGAGTGACAGTGAGTGTGTGTGAGAGTGAGCGAGTGAGAGTGATTGTGAGTGGGTGTGTGTGAGTGAGAGAGAGTGTGAGAGTAAGGGTGAGGGAGAGTGAATGTGAGTGAGGGTGAGTGTGAGTGAGATGGTGAAAGGGTGTGTGTGAGTGAGAGTGTGTGAGAGTGAGTGTGAGGGAGAGTGAGTACGAGTGAGAGTGACTGAGTGGGTGTGAGAGTGAGTGTGCGTGATTGAGTGTAAGTGAGCGTGTGTGTGAGAGACTGAGTGAGTGAGAAGAGTGTGTGTGTGAGTGAGGGAGTGCATGAGTGAGTGTGTGAGAGAAAGTGAGTGAGTGACCGTGAGTGTAAGTGAGTGTGTGAATGAGGGAGAGTGAGTGTGAGAATGAGTGAGTGTGTGTGTGAGGGTGAGAGTGTGTGTGTGAGAGAGAGAGTGTGTGGGGGACAGTAAGTGTGTGAGTGAGTGAGAGTGTGTGTGTGTGTGTGTGAGTGAGTGAGTGTGTGTGTGTGTGTGTGTGTGAGAGAGAGTGTGAGGGACAGTGAGGAAGTGAGTGCGAGCCGCCGTGCCTCTCCCCCGGCGGGCTGCAGGCGGCTGGCCGCCCCCGGCTGGGTGTGAGGGCTGCAGGCCGACCCTGGGTGCCTGATCGGCGGGCAGAGGGAGCGGCTGGAGCCGGCGTGGCTCTCCGCAGGGCCGTGCCTGCTGTTGTCACCATGTCGACGTGCCCTTTCCCTTCAACATCTTCCCGCTGTACTCACGTCATTGTAAAAAACGCAGGGGCCGTGGGCGGACTGTGCAGGGTTAGAGACAAATAATTCAACGTGTTACAGAGAGAGGAGGAGGAGGAGGAGGAGAGACAGAGAGAGAGAGAGAGAGAGATTCTCATACAACTCGCACTTCGGGATTACGGGGACGAAGAAGAACATGCACTCCCCAGCGTGTCTCAGGAGTTCACCCCAGATTTGATCACGATCTTGGAGCAAGACAGAAAGAGGAGAAACCAAACAGCAGCGAGAGAGAGAGAGGGATGAAAACTCCGCCAGAATCAGGTCAGACTTTTTTAAAATTGTGCGAATCTCTAATGTGCTCGACTTGTTGACTCGGTCCTGTTCGGCTCTCTCACTGTGCAAACAGAAAGCAGTTCCAGATTTTTAAAAAATTACACAAAACATCCACCTCACCTTTAAAGTTAAGGGGTGAGCGGATTTATTTGCTTGGTATCGTTTGAAAAGAGAGAAACACACACACACACACACACATATATATATAATCTCTAGTCGATTTAATTTACGTCTCCAAATTTGTTCGAACAGCTCTCAAGTTTCACCGCAAGTTGATCCGGAGGGAGGGAGGGAAGATGAAATGTGTTGGGGGTTGGGTGCACAATTCGTGCTGAGATTGGAAACTTGGTTTTTCCGTGAGGGAGGGAAGCGGTGGGGGGGAGACACAGAGAGAGGACAAAAATGCTGCATTTTTAAAAAAAAAGTGGATCTCTGTCTGAGCTGTAAAGTTTACTGAAAAGTTTTCCTTTCCTGTGTGTGTTTGTGGAAGGTGGGGTGGGGGGTGGGAATGCTTTGAGTTTGGAGAAAGTGGGAGGGATCAATGGAGAAGTAGGGAGATGTGTAAGTGTTGGTGGGGGGGGGTCTTTTCTCTTTTCTCTGCGTGTTTGAAAGAAATTAAAAATTGGGCAACCTGTCTACAAGTGTGTAACACCAACCTACAGATAATTCAATCCTTCAATTAATTTTCTGAGAGGTTTTATTTTGGGAAGTGTTTCGGGGGGGTGCGTTGCTGAGTGTGTAGGTAGTGGGTGTCAGCTGGAAAAGTCTGAAATTAGCTTTAGGATTGGAGGAGAAAAGTTCTATTTTCTTCCTCAAAGTCTTTGTGTTTGCTTTTCTGATTTCAAAGCAGACCTCGCCACTTCCAGACGAGTTCTGATTGAGCAGTTTTTTTTCTTACTGGTGAGTTTGGGCGCAGAAAAGGTAGTAGAAAATTTTTTAAGATTGAGATTGAAAGTTTAGACAAATTCACTCCCCCCTACCCCCGCCCCCCCGCCAAAGCCGTATTTTTTTATATAATTACTGCTGGGTTTATGAAGTTTTTTTTGTGTGTGTGTGTGTGTTCTGGACTTCTAATGGTTTATTTTCCGTCTCTTGGGCTGAGAGCGAGTGGAATCTCAACATGCACTCCTCCATGGCATGCCTCGAGTTTAAAAGCTCCAGGTTAAAACCAAGATTGATAGTCAACAACAGTGCAAAGTTCCTGCATCGAAACAAACTCTTGACTCACGGGTGAGGGTAAAAAAGTTTGTATTCAGCAGGCTCTGGGGTTGGGGGGAGGAACAGAGATTTCCGCCTGGAACGTTCCCCCTCCCCCAACCCCGGGCTTCCCTCAACAACATTGTGATTTTTATTTTGTCGGGAGAGGGTGTGAGAGTGAGGATATTTCCGGGTGGTAGTTTAAAACCTCGGCTGGGCTTTTCATGTGTGAAAACAAAACGGAAAGTTTCCAATGAACAAACTGAGACAACCCCGTGATCAAAACAAAGGTCTGGTTGTTCACAGCGCAGATGAAACGCTGTTTCATTTGCAACCAGAAATGGGAGGATTCACGTTCCAGGAACGTGCTCCCACTGCCAGCCCATTTCCTCAACCCCCGAACTCCATCCCCTCCAAAATAACCCCAAACTCCAAAGCACTCAGGCAGAGAGACACACACAGACGCACACGCACAGACACACGCACAGACACACGCACACACACACACACACACACACACACACAGACAAACCCTCCAGCAAACGGGCATGGCTGCAGGAAGAAGGAGCACAGAGAGACAGAGGCAGAGAGAGAGATGACTCCAGAATCACACAGTGAAACGGTGGCAATGAAAGAGAAATAAACAACATATTGCCTGCGAGAGAGAGAGTGACACGGTGACGGTGAGAGAGACGGTGACACACTGACTGTGAGAGAGAGCAACAAACTGATGGCAAGAGAGAGGGTGACACGCAGACTGTGAGAGAGAGACAGCAACACGCTGACTGCGAGAGAGAGAGCATGACACGCTGACTGCGAGAGAGAGAGCGTGACACGCTGACTGCGAGAGAGAGAGCGCGACACGCTGACTGCGAGAGAGAGTGCGACATGCTGAGTGCGAGAGAGAGTGCGACATGCTGAGTGCGAGTGACAGCGACAGGCTGAGTGCGAGAGAGAGCGCGACACACTGAGTGCGAGAGAGAGAGCGCGACACACTGAGTGCGAGAGAGAGACAGCGACACGCTGACTGCGAGAGAGAGAGCGCGACACGCTGACTGCGAGAGAGCGCGACACACTGACTGCGAGAGAGCGCGACACGCTGACTGCGAGAGAGAGAGCGCGACACGCTGACTGCGAGAGAGACAGCGCGACACGCTGACTGCGAGAGAGACAGCGCGACACGCTGACTGCGAGAGAGACAGCGCGACACGCTGACTGCGAGAGAGACAGCGACAGGCTGACTGCGAGAGAGACAGCGACAGGCTGACTGCGAGAGAGACAGCGACAGGCTGACTGCGAGAGAGAGCGCGACACGCTGACTGCGAGAGAGAGAAAGAGCGACAGGCTGACTGCGAGAGAGAGACAGAGACACGCTGACTGCGAGAGAGAGCGCGACACGCTGACTGCGAGACATGGAGCGACACGCTGCCTGCGAGAGAGAGAAAGCGGCACGCTGAATGCGAGAGAGAGAGAGAGTGACACGCTGACTGCGAGAGCGTGACACGCTTGCTTACTGCGAGAGAGAGCGCGACACGCTGACTGCGAGAGAGAGGGAGCGACAGGATGACTGCGAGAGAGAGGGAGCGACAGGCTGACTGCGAGAGAGGGAGCGACAGGCTGACTGCGAGTGAGGGAGCGACAGGCTGACTGCGAGTGAGGGAGCGACACGCTGACTGCGAGAGAGGGAGCGACACGCTGACTGCGAGAGGGTGTGACACGCTGACTGCGAGAGAGGGAGCGACACACTGACTGCGAGAGGGTGTGACACGCTGATGCTAGAGATGGTGTGACCCGCTGTCTGCGAGAGAGAGAGACAGCGACACGCTGATTGTGAGAGAGAAAATGACACGCTGACTGCGAGAGAGAGCAACACGCTGACGGTGAGAGAGGGAGCTACACGGAGACAGCAAGAGAGGGAGCGACATGCTGATTGCGAGAGAGAGAAGGGCAGGCTGATTGACGGCGAGCGAGCGACACGCTGTCTGCGAGAGAGATCGACACGCTGACTGCGAGACAGAGAACGACAGGCTGGCTGCAAGAGAGGGAATGATGCACTGAGTGCGAGAGAGAGAGAGAGAGCGACATGCTGATAGTGAGAGAGCGACACGCTGACTGCGAAAGAGAGAGAGCGACACGCTGACTGCGAGAGAGGGAGCGACACGCTGACTGCGAGAGAGGGAGCGACACGCTGACTGCGAGAGAGAGAGAGCGACACGCTGACTGCGAGAGAGGGAGCGACACGCTGACTGCGAGAGAGAGAGAGAGCGACACGCTGACTGCGAGAGAGGGAGCGACACGCTGACTGCGAGAGAGGGAGCGACACGCTGACTGCGAGAGAGAAAATGACACGCTGATTGTGAGAGAAAATGACACCCTGACTGCGAGAGAGGGAGCGACACGCTGACTGCAAGAGAGAAAATGACACACTGATTGTGAGAGAAAATGACACCCTGACTGCGAGAGAGGGAGCGACACGCTGACTGCGAGAGAGGGAGTGACATGCTGATTGCGAGAGAGAGAAGGGCAGGCTGATTAACGGCGAGCGAGCGACACGCTGTCTGCGAGAGAGATCGACACGCTGACTGCGAGACAGAGAACGACAGGCTGGCTGCAAGAGAGGGAATGATGCACTGACTGCGAGAGAGAGAGAGAGCGACATGCTGATAGTGAGAGAGCGACACGCTGACTGCGAGAGAGGGAGCGACAGGCTGTCTGCGAGAGGGTGTGACACGCTGACTGCGAGAGAGGGAGCGACACAGTGATTGCGAGAGGGTGTGACACGCTGATGCTAGAGATGGTGTGACCCGCTGACTGCGAGAGAGAGAGACAGCGACACGCTGATTGTGAGAGAGAAAATGACACGCTGACTGCGAGAGAGAGCGACACGCTGACGGTGAGAGAGGGAGCTACACGGAGACAGCAAGAGAGGGAGCGACATGCTGATTGCGAGAGAGAGAAGGGCAGGCTGATTGACGGAGAGCGAGCGACACGCTGTCTGCGAGAGAGATCGACACGCTGACTGCGAGACAGAGAACGACAGGCTGGCTGCAAGAGAGGGAATGATGCACTGAGTGCGAGAGAGAGAGAGAGCGACATGCTGATAGTGAGAGAGCGACACGCTGACTGCGAAAGAGAGAGAGTGACACGCTGACTGCGAAAGAGAGAGATCGACACGCTGACTGCGAGAGAGAGAGAGCGACACGCTGACTGCGAGAGAGAGAGAGCGACACGCTGACTGCGAGAGAGAGAGCGACACGCTGACTGCGAGAGAGAGAGAGAGTGAGAAGCTGACTGCGAGAGAGAGAACGACACGCTGACTGCGAGAGAGGGAGTGACACGCTGACTGCGAGAGAGAGAGAGAGCGACACACTGACTGCGAGAGTGGGAGCGACGCGCTGTCTGTAAGAGAGAGACAGCGACAGGCTGACTGCGAGAGAGGGAGCGACACGCTGACTGCGAGAGAGGGAGCGACACGCTGACTGCAAGAGAAAGACAGCGACACGCTCACAGCGAGAGAGAGCGCGACACACTCACAGCGAGAGAGAGAGCGACAGGCTGACTGCGAGAGAGTGAGCGACAGGCTGACTGCGGGAGAGAGACAGCGACACGCTGACTGCGAGAGAGAGAGAGAGCGACACGCTGACTGCGAGAGAGAGAGCGACACGCTGACTGCGAGAGAGAGAGTGACACGCTCACAGCGAGAGAGAGCGCGACACACTCACAGCGAGAGAGTGAGCGACAGGCTGACTGCGAGAGAGTGAGCGACAGGCTGACTGCGGGAGAGAGAGTGACACGCTGACTGCGAGAGAGAGAGTGACACGCTGACTGCGAGAGAGAGACAGCGACACGCTGACTGCGGGAGAGAGACAGCGACACGCTGACTGCGAGAGAGAGCGCGACACGCTGACTGCGAGAGAGAGACAGCGACACGCTGACTGCGAGAGAGAGAGTGACACGCTGACTGCGAGAGAGAGACAGCGACACGCTGACTGCGAGAGAGAGACAGCGACACGCTGACTGCGGGAGAGAGACAGCGACACGCTGACTGCGAGAGAGAGAGACAGCGACACGCTGACTGCGAGAGAGAGACAGCGACACGCTGACTGCGGGAGAGAGACAGCGACACGCTGACTGCGAGAGAGAGACAGCGACACGCTGACTGCGAGAGAGAGACAGCGACACGCTGACTGCGGGAGAGAGACAGCGACACGCTGACTGCGGGAGAGAGACAGCGACACGCTGACTGCGGGAGAGAGACAGCGACACGCTGACTGCGGGAGAGAGACAGCGACACGCTGACTGCGGGAGAGAGACAGCGACACGCTGACTGCGGGAGAGAGACAGCGACACGCTGACTGCGGGAGAGAGACAGCGACACGCTGACTGCGGGAGAGAGACAGCGACACGCTGACTGCGGGAGAGAGACAGCGACACGCTGACTGCGGGAGAGAGACAGCGACACGCTGACTGCGGGAGAGAGACAGCGACACGCTGACTGCGGGAGAGAGACAGCGACACGCTGACTGCGGGAGAGAGACAGCGACACGCTGACTGCGGGAGAGAGACAGCGACACGCTGACTGCGGGAGAGAGACAGCGACACGCTGACTGCGGGAGAGAGACAGCGACACGGTCACAGCGAGAGAGAGCGCGACACACTCACAGCGAGAGAGTGCGCGACACACTCACAGCGAGAGAGAGAGCGACACGCTGACTGCGAGAGAGCGTGACATCTGTCTGCGAGAGAGACAGTGACGCGCTGACTGCGAGAGAGAGAGAGAGACAGCGACACGCTGATTTTGAGAGAAAATGACACGCTGACTGCGAGAGAGGGAGCGACACGCTGACTGCGAGAGAGGGAGCGACACGCTGACTGCGAGAGAGGGAGCGACACGCTGACTGCGAGAGAGAGCGCGACACGCTGACTGCGAGAGAGAGCGCATCACGCTGACTGCGAGACAGGGAGCGACACGCTGACTGCGAGAGAGAGCGCGACACGCTGACTGCGAGAGAGAGAGAGCGCGACACGCTGACTGCGAGAGAGACAGCGACAGGCTGACTGCGAGAGAGAGCACGACACGCTGACTGCGAGAGAGAGAAAGAGTGACAGGCTGACTGCGAGAGAGAGACAGAGACATGCTGACTGCGAGAGAGAGACAGTGACACGCTGACTGCGAGAGAGAGCGCGACACGCTGACTGCAAGATAGAGCGCAACACGCTGACTGCGAGACAGGGAGCGACACGCTGACTGCGAGAGAGAGCGCGACACGCTGACTGCGAGAGTGGGAGCGACGCGCTGTCTGCGAGAGAGGGAGCGACACGCTGACTGCGAGAGAGGGAGCGACACGCTGACTGCGAGAGAGGGAGTGACACGCTGACTGCGAGAGAAAGACAGCGACACGGTCACAGCGAGAGAGAGCGCGACACACTCACAGCGAGAGAGAGCGCGACACGCTGACTGCGAGAGAGGGAGCGACTCGCTGACTGCGAGAGAGGGAGCGACTCGCTGACTGCGAGAGAGGGAGCGACACGCTGACTGCGAGAGAGGGAGCGACACGCTGACTGCGAGAGAGGGAGCGACTCGCTGACTGCGAGAGAGGGAGCGACTCGCTGACTGCGAGAGAGAGACAGTGACACACTCACAGCGAGAGAGTGAGCGACAGGCTGACTGCGAGAGAGAGACAGCGACACGCTGACTGTGAGATAGAGCGCGACACGCTGACTGCGAGACAGGGAGCCACACGCTGACTGCGAGACAGGGAGCCACACGCTGACTGCGGGAGAGAGACAGTGACACGCTGACTGCGAGAGAGAGACAGGGACACGCTGACTGCGAGAGAGAGACAGCGACACGCTGACTGCGAGAGAGAGACAGCGACACGCTGACTGCGAGAGAGAGACAGCGACACGCTGACTGCGAGAGAGAGACAGCGACACGCTGACTGCGAGAGAGAGTGCGACACGCTGACTGCAAGATAGAGCGCGACACGCTGACTGCGAGACAGGGAGTGACACGCTGACTGCGGGAGAGAGACAGCGACACGCTGACTGCGGGAGAGAGACAGCGACACGCTGACTGCGAGAGCGACACACTGACTGCGAGAGAGAGCGTGACACGTGTCTGCAAGAGAGAGAGCGTGGCACGCTGTCTGCGAGAAGCGACAGCGACACGCTGACTGCGTGAGAGAGACAGCGACACGCTGACTGTGAGAGAGAGCGTGATGCGCTGACTGCGAGAGAGAGAGAGAGCGACACGCTGACTGCGAGAGAGAGAGCATCACGCTGACTGCGAGAGAGAGACAGTGACACGCTGACTGCGAGAGAGAGACAGCGACACGCTGACTGCGAGAGAGCGACACGCTGACTGCGAGAGAGAGAGACAGTGACACGCTGACTGAGAGAGAGCGCGACACGCTGACTGCGAGACAGGGAGCGACACGCTGACTGCGAGAGAGGGAGCGACAGGCTGACTGCGAGAGAGAGAGAGCGCGACACGCTGACTGCGAGAGAGAGAGAGCGCGACACGCTGACTGCGAGAGAGAGAGAGCGCGACACGCTGACCGCGAGAGAGAGCGCGACACGCTGACCGCGAGAGAGAGCGCGACACGCTGACCGCGAGAGAGAGAGCGACTCGCTGACTGTGAAAGAGAGAGAGCGACTCGCTGACTGTGAAAGAGAGAGAGCGACACGCTGACTGTGAAAGAGAGAGAGCGACACGCTGACTGTGAAAGAGAGAGAGCGACACGCTGACTGCGAGAGAGGGAGCGACACGCGGACTGCGAGAGAGAGAGAGAGAGAGCGACAAGCTGACTGCGAGAGAGAGCGACAAGCTGACTGCGAGAGAGAGCGGCAGGATGACTGCGAGAGAGGGAGCGACACGCGGACTGCGAGAGAGAGAGAGAGAGAGCGACAAGCTGACTGCGAGAGAGAGCGACAAGCTGACTGCGAGAGAGAGCGGCAGGATGACTGCGAGAGAGGGAGCGACAGGCTGACTGCGAGAGAGAGCGCGGCACGCTGACTGCGAGAGAGAGCGACACGCTGACTGCGAGAGAGCAAGAGCGACACGCTGACTGCGAGAGAGGGAGCGACACGCTGACTGCGAGAGAGGGAGCGACACGCTGACTGCGAGAGAGGGAGCGACACGCTGACTGCGAGAGAGGGAGCGACACGCTGACTGCGAGAGAGAGCGCGACACGCTGACTGCGAGAGAGAGAGAGCGCGACACGCTGACTGCGAGAGAGAGACAGTGACACGCTGACTGAGAGAGTGCGACACGCTGACTGCAAGATAGAGCGCAACACGCTGACTGCGAGACAGGGAGCGACACGCTGACTGCGAGACAGGGAGCGACACGCTGACTGCGAGAGAGACAGAGACATGAAGACTGCGAGAGAGAGCGCGACACGCTGACTGCGAGAGAGAGAGAGCGCAACACGCTGACTGCGAGAGAGTGTGACAAGCTGACTGCGAGAGAGACAGCGACATGCTGACTGCGAGAGAGACAGCGACAGGCTGACTGCGAGAGAGAGCACGACACGCTGACTGTGAGAGAGAGAAAGAGCGACAGGCTGACTGCGAGAGAGAGCGTGACACGCTGACTGCGAGACATGGAGCGACATGCTGCCTGCGAGAGAGAGAAAGCGGCACGCTGAATGCGAGAGAGAGAGAGAGAGAGAGAGTGACACGCTGACTGCGAGAGCGTGACACGCTGACTGCGAGAGAGAGCGCGACACGCTGACTGCGAGAGAGAGAGAGCGACATGCTGATAGTGAGAGAGCGACACGCTGATTGCGAGAGAGAGAGCGACACGCTGATTGCGAGAGAGAGAGCGACACGCTGACTGCGAGAGAGAGAGAGCGACACGCTGACTGCGAGAGAGAGAGAGCGACACGCTGACTGTGAGAGAGAGAGCGACACGCTGACTGCGAGAGAGGGAGAGCGACACGCTGACTGCGAGAGAGGGAGCGACACGCGGACTGCGAGAGAGAGAGGGAGCGACACGCGGACTGCGAGAGAGAGAGGGAGCGACAGGCTGACTGCGAGAGAGAGCGCGACACGCTGATTGCGAGAGAGAGCGCGACACGCTGATTGCGAGAGAGAGAGCGACACGCTGACTGCGAGACAGGGAGCGACACGCTGACTGCGAGACAGGGAGCGACACGCTGACTGCGAGACAGGGAGCGACACGCTGACTGCGAGACAGGGAGCGACACGCTGACTGCGAGACAGGGAGCGACACGCTGACTGCGAGACAGGGAGCGACACGCTGACTGCGAGACAGGGAGCGACACGCTGACTGCGAGACAGGGAGCGACACGCTGACTGCGAGAGAGAGCGCGACATGCTGACTGCAAGATAGAGCGCGTCACGCTGACTGCGAGACAGGGAGCGACACGCTGACTGCGAGAGAGAGAGAGCGCGACACGCTGACTGCGAGAGAGAGAGAGCGCGACACGCTGACTGCGAGAGAGAGAAAGAGCGACAGGCTGACTGTGAGAGAGAGACAGTGACACGCTGACTGCGAGAGACAGGGAGCGACACGCTGACTGCGAGAGAGAGAGAGCGACACGCTGACTGCGAGAGAGGGAGCGACACGCTGACTGCGAGAGAGAGAGAGAGCGACACGCTGACTGCGAGAGAGAGAGAGAGCGACACGCTGACTGCGAGAGAGGGAGCGACACGCTGACTGCGAGAGAGGGAGCGACACGCTGACTGCGAGAGAGGGAGCGACACGCTGACTGCGAGAGAGGGAGCGACACGCTGACTGCGAGAGAGGGAGCGACACGCTGACTGCGAGAGAGGGAGCGACACGCTGACTGCGAGAGAGGGAGCGACACGCTGACTGCGAGAGAGGGAGCGACACGCTGACTGCGAGAGAGGGAGCGACACGCTGACTGCGAGAGAGGGAGCGACACGCTGACTGCGAGAGAGGGAGCGACACGCTGACTGCGAGAGAGAAAATGACACGCTGATTGTGAGAGAAAATGACACCCTGACTGCGAGAGAGGGAGCGACACGCTGACTGCGAGAGAGGGAGCGACACGCTGACTGTGAGAGAGGGAACGACACACTGACTGAGAGAGAGACAGAGAGCGACAGGCTGGCTGCGAGAGAGAGAGCGCGGTGTCTGATAGCGAGAGAGAGAGCGACACGCTGAGTGCGAGAGAGGGAGCGACACGCTGACTGCGAGACAGGGAGCGACACGCTGACTGCGAGAGAGCGACACACTGACTGCGAGAGAGGGAGCGACACGCTGACTGCGAGAGAGAGAGAGCGCGACACGCTGACTGCGAGAGAGTGTGACAAGCTGACTGCGAGAGAGACAGCGACATGCTGACTGCGAGAGAGACAGCGACACGCTGACTGTGAGAGAGAGAAAGAGCGACAGGCTGACTGCGAGAGAGAGCGTGACACGCTGACTGCGAGACATGGAGCGACATGCTGCCTGCGAGAGAGAGAATGCGGCACGCTGAATGCGAGAGAGAGAGAGAGAGAGAGTGACACGCTGACTGCGAGAGCGTGACACGCTGACTGCGAGAGAGAGCGCGACACGCTGACTGCGAGAGAGAGAGAGCGACATGCTGATAGTGAGAGAGCGACACGCTGATTGCGAGAGAGAGAGCGACACGCTGATTGCGAGAGAGAGAGCGACACGCTGACTGCGAGAGAGAGAGAGCGACACGCTGACTGCGAGAGAGGGAGCGACACGCGGACTGCGAGAGAGAGAGGGAGCGACAGGCTGACTGCGAGAGAGAGCGCGGCACGCTGACTGCGAGAGAGAGCGCGGCACGCTGACTGCGAGAGAGAGGGCGGCACGCTGACTGCGAGAGAGAGCGACACGCTGACTGCGAGAGAGCGAGAGCGACACGCTGACTGCGAGAGAGGGAGCGACACGCTGACTGCGAGAGAGCGCGCGACATGCTGACTGCAAGATAGAGCGCGTCACGCTGACTGCGAGAAAGGGAGCGACACGCTGACTGCGAGAGAGAGAGAGCGCGACACGCTGACTGCGAGAGAGAGAGAGAGCGCGACACGCTGACTGCGAGAGAGACAGCGACAGGCTGACTGCGAGAGAGAGCACGACTCGCTGACTGCGAGAGAGAGAAAGAGCGACAGGCTGACTGCGAGAGAGAGACAGAGACATGCTGACTGCGAGAGAGAGACAGTGACACGCTGACTGCGAGAGAGAGCGCGACACGCTGACTGCAAGATAGTGCGCAACACGCTGACTGCGAGACAGGGAGCGACACGCTGACTGCGAGAGAGAGCGCGACACGCTGACTGCGAGAGAGAGCGCGACACGCTGACTGCGAGAGAGAGAGAGCGCGACACGCTGACTGCGAGAGAGAGAGAGCGCGACACGCTGACTGCGAGAGAGAGAGAGCGCGACACGCTGACTGCGAGAGAGAGAGAGCGCGACACGCTGACTGCGAGAGAGAGAGAGCGCGACACGCTGACTGCGAGAGAGTGTGACACGCTGACTGCGAGAGAGACAGCGACATGCTGACTGCGAGAGAGACAGCTACATGCTGACTGCGAGAGAGAGCACGACACGCTGACTGCGAGAGAGAGAAAGAGCGACAGGCTGACTGCGAGAGAGAGACAGAGACACGCTGACTGCGAGAGAGAGCGCGACACGCTGACTGCGAGACATGGAGCGACACGCTGCCTGCGAGAGAGAGAAAGCGGCACGCTGAATGCGAGAGAGAGAGAGAGTGACACGCTGACTGCGAGAGCGTGACACGCTTGCTTACTGTGAGAGAGAGCGCGACACGCTGACTGCGAGAGAGAGGGAGCGACAGGATGACTGCGAGAGAGGGAGCGACACGCTGACTGCGAGAGAGGGAGCGACAGGCTGACTGCGAGAGAGGGAGCGACACGCTGACTGCGAGAGGGTGTGACACGCTGATGCTAGAGACGGTGTGACCCGCTGACTGCGAGAGAGAGAGACAGCAACACGCTGATTGTGAGAGAGAAAATGACACGCTGACTGCGAGAGAGAGCGACACGCTGACAGTGAGAGAGGGAGCTACACGGAGACAGCAAGAGAGGGAGCGACATGCTGATTGCGAGAGAGAGAAGGGCAGGCTGATTGACGGAGAGCGAGCGACACACTGACTGCGAGAGAGATCGACACGCTGACAGTGAGAGAGGGAGCTACACGGAGACAGCAAGAGAGGGAGCGACATGCTGATTGCGAGAGAGAGAAGGGCAGGCTGATTAACGGCGAGCGAGCGACACGCTGTCTGCGAGAGAGATCGACACGCTGACTGCGAGACAGAGAACGACAGGCTGGCTGCAAGAGAGGGAATGATGCACTGACTGCGAGAGAGAGAGAGAGCGACAGGCTGATAGTGAGAGAGCGACACGCTGACTGCGAGAGAGGGAGCGACAGGCTGACTGCGAGAGGGTGTGACCCGCTGACTGCGAGAGAGAGAGACAGCGACACGCTGATTGTGAGAGAGAAAATGACACGCTGACTGCGAGAGAGAGCGACACGCTGACGGTGAGAGAGGGAGCTACACGGAGACAGCAAGAGAGGGAGCGACATGCTGATTGCGAGAGAGAGAAGGGCAGGCTGATTGACGGAGAGCGAGCGACACGCTGTCTGCGAGAGAGATCGACACGCTGACTGCGAGACAGAGAACGACAGGCTGACAGTGAGAGAGGGAGCTACACGGAGACAGCAAGAGAGGGAGCGACATGCTGATTGCGAGAGAGAGAAGGGCAGGCTGATTAACGGCGAGCGAGCGACACGCTGTCTGCGAGAGAGATCGACACGCTGACTGCGAGACAGAGAACGACAGGCTGGCTGCAAGAGAGGGAATGATGCTCTGACTGCGAGAGAGAGAGAGAGCGACAGGCTGATAGTGAGAGAGCGACACGCTGACTGCGAGAGAGGGAGCGACAGGCTGACTGCGAGAGGGTGTGCCCCGCTGACTGCGAGAGAGAGAGACAGCGACACGCTGATTGTGAGAGAGAAAATGACACGCTGACTGCGAGAGAGAGCGACACGCTGACGGTGAGAGAGGGAGCTACACGGAGACAGCAAGAGAGGGAGCGACATGCTGATTGCGAGAGAGAAAATGACACGCTGATTGTGCGAGAAAATGACACCCTGACTGCGAGAGAGGGAGCGACACGCTGACTGCGAGAGAGAAAATGACACGCTGATTGTGAGAGAAAATGACACCCTGACTGCGAGAGAGGGAGTGACATGCTGATTGCGAGAGAGAGAAGGGCAGGCTGATTAACGGCGAGCGAGCGACACGCTGTCTGCGAGAGAGATCGACACGCTGACTGCGAGACAGAGAACGACAGGCTGGCTGCAAGAGAGGGAATGATGCACTGACTGCGAGAGAGGGAGAGAGCGACATGCTGATAGTGAGAGAGCGACACGCTGACTGCGAGAGAGGGAGCGACAGGCTGTCTGCGAGAGGGTGTGACACGCTGACTGCGAGAGAGGGAGCGACACAGTGATTGCGAGAGGGTGTGACACGCTGATGCTAGAGATGGTGTGACCCGCTGACTGCGAGAGAGAGAGACAGCGACACGCTGATTGTGAGAGAGAAAATGACACGCTGACTGCGAGAGAGAGCGACACGCTGACGGTGAGAGAGGGAGCTACACGGAGACAGCAAGAGAGGGAGCGACATGCTGATTGCGAGAGAGAGAAGGGCAGGCTGATTGACGGAGAGCGAGCGACACGCTGTCTGCGAGAGAGATCGACACGCTGACTGCGAGACAGAGAACGACAGGCTGGCTGCAAGAGAGGGAATGATGCACTGACTGCGAGAGAGAGAGAGAGCGACATGCTGATAGTGAGAGAGCGACACGCTGACTGCGAAAGAGAGAGAGTGACACGCTGACTGCGAGAGAGAGAGATCGACACGCTGACTGCGAGAGAGAGAGAGCGACACGCTGACTGAGAGAGAGAGAGAGCGACACGCTGACTGCGAGAGAGAGAGAGAGTGACACGCTGACTGCGAGAGAGAGAACGACACGCTGACTGCGAGAGAGGGAGTGACACGCTGACTGCGAGAGAGAGAGAGAGAGCGACACGCTGACTGCGAGAGAGGGAGCGATACGCTGACTGCGAGAGAGAGAGACAGCGACACGCTGACGGCGAGAGTGGGAGCGACGCGCTGTCTGCAAGAGAGAGACAGCGACAGGCTGACTGCGAGAGAGGGAGCGACACGCTGACTGCGAGAGAGGGAGCGACACGCTGACTGCAAGAGAAAGACAGCGACACGCTCACAGCGAGAGAGAGCGCGACACACTCACAGCGAGAGAGAGAGCGACAGGCTGACTGCGAGAGAGTGAGTGACAGGCTGACTGCGGGAGAGAGACAGCGACACGCTGACTGCGAGAGAGAGAGAGAGAGCGACACGCTGACTGCGAGAGAGAGAGTGACACGCTGACTGCGAGAGAGAGAGTGACACGCTGACTGCGAGAGAGAGAGTGACACGCTGACTGCGGGAGAGAGACAGCGACACGCTGACTGTGAGAGAGAGACAGCGACACGCTGACTGTGAGAGAGAGACAGCGACACGCTGACTGCGAGAGAGAGAGTGACACGCTGACTGCGAGAGAGAGACAGCGACACGCTGACTGCGGGAGAGAGACAGCGACACGCTGACTGCGAGAGAGAGAGACAGCGACACGCTGACTGCGAGAGAGAGACAGCGACACGCTGACTGCGAGAGAGAGACAGCGACACGCTGACTGCGAGAGAGAGACAGCGACACGCTGACTGCGGGAGAGAGACAGCGACACGCTGACTGCGGGAGAGAGACAGCGACACGGTCACAGCGAGAGAGTGCGCGACACACTCACAGCGAGAGAGAGAGCGACACGCTGACTGCGAGAGAGCGTGACATCTGTCTGCGAGAGAGACAGTGACGCGCTGACTGCGAGAGAGAGAGAGTGACACGCTGACTGCGAGAGAGAGAGATCGACACGCTGACTGCGAGAGAGAGAGAGCGACACGCTGACTGAGAGAGAGAGAGAGCGACACGCTGACTGCGAGAGAGAGAGAGAGTGACACGCTGACTGCGAGAGAGAGAACGACACGCTGACTGCGAGAGAGGGAGTGACACGCTGACTGCGAGAGAGAGAGAGAGAGCGACACGCTGACTGCGAGAGAGGGAGCGATACGCTGACTGCGAGAGAGAGAGACAGCGACACGCTGACGGCGAGAGTGGGAGCGACGCGCTGTCTGCAAGAGAGAGACAGCGACAGGCTGACTGCGAGAGAGGGAGCGACACGCTGACTGCGAGAGAGGGAGCGACACGCTGACTGCAAGAGAAAGACAGCGACACGCTCACAGCGAGAGAGAGCGCGACACACTCACAGCGAGAGAGAGAGCGACAGGCTGACTGCGAGAGAGTGAGTGACAGGCTGACTGCGGGAGAGAGACAGCGACACGCTGACTGCGAGAGAGAGAGAGAGAGCGACACGCTGACTGCGAGAGAGAGAGTGACACGCTGACTGCGAGAGAGAGAGTGACACGCTGACTGCGAGAGAGAGAGTGACACGCTGACTGCGGGAGAGAGACAGCGACACGCTGACTGTGAGAGAGAGACAGCGACACGCTGACTGTGAGAGAGAGACAGCGACACGCTGACTGCGAGAGAGAGAGTGACACGCTGACTGCGAGAGAGAGACAGCGACACGCTGACTGCGGGAGAGAGACAGCGACACGCTGACTGCGAGAGAGAGAGACAGCGACACGCTGACTGCGAGAGAGAGACAGCGACACGCTGACTGCGAGAGAGAGACAGCGACACGCTGACTGCGAGAGAGAGACAGCGACACGCTGACTGCGGGAGAGAGACAGCGACACGCTGACTGCGGGAGAGAGACAGCGACACGGTCACAGCGAGAGAGTGCGCGACACACTCACAGCGAGAGAGAGAGCGACACGCTGACTGCGAGAGAGCGTGACATCTGTCTGCGAGAGAGACAGTGACGCGCTGACTGCGAGAGAGAGAGAGAGACAGCGAC
Organism: Stegostoma tigrinum; assembly: GCF_030684315.1. Classification (NCBI taxonomy): domain Eukaryota; kingdom Metazoa; phylum Chordata; class Chondrichthyes; order Orectolobiformes; family Stegostomatidae; genus Stegostoma; species Stegostoma tigrinum. The sequence continues at coordinate 9,851,204 of NC_081394.1, read as the reverse complement.
ACGCTGATTTTGAGAGAAAATGACACGCTGACTGCGAGAGAGGGAGCGACACGCTGACTGCGAGAGAGGGAGCGACACGCTGACTGCGAGAGAGGGAGTGACACGCTGACTGCGAGAGAGAGAGAGAGAGCGACACGCTGACTGCGAGAGAGGGAGCGATACGCTGACTGCGAGAGAGAGAGACAGCGACACGCTGACGGCGAGAGTGGGAGCGACGCGCTGTCTGCAAGAGAGAGACAGCGACAGGCTGACTGCGAGAGAGGGAGCGACACGCTGACTGCGAGAGAGGGAGCGACACGCTGACTGCAAGAGAAAGACAGCGACACGCTCACAGCGAGAGAGAGCGCGACACACTCACAGCGAGAGAGAGAGCGACAGGCTGACTGCGAGAGAGTGAGTGACAGGCTGACTGCGGGAGAGAGACAGCGACACGCTGACTGCGAGAGAGAGAGAGAGCGACACGCTGACTGCGAGAGAGAGAGTGACACGCTGACTGCGAGAGAGAGAGTGACACGCTGACTGCGAGAGAGAGAGTGACACGCTGACTGCGGGAGAGAGACAGCGACACGCTGACTGTGAGAGAGAGACAGCGACACGCTGACTGCGAGAGAGAGACAGCGACACGCTGACTGCGAGAGAGAGAGTGACACGCTGACTGCGAGAGAGAGACAGCGACACGCTGACTGCGGGAGAGAGACAGCGACACGCTGACTGCGAGAGAGAGAGACAGCGACACGCTGACTGCGAGAGAGAGACAGCGACACGCTGACTGCGAGAGAGAGACAGCGACACGCTGACTGCGGGAGAGAGACAGCGACACGCTGACTGCGGGAGAGAGACAGCGACACGGTCACAGCGAGAGAGAGCGCGACACACTCACAGCGAGAGAGAGAGCGACACGCTGACTGCGAGAGAGCGTGACATCTGTCTGCGAGAGAGACAGTGACGCGCTGACTGCGAGAGAGAGAGAGAGACAGCGACACGCTGATTTTGAGAGAAAATGACACACTGACTGCGAGAGAGGGAGCGACACGCTGACTGCGAGAGAGGGAGCGACACGCTGACTGCGAGAGAGGGAGCGACACGCTGACTGCGAGAGAGGGAGCGACACGCTGACTGCGAGAGAGGGAGCGACACGCTGACTGCGAGAGAGGGAGCGACACGCTGACTGCGAGAGAGAGCGCGACACGCTGACTGCGAGAGAGAGCGCGTCACGCTGACTGCGAGACAGGGAGCGACACGCTGACTGCGAGAGAGAGCGCGACACGCTGACTGCGAGAGTGGGAGCGACGCGCTGTCTGCGAGAGAGGGAGCGACACGCTGACTGCGAGAGAGGGAGCGACACGCTGACTGCGAGAGAGGGAGTGACACGCTGACTGCGAGAGAAAGACAGCGACACGGTCACAGCGAGAGAGAGCGCGACACACTCACAGCGAGAGAGAGCGCGACACGCTGACTGCGAGAGAGGGAGCGACTCGCTGACTGCGAGAGAGGGAGCGACACGCTGACTGCGAGAGAGGGAGCGACACGCTGACTGCGAGAGAGGGAGCGACTCGCTGACTGCGAGAGAGAGACAGTGACACACTCACAGCGAGAGAGTGAGCGACAGGCTGACTGCGAGAGAGAGACAGCGACACGCTGACTGTGAGATAGAGCGCGACACGCTGACTGCGAGACAGGGAGCCACACGCTGACTGCGAGACAGGGAGCGACACGCTGACTGCGGGAGAGAGACAGCGACACGCTGACTGCGAGAGAGAGACAGCGACACGCTGACTGCGAGAGAGAGACAGCGACACGCTGACTGCGAGAGAGAGACAGCGACACGCTGACTGCGAGAGAGAGACAGCGACACGCTGACTGCGAGAGAGAGACAGCGACACGCTGACTGCGAGAGAGAGACAGCGACACGCTGACTGCAAGATAGAGCGCGACACGCTGACTGCGAGACAGGGAGTGACACGCTGACTGCGGGAGAGAGACAGCGACACGCTGACTGCGGGAGAGAGACAGCGACACGCTGACTGCGAGAGCGACACACTGACTGCGAGAGAGAGCGTGACACGTGTCTGCAAGAGAGAGAGCGTGGCACGCTGTCTGCGAGAAGCGACAGCGACACGCTGACTGCGTGAGAGAGACAGCGACACGCTGACTGCGAGAGAGAGCGTGATGCGCTGACTGCGAGAGAGAGAGAGAGCGACACGCTGACTGCGAGAGAGAGAGCATCACGCTGACTGCGAGAGAGAGACAGCGACACGCTGACTGCGAGAGAGCGACACGCTGGCTGCGAGAGAGCGACACGCTGACTGCGAGTGAGAGAGACAGTGACACGCTGACTGAGAGAGAGCGCGACACGCTGACTGCGAGACAGGGAGCGACACGCTGACTGCGAGAGAGGGAGTGACAGGCTGACTGCGAGAGAGAGAGAGCGCGACACGCTGACTGCGAGAGAGAGAGAGCGACATGCTGATAGTGAGAGAGCGACACGCTGATTGCGAGAGAGAGAGCGACACGCTGATTGCGAGAGAGAGAGCGACACGCTGACTGCGAGAGAGAGAGAGCGACACGCTGACTGCGAGAGAGAGAGAGCGACACGCTGACTGCGAGAGAGGGAGCGACACGCGGACTGCGAGAGAGAGAGGGAGCGACAGGCTGACTGCGAGACAGGGAGCGACACGCTGACTGCGAGACAGGGAGCGACACGCTGACTGCGAGAGAGAGCGCGACATGCTGACTGCAAGATAGAGCGCGTCACGCTGACTGCGAGACGGGGAGCGACACGCTGACTGCGAGAGAGAGAGAGCGCGACACGCTGACTGCGAGAGAGAGAGAGCGCGACACGCTGACTGCGAGAGAGAGAGAGCGCGACACGCTGACTGCGAGAGAGAGAAAGAGCGACAGGCTGACTGCGAGAGAGAGACAGTGACACGCTGACTGCGAGAGAGGGATCGACAGGCTGACTGCGAGAGGGTGTGCCCCGCTGACTGCGAGAGAGAGAGACAGCGACACGCTGATTGTGAGAGAGAAAATGACACGCTGACTGCGAGAGAGAGCGACACGCTGACGGTGAGAGAGGGAGCTACACGGAGACAGCAAGAGAGGGAGCGACATGCTGATTGCGAGAGAGAGAAGGGCAGGCTGATTGACGGAGAGCGAGCGACACGCTGTCTGCGAGAGAGATCGACACGCTGACTGCGAGAGAGAAAATGACACGCTGATTGTGCGAGAAAATGACACCCTGACTGCGAGAGAGGGAGCGACACGCTGACTGCGAGAGAGAAAATGACACGCTGATTGTGAGAGAAAATGACACCCTGACTGCGAGAGAGGGAGTGACATGCTGATTGCGAGAGCGAGAAGGGCAGGCTGATTAACGGCGAGCGAGCGACACGCTGTCTGCGAGAGAGATCGACACGCTGACTGCGAGACAGAGAACGACAGGCTGGCTGCAAGAGAGGGAATGATGCACTGACTGCGAGAGAGGGAGAGAGCGACATGCTGATAGTGAGAGAGCGACACGCTGACTGCGAGAGAGGGAGCGACAGGCTGTCTGCGAGAGGGTGTGACACGCTGACTGCGAGAGAGGGAGCGACACAGTGATTGCGAGAGGGTGTGACACGCTGATGCTAGAGATGGTGTGACCCGCTGACTGCGAGAGAGAGAGACAGCGACACGCTGATTGTGAGAGAGAAAATGACACGCTGACTGCGAGAGAGAGCGACACGCTGACGGTGAGAGAGGGAGCTACACGGAGACAGCAAGAGAGGGAGCGACATGCTGATTGCGAGAGAGAGAAGGGCAGGCTGATTGACGGAGAGCGAGCGACACGCTGTCTGCGAGAGAGATCGACACGCTGACTGCGAGACAGAGAACGACAGGCTGGCTGCAAGAGAGGGAATGATGCACTGACTGCGAGAGAGAGAGAGAGCGACATGCTGATAGTGAGAGAGCGACACGCTGACTGCGAAAGAGAGAGAGTGACACGCTGACTGCGAGAGAGAGAGATCGACACGCTGACTGCGAGAGAGAGAGAGCGACACGCTGACTGAGAGAGAGAGAGAGCGACACGCTGACTGCGAGAGAGAGAGAGAGTGACACGCTGACTGCGAGAGAGAGAACGACACGCTGACTGCGAGAGAGGGAGTGACACGCTGACTGCGAGAGAGAGAGAGAGAGAGCGACACGCTGACTGCGAGAGAGGGAGCGATACGCTGACTGCGAGAGAGAGAGACAGCGACACGCTGACGGCGAGAGTGGGAGCGACGCGCTGTCTGCAAGAGAGAGACAGCGACAGGCTGACTGCGAGAGAGGGAGCGACACGCTGACTGCGAGAGAGGGAGCGACACGCTGACTGCAAGAGAAAGACAGCGACACGCTCACAGCGAGAGAGAGCGCGACACACTCACAGCGAGAGAGAGAGCGACAGGCTGACTGCGAGAGAGTGAGTGACAGGCTGACTGCGGGAGAGAGACAGCGACACGCTGACTGCGAGAGAGAGAGAGAGCGACACGCTGACTGCGAGAGAGAGAGCGACACGCTGACTGCGAGAGAGAGAGTGACACGCTGACTGCGAGAGAGAGAGTGACACGCTGACTGCGGGAGAGAGACAGCGACACGCCGACTGTGAGAGAGAGACAGCGACACGCTGACTGCGAGAGAGAGACAGCGACACGCTGACTGCGAGAGAGAGAGTGACACGCTGACTGCGAGAGAGAGACAGCGACACGCTGACTGCGGGAGAGAGACAGCGACACGCTGACTGCGAGAGAGAGAGACAGCGACACGCTGACTGCGAGAGAGAGACAGCGACACGCTGACTGCGAGAGAGAGACAGCGACACGCTGACTGCGGGAGAGAGACAGCGACACGCTGACTGCGGGAGAGAGACAGCGACACGGTCACAGCGAGAGAGAGCGCGACACACTCACAGCGAGAGAGTGCGCGACACACTCACAGCGAGAGAGAGAGCGACACGCTGACTGCGAGAGAGCGTGACATCTGTCTGCGAGAGAGACAGTGACGCGCTGACTGCGAGAGAGAGAGAGAGAGACAGCGACACGCTGATTTTGAGAGAAAATGACACGCTGACTGCGAGAGAGGGAGCGACACGCTGACTGCGAGAGAGGGAGCGACACGCTGACTGCGAGAGAGGGAGCGACACGCTGACTGCGAGAGAGGGAGCGACACGCTGACTGCGAGAGAGAAAATGACACGCTGATTGTGAGAGAAAATGACACCCTGACTGCGAGAGAGGGAGTGACATGCTGATTGCGAGAGCGAGAAGGGCAGGCTGATTAACGGCGAGCGAGCGACACGCTGTCTGCGAGAGAGATCGACACGCTGACTGCGAGACAGAGAACGACAGGCTGGCTGCAAGAGAGGGAATGATGCACTGACTGCGAGAGAGGGAGAGAGCGACATGCTGATAGTGAGAGAGCGACACGCTGACTGCGAGAGAGGGAGCGACAGGCTGTCTGCGAGAGGGTGTGACACGCTGACTGCGAGAGAGGGAGCGACACAGTGATTGCGAGAGGGTGTGACACGCTGATGCTAGAGATGGTGTGACCCGCTGACTGCGAGAGAGAGAGACAGCGACACGCTGATTGTGAGAGAGAAAATGACACGCTGACTGCGAGAGAGAGCGACACGCTGACGGTGAGAGAGGGAGCTACACGGAGACAGCAAGAGAGGGAGCGACATGCTGATTGCGAGAGAGAGAAGGGCAGGCTGATTGACGGAGAGCGAGCGACACGCTGTCTGCGAGAGAGATCGACACGCTGACTGCGAGACAGAGAACGACAGGCTGGCTGCAAGAGAGGGAATGATGCACTGACTGCGAGAGAGAGAGAGAGAGAGCGACATGCTGATAGTGAGAGCGACACGCTGACTGCGAAAGAGAGAGAGTGACACGCTGACTGCGAGAGAGAGAGATCGACACGCTGACTGCGAGAGAGAGAGAGCGACACGCTGACTGCGAGAGAGAGAGAGCGACACGCTGACTGAGAGAGAGAGAGAGAGTGACACGCTGACTGCGAGAGAGAGAACGACACGCTGACTGCGAGAGAGGGAGTGACACGCTGACTGCGAGAGAGAGAGAGAGAGAGCGACACGCTGACTGCGAGAGAGGGAGCGATACGCTGACTGCGAGAGAGAGAGACAGCGACACGCTGACGGCGAGAGTGGGAGCGACGCGCTGTCTGCAAGAGAGAGACAGCGACAGGCTGACTGCGAGAGAGGGAGCGACACGCTGACTGCGAGAGAGAGACAGCGACACGCTCACAGCGAGAGAGAGCGCGACACACTCACAGCGAGAGAGAGAGCGACAGGCTGACTGCGAGAGAGTGAGTGACAGGCTGACTGCGGGAGAGAGACAGCGACACGCTGACTGCGAGAGAGAGAGAGAGCGACACGCTGACTGCGAGAGAGAGAGTGACACGCTGACTGCGAGAGAGAGAGTGACACGCTGACTGCGAGAGAGAGAGTGACACGCTGACTGCGGGAGAGAGACAGCGACACGCCGACTGTGAGAGAGAGACAGCGACACGCTGACTGCGAGAGAGAGACAGCGACACGCTGACTGCGAGAGAGAGAGTGACACGCTGACTGCGAGAGAGAGACAGCGACACGCTGACTGCGGGAGAGAGACAGCGACACGCTGACTGCGAGAGAGAGAGACAGCGACACGCTGACTGCGAGAGAGAGACAGCGACACGCTGACTGCGAGAGAGAGACAGCGACACGCTGACTGCGGGAGAGAGACAGCGACACGCTGACTGCGGGAGAGAGACAGCGACACGGTCACAGCGAGAGAGAGCGCGACACACTCACAGCGAGAGAGTGCGCGACACACTCACAGCGAGAGAGAGAGCGACACGCTGACTGCGAGAGAGCGTGACATCTGTCTGCGAGAGAGACAGTGACGCGCTGACTGCGAGAGAGAGAGAGAGAGACAGCGACACGCTGATTTTGAGAGAAAATGACACGCTGACTGCGAGAGAGGGAGCGACACGCTGACTGCGAGAGAGGGAGCGACACGCTGACTGCGAGAGAGGGAGCGACACGCTGACTGCGAGAGAGGGAGCGACACGCTGACTGCGAGAGAGGGAGCGACACGCTGACTGCGAGAGAGAGCGCGACACGCTGACTGCGAGAGAGAGCGCGTCACGCTGACTGCGAGACAGGGAGCGACACGCTGACTGCGAGAGAGAGCGCGACACGCTGACTGCGAGAGAGAGAGAGAGCGCGACACGCTGACTGCGAGAGAGACAGCGACAGGCTGACTGCGAGAGAGACAGCGACAGGCTGACTGCGAGAGAGAGCACGACACGCTGACTGCGAGAGAGAGAAAGAGTGACAGGCTGACTGCGAGAGAGAGACAGTGACACGCTGACTGCGAGAGAGAGCGCGACACGCTGACTGCAAGATAGAGCGCGACACGCTGACTGCAAGATAGAGCGCGACACGCTGACTGCGAGACAGGGAGCGACACGCTGACTGCGAGAGAGAGCGCGACACGCTGACTGCGAGAGTGGGAGCGACGCGCTGTCTGCGAGAGAGGGAGCGACACGCTGACTGCGAGAGAGGGAGTGACACGCTGACTGCGAGAGAGGGAGTGACACGCTGACTGCGAGAGAAAGACAGCGACACGGTCACAGCGAGAGAGAGCGCGACACACTCACAGCGAGAGAGAGCGCGACACGCTGACTGCGAGAGAGGGAGCGACTCGCTGACTGCGAGAGAGGGAGCGACACGCTGACTGCGAGAGAGGGAGCGACACGCTGACTGCGAGAGAGGGAGCGACTCGCTGACTGCGAGAGAGAGACAGTGACACACTCACAGCGAGAGAGTGAGCGACAGGCTGACTGCGAGAGAGAGACAGCGACACGCTGACTGTGAGATAGAGCGCGACACGCTGACTGCGAGACAGGGAGCCACACGCTGACTGCGAGACAGGGAGCGACACGCTGACTGCGGGAGAGAGACAGCGACACGCTGACTGCGAGAGAGAGACAGCGACACGCTGACTGCGAGAGAGAGACAGCGACACGCTGACTGCGAGAGAGAGACAGCGACACGCTGACTGCGAGAGAGAGACAGCGACACGCTGACTGCGAGAGAGAGACAGCGACACGCTGACTGCGAGAGAGAGACAGCGACACGCTGACTGCGAGAGAGAGACAGCGACACGCTGACTGCAAGATAGAGCGCGACACGCTGACTGCGAGACAGGGAGTGACACGCTGACTGCGGGAGAGAGACAGCGACACGCTGACTGCGGGAGAGAGACAGCGACACGCTGACTGCGAGAGCGACACACTGACTGCGAGAGAGAGCGTGACACGTGTCTGCAAGAGAGAGAGCGTGGCACGCTGTCTGCGAGAAGCGACAGCGACACGCTGACTGCGTGAGAGAGACAGCGACACGCTGACTGCGAGAGAGAGCGTGATGCGCTGACTGCGAGAGAGAGAGAGAGCGACACGCTGACTGCGAGAGAGAGAGCATCACGCTGACTGCGAGAGAGAGACAGCGACACGCTGACTGCGAGAGAGCGACACGCTGACTGCGAGTGAGAGAGACAGTGACACGCTGACTGAGAGAGAGCGCGACACGCTGACTGCGAGACAGGGAGCGACACGCTGACTGCGAGAGAGGGAGTGACAGGCTTACTGCGAGAGAGAGAGAGCGCGACACGCTGACTGCGAGAGAGAGAGAGCGACATGCTGATAGTGAGAGAGCGACACGCTGATTGCGAGAGAGAGAGCGACACGCTGATTGCGAGAGAGAGAGCGACACGCTGACTGCGAGAGAGAGAGAGCGACACGCTGACTGCGAGAGAGAGAGAGCGACACGCTGACTGCGAGAGAGGGAGCGACACGCGGACTGCGAGAGAGAGAGGGAGCGACAGGCTGACTGCGAGACAGGGAGCGACACGCTGACTGCGAGACAGGGAGCGACACGCTGACTGCGAGAGAGAGCGCGACATGCTGACTGCAAGATAGAGCGCGTCACGCTGACTGCGAGACGGGGAGCGACACGCTGACTGCGAGAGAGAGAGAGCGCGACACGCTGACTGCGAGAGAGAGAGAGCGCGACACGCTGACTGCGAGAGAGAGAAAGAGCGACAGGCTGACTGCGAGAGAGAGACAGTGACACGCTGACTGCGAGAGAGAGCGCGACACGCTGACTGCAAGATAGAGCGCAACACGCTGACTGCGAGACAGGGAGCGACACGCTGACTGCGAGAGAGAGACAGCGACACGCTGACTGCGAGAGAGAGCGACAGCGACACGCTGACTGCGAGAGAGACAGCGACACGCTGACTGCGAGAGAGACAGCGACACGCTGACTGCGAGAGAGAGAGCATCACGCTGACTGCGAGAGAGAGAGCGACACGCTGTCTGCGAGAGAGAGACAGCGACACGCTGACTGCGAGAGAACGACACGCTGACTGTGAGATAGAGCGCGACACGCTGACTGCAAGACAGAGCGCGACACGCTGACTGCAAGACAGAGCGCGACACGCTGACTGCAAGATAGAGCGCGACACGCTGACTGCGAGAGAGAGCGCGACACGCTGACTGCGAGAGAGAGCGCGACACGCTGACTGCGAGAGAGAGCGCGACACGCTGACTGCGAGAGAGAGCGCGACACGCTGACTGCGAGAGAGAGCGCGACACGCTGACTGCGAGAGAGAGAGACAGCGACACGCTGACTGCGAGAGAGAGCGCGACACGCTGACTGCGAGAGAGAGAGACAGCGACACGCAGACTGCGAGAGAGGGAGCGACGCGCTGACTGCGAGAGAGGGAGCGACGCGCTGACTGCGAGAGAGGGAGCAACTCGCTGACTGCGAGAGAGGGAGCGACTCGCTGACTGCGAGAGAGGGAGCGACTCGCTGACTGCGAGAGAGGGAGCGACTCGCTGACTGCGAGAGAGGGAGCGACACGCTGACTGCGAGAGAGGGAGCGACACGCTGATTGCGAGAGAGAGACAGTGACACGCTGACTGAGACAGGGAGCGACACGCTGACTGCGAGAGAAAGACAGCGACACGGTCACAGCGAGAGAGAGCGCGAAAGGCTGACTGCGAGAGAGTGAGCGACAGGCTGACTGTGAGACAGAGACAGTGACACGCTGACTGTGAGACAGGGAGCGACACGCTGACTGCGAGAGAGAGAGCGACACGCTGACTGCGAGAGAGGGAGCGACACGCTGACTGCGAGAGAGAGAGCGACACGCTGACTGCGAGAGAGGGAGCGACACGCTGACTGCGAGAGAGGGAGCGACACGCTGACTGCGAGAGAGGGAGCGACACGCTGACTGCGAGAGAGGGAGCGACACGCTGACTTCGAGAGAGGGTGCGACACGCTGACTGCGAGAGAGAGAGAGCGCGACACGCTGACTGCGAGAGAGAGAGAGCGCGACACGCTGACTGCGAGAGAGGGAGCGACACGCTGACTGCGAGAGAGAGAGTGACACGCTGACTGCGAGAGAGGGAGCGACACGCTGACTGCGAGAGAGGGAGCGACACGCTGACTGCGAGAGAGGGAGCGACACGCTGACTGAGAGAGAGGGAGCGACACGCTGACTGCGAGAGAGGGAGCGACACGCTGACTGCAAGAGAGAGGGAGCGACACGCTGACTGCGAGAGAGGGAGCGACACGCTGACTGCGAGAGAGGGAGCGACACGCTGACTGCGAGAGAGGGAGCGACACGCTGACTGCGAGAGAGGGAGCGACACGCTGACTGCGAGAGAGGGAGCGACACGCTGACTGCGAGAGAGGGAGCGACACGCTGACTGCGAGAGAGGGAGCGACACGCTGACTGCGAGAGAGGGAGCGACACGCTGACTGCGAGAGAGTGAGCGACAGGCTGACTGCGAGAGAGAGACAGCGACACGCTGACTGCGAGACAGGGAGCGACACGCTGACTGCGAGACAGGGAGCGACACGCTGACTGCGAGACAGGGAGCGACACGCTGACTGCGAGAGAGAGAGAGCACGACACGCTGACTGCGAGAGAGAGAGAGCGCGACACGCTGACTGCGAGTGAGTGAGCGACAGGCTGACTGCAAGAGAGAGACAGTGACAGGCTGACTGCAAGATAGTGCGCGACACGCTGACTGCGAGACAGGGAGCGACACGCTGACTTCGAGAGAGGGTGCGACACGCTGACTGCGAGAGAGAGAGGGTGCGACACGCTGACTGCGAGAGAGAGAGAGCGCGACACGCTGACTGCGAGAGAGAGAGAGCGCGACACGCTGACTGCGAGAGAGAGAGCGACACGCTGACTGTGAAAGAGAGAGAGCGACACGCTGACTGCGAAAGAGAGAGAGCGACACGCTGACTGCGAGAGAGGGAGCGACACGCGGACTGCGAGAGAGAGAGCGACACGCTGTCTGCGAGAGAGAGACAGCGACACGCTGACTGCGAGAGAACGACACGCTGACTGCGAGACAGAGCGCGACACGCTGACTGCGAGATAGAGCGCGACACGCTGACTGCGAGATAGAGCGCGACACGCTGACTGCGAGAGAGAGCGCGACACGCTGACTGCGAGAGAGAGCGCGACACGCTGACTGCGAGAGAGAGCGCGACACGCTGACTGCGAGAGAGAGAGACAGCGACACGCTGACTGCGAGAGAGAGCGCGACACGCTGACTGCGAGAGAGAGAGACAGCGACACGCAGACTGCGAGAGAGGGAGCGACGCGCTGACTGCGAGAGAGGGAGCGACGCGCTGACTGCGAGAGAGGGAGCGACGCGCTGACTGCGAGAGAGGGAGCGACGCGCTGACTGCGAGAGAGGGAGCGACACGCTGACTGCGAGAGAGGGAGCGACACGCTGATTGCGAGAGAGAGACAGTGACACGCTGACTGAGACAGGGAGCGACACGCTGACTGCGAGAGAAAGACAGCGACACGGTCACAGCGAGAGAGAGCGCGAAAGGCTGACTGCGAGAGAGTGAGCGACAGGCTGACTGTGAGACAGAGACAGTGACACGCTGACTGCGAGACAGGGAGCGACACGCTGACTGCGAGAGAGAGAGCGACACGCTGACTGCGAGAGAGGGAGCGACACGCTGACTGCGAGAGAGAGAGCGACACGCTGACTGCGAGAGAGGGAGCGACACGCTGACTGCGAGAGAGGGAGCGACACGCTGACTGCGAGAGAGGGAGCGACACGCTGACTTCGAGAGAGGGTGCGACACGCTGACTGCGAGAGAGAGAGAGCGCGACACGCTGACTGCGAGAGAGAGAGAGCGCGACACGCTGACTGCGAGAGAGGGAGCGACACGCTGACTGCGAGAGAGAGAGTGACACGCTGACTGCGAGAGAGGGAGCGACACGCTGACTGCGAGAGAGGGAGCGACACGCTGACTGAGAGAGAGGGAGCGACACGCTGACTGCGAGAGAGGGAGCGACACGCTGACTGCAAGAGAGAGGGAGCGACACGCTGACTGCGAGAGAGGGAGCGACACGCTGACTGCGAGAGAGGGAGCGACACGCTGACTGCGAGAGAGTGAGCGACACGCTGACTGCGAGAGAGTGAGCGACAGGCTGACTGCGAGAGAGAGACAGCGACACGCTGACTGCGAGACAGGGAGCGACACGCTGACTGCGAGACAGGGAGCGACACGCTGACTGCGAGACAGGGAGCGACACGCTGACTGCGAGAGAGAGAGAGCACGACACGCTGACTGCGAGAGAGAGAGAGCGCGACACGCTGACTGCGAGTGAGTGAGCGACAGGCTGACTGCAAGAGAGAGACAGTGACAGGCTGACTGCAAGATAGTGCGCGACACGCTGACTGCGAGACAGGGAGCGACACGCTGACTTCGAGAGAGGGTGCGACACGCTGACTGCGAGAGAGAGAGGGTGCGACACGCTGACTGCGAGAGAGAGAGAGAGAGCGCGACACGCTGACTGCGAGAGAGAGAGAGCGCGACACGCTGACTGCGAGAGAGAGAGCGACACGCTGACTGTGAAAGAGAGAGAGCGACACGCTGACTGCGAAAGAGAGGGAGCGACACGCTGACTGCGAGAGAGGGAGCGACACGCGGACTGCGAGAGAGAGAGAGAGAGCGACAAGCTGACTGCGAGAGAGAGCGTCAGGATGACTGCGAGAGAGGGAGCGACAGGCTGACTGCGAGAGAGAGCGCGGCACGCTGACTGCGAGAGAGAGCGACACGCTGACTGCGAGAGAGCAAGAGCGACACGCTGACTGCGAGAGAGCAAGAGCGACACGCTGACTGCGAGAGAGGGAGCGACACGCTGACTGCGAGAGAGGGAGCGACACGCTGACTGCGAGAGAGGGAGCGACACGCTGACTGCGAGAGAGCGACACGCTGACTGCGAGAGAGCGACACGCTGACTGCGAGAGAGAGCGCGACACGCTGACTGCGAGAGAGAGAGAGCGCGACACGCTGACTGCGAGAGTTAGAGAACGCGACACACTGACTGCGAGAGAGAGCGCGACACGCTGACTGCGAGACAGGGAGCGATACGCTGACTGCGAAAGAGGGAGCGACACGCTGACTGCGAGAGAGAGAGAGAGCGACACGCTGACTGCGAGAGAGAGACAGTGACACGCTGACTGCGAGAGAGAGCGCGACACGCTGACTGCAAGATAGAGCGCGACACGCTGACTGCGAGACAGGGAGCGACACGCTGACTGCGAGAGAGCGACACGCTGACTGCGAGAGAGAGAGAGCGCGACACGCTGACTGCGAGAGAGAGACAGTGACACGCTGACTGCGAGAGAGAGCGCGACACGCTGACTGCAAGATAGAGCGCGACACGCTGACTGCGAGACAGGGAGCGACACGCTGACTGCGAGAGAGACAGAGACATGAAGACTGCGAGAGAGAGCGCGACACGCTGACTGCGAGAGAGAGAGAGCGCAACACGCTGACTGCGAGAGAGTGTGACAAGCTGACTGCGAGAGAGACAGCGACATGCTGACTGCGAGAGAGACAGCGACATGCTGACTGCGAGAGAGACAGCGACACGCTGACTGTGAGAGAGAGAAAGAGCGACAGGCTGACTGCGAGAGAGAGCGTGACACGCTGACTGCGAGACATGGAGCGACATGCTGCCTGCGAGAGAGAGAAAGCGGAACGCTGAATGCGAGAGAGAGAGAGAGAGAGAGAGTGACACGCTGACTGCGAGAGCGTGACACGCTGACTGCGAGAGAGAGCGCGACACGCTGACTGCGAGAGAGAGAGGGAGCGACATGCTGATAGTGAGAGAGCGACACGCTGATTGCGAGAGAGAGAGCGACACGCTGATTGCGAGAGAGAGAGCGACACGCTGACTGCGAAAGAGAGAGAGCGACACGCTGACTGCGAGAGAGAGAGAGCGACACGCTGACTGCGAGAGAGAGAGAGCGACACGCTGACTGCGAGACAGGGAGCGACACGCTGACTGCGAGACAGGGAGCGACACGCTGACTGCGAGAGAGAGAGCGACAGGCTGACTGCGAGAGAGAGACAGCGACACGCTGACTGCGAGAGAGGGAGCGACACGCTGACTGAGAGACAGGGAGCGACACGCTGACTTCGAGAGAGGGTGCAACACGCTGACTGCGAGAGAGTGAGCGACAGGCTGACTGCGAGAGAGAGACAGCGACACGCTGACTGCGAGAGAGGGAGCGACACGCTGACTGCGAGACAGGGAGCGACACGCTGACTTCGAGAGAGGGTGCGACACACTGACTGCGAGAGAGAGAGAGAGCGCGACACGCTGACTGCGAGAGAGAGAGAGCGCGACACGCTGACTGCGAGAGAGAGAGCGACACGCTGACTGTGAAAGAGAGAGAGCGACACGCTGACTGCGAAAGAGAGAGAGCGACACGCTGACTGCGAGAGAGGGAGCGACACGCGGACTGCGAGAGAGAGAGAGAGAGAGCGACAAGCTGACTGCGAGAGAGAGCGACAGGATGACTGCGAGAGAGGGAGCGACAGGCTGACTGCGAGAGAGAGCGCGGCACGCTGACTGCGAGAGAGAGCGACACGCTGACTGCGAGAGAGCAAGAGCGACACGCTGACTGCGAGAGAGGGAGCGACACGCTGACTGTGAGAGAGGGAGCGACACGCTGACTGCGAGAGAGGGAGCGACACGCTGACTGTGAGAGAGGGAGCGACACGCTGACTGCGAGAGAGCGACACGCTGACTGCGAGAGAGAGCGCGACACGCTGACTGCGAGAGAGAGAGAGCGCGACACGCTGACTGCGAGAGAGAGAGAGCGCGCGACACGCTGACTGTGAGAGAGAGAGAGCGCGACACGCTGACTGCGAGAGAGAGTCAGTGACACGCTGACTGCGAGAGAGAGCGCGACACGCTGACTGCAAGATAGAGCGCGACACGCTGACTGCGAGACAGGGAGCGACACGCTGACTGCGAGAGAGCGACACGCTGACTGCGAGAGAGGGAGCGACACGCTGACTGCGAGAGAGAGAGAGCGCGACACGCTGACTGCGAGAGAGTGTGACAAGCTGACTGCGAGAGAGACAGCGACATGCTGACTGCGAGAGAGACAGCGACACGCTGACTGTGAGAGAGAGAAAGAGCGACAGGCTGACTGCGAGAGAGAGCGTGACACGCTGACTGCGAGACATGGAGCGACATGCTGCCTGCGAGAGAGAGAAAGCGGCACGCTGAATGCGAGAGAGAGAGAGAGAGAGAGTGACACGCTGACTGCGAGAGAGAGCGCGACACGCTGACTGCGAGAGAGAGAGAGCGACATGCTGATAGTGAGAGAGCGACACGCTGATTGCGAGAGAGAGAGCGACACGCTGATTGCGAGAGAGAGAGCGACACGCTGACTGCGAGAGAGAGAGAGCGACACGCTGACTGCGAGAGAGGGAGCGACACGCGGACTGCGAGAGAGAGAGGGAGCGACAGGCTGACTGCGAGAGAGAGCGCGGCACGCTGACTGCGAGAGAGAGCGCGGCACGCTGACTGCGAGAGAGAGCGCGGCACGCTGACTGCGAGAGAGAGCGCGGCACGCTGACTGCGAGAGAGAGCGGCACGCTGACTGCGAGAGAGAGCGACACGCTGACTGCGAGAGAGCGAGAGCGACACGCTGACTGCGAGAGAGGGAGCGACACGCTGACTGCGAGAGAGACAGCGACACGCTGACTGTGAGAGAGAGAAAGAGCGACAGGCTGACTGCGAGAGAGAGCGTGACACGCTGACTGCGAGACATGGAGCGACATGCTGCCTGCGAGAGAGAGAAAGCGGAACGCTGAATGCGAGAGAGAGAGAGAGAGAGAGAGTGACACGCTGACTGCGAGAGCGTGACACGCTGACTGCGAGAGAGACAGCGACATGCTGACTGCGAGAGAGACAGCGACACGCTGACTGTGAGAGAGAGAAAGAGCGACAGGCTGACTGCGAGAGAGAGCGTGACACGCTGACTGCGAGACATGGAGCGACATGCTGCCTGCGAGAGAGAGAAAGCGGAACGCTGAATGCGAGAGAGAGAGAGAGAGAGAGAGTGACACGCTGACTGCGAGAGCGTGACACGCTGACTGCGAGAGAGAGCGCGACACGCTGACTGCGAGAGAGAGAGGGAGCGACATGCTGATAGTGAGAGAGCGACACGCTGATTGCGAGAGAGAGAGCGACACGCTGATTGCGAGAGAGAGAGCGACACGCTGACTGCGAAAGAGAGAGAGCGACACGCTGACTGCGAGAGAGAGAGAGCGACACGCTGACTGCGAGAGAGAGAGAGCGACACGCTGACTGCGAGACAGGGAGCGACACGCTGACTGCGAGACAGGGAGCGACACGCTGACTGCGAGAGAGAGAGCGACAGGCTGACTGCGAGAGAGAGACAGCGACACGCTGACTGCGAGAGAGGGAGCGACACGCTGACTGAGAGACAGGGAGCGACACGCTGACTTCGAGAGAGGGTGCAACACGCTGACTGCGAGAGAGTGAGCGACAGGCTGACTGCGAGAGAGAGACAGCGACACGCTGACTGCGAGAGAGGGAGCGACACGCTGACTGCGAGACAGGGAGCGACACGCTGACTTCGAGAGAGGGTGCGACACACTGACTGCGAGAGAGAGAGAGAGCGCGACACGCTGACTGCGAGAGAGAGAGAGCGCGACACGCTGACTGCGAGAGAGAGAGCGACACGCTGACTGTGAAAGAGAGAGAGCGACACGCTGACTGCGAAAGAGAGAGAGCGACACGCTGACTGCGAGAGAGGGAGCGACACGCGGACTGCGAGAGAGAGAGAGAGAGAGCGACAAGCTGACTGCGAGAGAGAGCGACAGGATGACTGCGAGAGAGGGAGCGACAGGCTGACTGCGAGAGAGAGCGCGGCACGCTGACTGCGAGAGAGAGCGACACGCTGACTGCGAGAGAGCAAGAGCGACACGCTGACTGCGAGAGAGGGAGCGACACGCTGACTGTGAGAGAGGGAGCGACACGCTGACTGCGAGAGAGGGAGCGACACGCTGACTGTGAGAGAGGGAGCGACACGCTGACTGCGAGAGAGCGACACGCTGACTGCGAGAGAGAGCGCGACACGCTGACTGCGAGAGAGAGAGAGCGCGACACGCTGACTGCGAGAGAGAGAGAGCGCGCGACACGCTGACTGTGAGAGAGAGAGAGCGCGACACGCTGACTGCGAGAGAGAGTCAGTGACACGCTGACTGCGAGAGAGAGCGCGACACGCTGACTGCAAGATAGAGCGCGACACGCTGACTGCGAGACAGGGAGCGACACGCTGACTGCGAGAGAGCGACACGCTGACTGCGAGAGAGGGAGCGACACGCTGACTGCGAGAGAGAGAGAGCGCGACACGCTGACTGCGAGAGAGTGTGACAAGCTGACTGCGAGAGAGACAGCGACATGCTGACTGCGAGAGAGACAGCGACACGCTGACTGTGAGAGAGAGAAAGAGCGACAGGCTGACTGCGAGAGAGAGCGTGACACGCTGACTGCGAGACATGGAGCGACATGCTGCCTGCGAGAGAGAGAAAGCGGCACGCTGAATGCGAGAGAGAGAGAGAGAGAGAGTGACACGCTGACTGCGAGAGAGAGCGCGACACGCTGACTGCGAGAGAGAGAGAGCGACATGCTGATAGTGAGAGAGCGACACGCTGATTGCGAGAGAGAGAGCGACACGCTGATTGCGAGAGAGAGAGCGACACGCTGACTGCGAGAGAGAGAGAGCGACACGCTGACTGCGAGAGAGGGAGCGACACGCGGACTGCGAGAGAGAGAGGGAGCGACAGGCTGACTGCGAGAGAGAGCGCGGCACGCTGACTGCGAGAGAGAGCGCGGCACGCTGACTGCGAGAGAGAGCGCGGCACGCTGACTGCGAGAGAGAGCGCGGCACGCTGACTGCGAGAGAGAGCGGCACGCTGACTGCGAGAGAGAGCGACACGCTGACTGCGAGAGAGCGAGAGCGACACGCTGACTGCGAGAGAGGGAGCGACACGCTGACTGCGAGAGAGCGCGCGACACGCTGACTGCAAGATAGAGCGCGTCACGCTGACTGCGAGAAAGGGAGCGACACGCTGACTGCGAGAGAGAGAGAGCGCGACACGCTGACTGCGAGAGAGAGAGAGCGCGACACGCTGACTGCGAGAGAGACAGCGACAGGCTGACTGCGAGAGAGAGCACGACTCGCTGACTGCGAGAGAGAGAAAGAGCGACAGGCTGACTGCGAGAGAGAGACAGAGACATGCTGACTGCGAGAGAGAGACAGTGACACGCTGACTGCGAGAGAGAGCGCGACACGCTGACTGCAAGATAGTGCGCAACACGCTGACTGCGAGACAGGGAGCGACACGCTGACTGCGAGAGAGAGCGCGACACGCTGACTGCGAGAGAGAGCGCGACACGCTGACTGCGAGAGAGAGAGAGCGCGACACGCTGACTGCGAGAGAGTGTGACACGCTGACTGCGAGAGAGACAGCGACATGCTGACTGCGAGAGAGACAGCTACATGCTGACTGCGAGAGAGAGCACGACACGCTGACTGCGAGAGAGAGAAAGAGCGACAGGCTGACTGCGAGAGAGAGACAGAGACACGCTGACTGCGAGAGAGAGCGCGACACGCTGACTGCGAGACATGGAGCGACACGCTGCCTGCGAGAGAGAGAAAGCGGCACGCTGAATGCGAGAGAGAGAGAGAGTGACACGCTGACTGCGAGAGCATGACACGCTTGCTTACTGTGAGAGAGAGCGCGACACGCTGACTGCGAGAGAGAGGGAGCGACAGGATGACTGCGAGAGAGGGAGCGACACGCTGACTGCGAGAGAGGGAGCGACAGGCTGACTGCGAGAGAGGGAGCGACACGCTGACTGCGAGAGGGTGTGACACGCTGACTGCGAGAGAGGGAGCGACACAGTGATTGCGAGAGGGTGTGACACGCTGATGCTAGAGATGGTGTGACCCGCTGACTGCGAGAGAGGGAGTGACATGCTGATTGCGAGAGAGAGAAGGGCAGGCTGATTAACGGCGAGCGAGCGACACGCTGTCTGCGAGAGAGATCGACACGCTGACTGCGAGACAGAGAACGACAGGCTGGCTGCAAGAGAGGGAATGATGCACTGACTGCGAGAGAGGGAGAGAGCGACATGCTGATAGTGAGAGAGCGACACGCTGACTGCGAGAGAGGGAGCGACAGGCTGTCTGCGAGAGGGTGTGACACGCTGACTGCGAGAGAGGGAGCGACACAGTGATTGCGAGAGGGTGTGACACGCTGATGCTAGAGATGGTGTGACCCGCTGACTGCGAGAGAGAGAGACAGCGACACGCTGATTGTGAGAGAGAAAATGACACGCTGACTGCGAGAGAGAGCGACACGCTGACGGTGAGAGAGGGAGCTACACGGAGACAGCAAGAGAGGGAGCGACATGCTGATTGCGAGAGAGAGAAGGGCAGGCTGATTGACGGAGAGCGAGCGACACGCTGTCTGCGAGAGAGATCGACACGCTGACTGCGAGACAGAGAACGACAGGCTGGCTGCAAGAGAGGGAATGATGCACTGACTGCGAGAGAGAGAGAGAGCGACATGCTGATAGTGAGAGAGCGACACGCTGACTGCGAAAGAGAGAGAGCGACACGCTGACTGCGAAAGAGAGAGAGCGACACGCTGACTGCGAGAGAGAGAGATCGACACGCTGACTGCGAGAGAGAGAGAGCGACACGCTGACTGCGAGAGAGAGAGAGCGACACGCTGACTGCGAGAGAGAGAGAGAGTGACACGCTGACTGCGAGAGAGAGAACGACACGCTGACTGCGAGAGAGGGAGTGACACGCTGACTGCGAGAGAGAGAGAGAGCGACACGCTGACTGCGAGAGAGGGAGCGATACGCTGACTGCGAGAGAGAGGGATCGACAGGATGACTGCAAGAGAGAGGGAGCGACAGGCTGACAGCGAGAGAGAGGGATCGACAGGATGACTGCAAGAGAGAGGGATCGACACGCTGACTGCGAGAGAGAGGGATCGACAGGATGACTGCAAGAGAGAGGGAGCGACAGGCTGACAGCGAGAGAGGGAGCGACACGCTAACAGCGAGAGAGGGAGCGACACGCTGACTGCGAGAGAGAGGGATCGACAGGATGACTGCAAGAGAGAGGGAGCGACAGGCTGACAGCGAGAGAGAGGGATCGACAGGATGACTGCAAGAGAGAGGGATCGACACGCTGACTGCGAGAGAGAGGGATCGACAGGATGACTGCAAGAGAGAGGGAGCGACAGGCTGACAGCGAGAGAGAGGGATCGACAGGATGACTGCAAGAGAGAGGGAGCGACACGCTGACTGCGAGAGAGAGGGATCGACAGGATGACTGCAAGAGAGAGGGAGCGACAGGCTGACTGCGAGAGGGTGTGACACGCTGACTGCGAGAGAGGGAGCGACACAATGATTGCGAGAGAGGGAGCGACACGCTGACTGCGAGAGAGAGCGACACGCTGACGGTGAGAGAGGGAGCCACACGGAGATGGCGGGAGAGGGAGCGACATGCTGACTGTGCGAGAGAGAGCGCGACACGCTGACTGTGAGAGAGCACGACATGCTCACAGCGAGAGAGAGAGCGACACGCTGACTGCGAGAGAGCGACAGCGACACACTGACTGCGGGAGAGAGACAGCGACACGCTGAATGCGGGAGAGAGAGCGCGACACGCTGACTGCGAGAGGGAGACAGCAACACGATGACTGCGAGAGAGAGAGCGACACGCTGACTGCGAGAGAGAGACAGCGACACGCTGACTGCGGGAGAGAGACAGCGACACGCTGACTGCGAGAGAGAGACAGCGACACGCTGACTGCGAGAGAGAGACAGCGACACGCTGACTGCGGGAGAGAGACAGCGACACGCTGACTGCGGGAGAGAGACAGCGACACGCTGACTGCGGGAGAGAGACAGCGACACGCTGAATGCGGGAAAGAGAGCGCGACGAGCTGACTGCGAGAGAGAGCGACAGGCTGACTGCGAGAGAGAGAGAGAGAGACAGATCGACAGGCTGACTGCGAGAGAGTGCAACACGCTGACTGCGAGAGCGAGCGACAGGCTGACTGCGAGAGAGAGCGACTGTCTGAATGTGAGAGAGAGAGCGACAGGCTGACTGCGAGAGAGGGAGCGACAGGCTGACTGCGAGAGAGGGAGCGACACGCTGACTGCACGAGAAGGAGCGACTGGCTGACTGCGAGAGAGGGAGCGACACGCTGACAGTGAGGGAGAGAGAGATCGACACGCTGACTGCGATTGAGGCCGACGGGCTGACTGCGAGAGAGGGAACGACACGCTGACTGCGAGAGAGGGAGCGACACGCTGACTGCGAGAGAGGGAGCGACAGGCAGACTGCGAGAGAGCGACTGGCTGCCTGCGAGAGAGGGAGCGACATGCTGACTGCGAGAGAGGGAGCGACACGCGGACTGTGAGAGAGGGAGCGACACGCTGACTGTGAGAAAGAGAGTGACAGACTGACTGCGAGAGAGAGACAGCGACACGCTGACTGCGAGAGAGGGAGCGACACACTGACTGCGAGAGAGGGAGTGTCACGCTGACTGCGAGAGAGGGAGCGACACGCTGACTGCGAGAAAGAGAGCGACAGGCTGACTGTGAGAGAGATTGATATGCTGACTGCGAGAGAGCGACTAGCTGACTGCGAGAGAGCGACAGGCTGACTGCGAGAGAGGGAGAGACACGCTGACGGCGAGAGAGATCGTCAGGCTGACGGCGAGAGAGATCGACACGATGACTGAGAGAGAGAGTGACACTCTGTCTGCGAGAGCGAGAACGTCTGGCTGACTGCGAGAGAGGGAGCGACAGGCAGACTGCAAGAGAGGAGGCAACAGGCTGACTGCGAGAGAGGGAGCGATACGCTGACAGCGAGGGAGAAAGTGAGCGACACGCTGACTGCGAGAGAGATCGACACGCTGACTGCGAGGGAGAGCGACTGTCTGACTGCGAGAGAGAGAGCGACTGTCTGACTGCGAGAGAGAGAGCGACTGGCTGACTGCGAGAGAGGGAGCGACACGCGGACTGCGAGAGAGATCGACACGCTGACTGCGAGAGCGAGCGACTCGCACAGCGAGAGAGAGAGAGAGAGCGACAGGCTGACTGCGAGAGAGAGAGGGAGCGACAGGCTGACTGCGAGAGAGAGAGGGAGCGACAGGCTGACTGCGAGAGAGAGGGAGCGACAGGTTGACTGCGAGTGAGAGGGAGCGACAGGCTGACTGCGAGATAGAGGGAGCGACAGGTTGACTGCGAGTGAGAGGGAGCGACAGGTTGACTGCGAGTGAGAGGGAGCGACAGGCTGACTGCGAGAGAGGGAGCGACAGGCTGACTGCGAGAGAGATCGACACGCTGACTGCGAGAGAGATCGACACGCTGACTGCGAGAGAGATCGACATGCTGACTGCGAGAGAGGGAGCGAGAGGCTGACTGCGAGAGAGGGAGCGACACGCGGACTGCGAGAGAGATCGACACGCTGACTGCGAGAGCGAGCGACACTCTCACAGCGAGAGAGAGAGGGAGCGACAGGCTGACTGCGAGAGAGAGGGAGCGACACGTTGACTGCAAGAGAGAGGGAGCGACAGGCTGACTGCGAGAGAGACCGACAGGCTGACTGCGTGAGAGGGAGCGACAGGCTGACTGCGAGAGAGGGAGCGACACGCTGAGTGCGAGAGAGGGAGCGACACGCTTACTGCGAGAGAGAGCGACACGCTGAGTGCGAGAGAGGGAGCGACAGGCTGACTGCGAGAGAGGGAGCGACACGCTGACTGCGAGAGAGGGAGCGACACGCTGACTGCGAGAGAGAGCGACACGCTGAGTGCGAGAGAGAGAGAGAGCGACAGGCTGACTGTGAGAGAGAGGGAACGACAGGCAGACTGCGTGTGAGAGAGGGAACAACCCGCTGACTGCGAGAGTGAGTGACAGGCCGACTGCGAGAGAGTGAGTGGCACGCTGACTGCGAGAGAGATGGACACGCTGACTGCGAGAGAGAGAGAGCAACAGGCTGACTGCAAGACAGGGAGCGACACGCTGACTGCCAGATCGAGCGACAGGCTGACTGCGAGAGAGAGAGAGAGAGACAGATCGACAGGCTGACTGCGAGAGAGTGCAACACGCTGACTGCGAGAGCGAGCGACAGGCTGACTGCGAGAGAGAGAGAGAGAGAGACAGATCGACAGGCTGACTGCGAGAGAGTGCAACACGCTGACTGCGAGAGAGAGCGAGAGTCTGATAGCGAGAGGGAGAGAGACAGGCTGGCTGTGAGAGTGAGCCACCTGCTCACAGCGAGAGAGGGATCGACTGGCTGACTGCGAGAGAGAGAGGGCGTGACACGCTGACTGTGAGAGAGGGAGCGACACGCTGACTGCGATTGACACCGACGGGCTGACTGCGAGAGAGGAAACGACATGATGACTGCGAGAGAGGGAGCGACACGCTGACTGCGAGCGAGACAAAGCGACGAGTGGACTGCGAGAGAGAGCGAAACGCTCACAGTGAGAAAGGGAATGACACACTGACAGCGAGAGGGGGAGCGACAGGCTGACTGCGAGTGAGGGAGCGACACGCTGACTGCGAGAGAGAGAGCGACACGCTGACTGCGAGAGAGGGAGCGACAGGCTGACTGCGAGAGAGAGAGTGACACGCTGACTGCGAGAGAGAGAGCGACACACTGACGGCGAGAGAGGGAGTGTCACGCTGACTGCGAGAGAGAGAGTGACAGGCTGACTGCGAAAGAGAGCGACAGGGAGAGAGACAGGCTGGCTGTGAGAGTGAGCCACCTTCTCACAGCGAGAGAGAGAGCGACACACTCTGCGAGAGCGAGCGACACGCTCACAGCGAGAGAGAGAGAGAGAGAGAGAGAGAGAGCGACAGGCTGACTGCGAGAGAGAGAGAGATCGACAGGCTGACTGCGAGAGAGGGAGCGACAGGCTGACTGCGAGAGAGGTCGACACGCTGACTGCGAGAGAGAGGGAACGACAGGCAGACTGCGAGTGAGAGAGGGAACAACCCGCTGACTGCGAGAGTGAGTGACAGGCCGACTGCGAGAGAGTGAGTGGCACGCTGACTGCGAGAGAGATGGACACGCTGACTGCGAGAGAGAGAGAGAGAGACAGATCGACAGGCTGACTGCGAGAGAGTGCAACACGCTGATTGCGAGAGCGAGCGGCAGGCTGACTGTGAGAGAGAGAGAGAGAGAGACAGATCGACAGGCTGACTGCGAGAGAGTGCAACACGCTGACTGCGAGAGAGAGCGAGAGTCTGATAGCGAGAGGGAGAGAGACAGGCTGGCTGTGAGAGTGAGCCACCTGCTCACAGCGAGAGAGGGATCGACTGGCTGACTGCGAGAGAGAGAGGGCGTGATCAACGCGCTGACTGCGAGAGAGGTCGACACGTTGACTGCGAGAGAGAGAGGGCGCGACACGCTGACTGTGAGAGAGGGCGTGACACGCTGACTGTGAGAGAGGGAGCGACACGCTGACTGCGATTGACACCGAAGGGCTGACTGCGAGAGAGGAAACGACATGATGACTGCGAGAGAGGGAGCGACACGCTGACTGCGAGCGAGACAAAGCGACGAGTGGACTGCGAGAGAGAGCGAAACGCTCACAGTGAGAAAGGGAATGACACACTGACA
This sequence comes from Stegostoma tigrinum, assembly GCF_030684315.1. NCBI lineage: Eukaryota > Metazoa > Chordata > Chondrichthyes > Orectolobiformes > Stegostomatidae > Stegostoma > Stegostoma tigrinum. Next base: position 9,826,080 of record NC_081394.1, on the reverse strand, counting down.
GCGAGAGGGGGAGCGACAGGCTGACTGCGAGAGAGGGAGCGACACGCTGACTGCGAGAGGGAGCGACACGCTGACTGCGAGAGAGGGAGCGACACGCTGACTGCGAGAGAGGGAGCGACAGGCTGACTGCGAGAGAGAGAGTGACACGCTGACTGCGAGAGAGAGAGCGACACACTGACGGCGAGAGAGGGAGTGTCACGCTGACTGCGAGAGAGAGAGTGACAGGCTGACTGCGAGAGAGAGCGACAGGGAGAGAGACAGGCTGGCTGTGAGAGTGAGCCACCTTCTCACAGCGAGAGAGAGAGCGACACACTGTCTGCGAGAGCGAGCGACACGCTCACAGCGAGAGAGAGAGAGAGAGAGAGAGAGAGAGCGACACGCTGACTGCGAGAGATAGAGAGATCGACAGGCTGACTGCGAGAGAGGTCGACACGCTGACTGCGAGAGAGCGCGCGACACGCTGACTGCGAGAGAGGTCGACACGCTGACTGCGAGAGAGAGAGGGCGCGACACGCTGACTGCGAGAGAGCGCGCGACACGCTGACTGCGAGAGAGGTCGACACGTTGACTGCGAGAGAGAGAGGGCGCGACACGCTGACAGCGAGAGAGGGAGCGACACGCTGACTGCGAGAGAGGGAGTGACACGCTGACTGCGAGAGAGAGAGCGCGCGACACACTGACTGCGAGAGAGAGAGCGCGCGACACGCTGACTGCGAGAGAGAGCGAGAGTCTGATAGCAAGATGGAGCGACACGCTGACTGCGAGAGAGATCAACGCGCTGACTGCGAGAGAGGTCGACACGTTGACTGCGAGAGAGAGAGGGCGCGACACGCTGACTGCGAGAGAGGGCGCGACACGCTGACTGCGAGAGAGGGCGCGACACGCTGACTGCGAGAGAGGGAGCGACACACTGACTGCGATTGAGACCGACGGGTGGACTGCGAGAGGGGGAACGACATGATGACTGCGAGAGAGGGAGTGACATGCTGACTGCGAGAGGGAGCGAGAGTCTGATAGCGAGAGGGCGCGACACGCTGACTGCGAGAGGGAGCGACACGCTGACTGCGAGAGAGGTCGACACGCTGACTGCGAGAGAGGTCGACACGCTGACTGCGAGAGAGAGAGGGCGCGACACGCTGACTGCGAGAGAGGGAGCGACACGCTGACTGCGAGAGAGAGAGGGAGCGACAGGCTGACTTCGAGAGAGAGGGAGCGACAGGCTGACTGCGAGAGAGAGGGAGCGACTCGTTGACTGCGAGAGAGAGGGAGCGACAGGCTGACTGCGATAGAGAGAGTGATACGCGGACTGCGAGAGATATCGACACGCTGACTGCGAGAGATATCGACACGCTGACTGCGAGAGAGATCGACACGTTGACTGCGAGAGAGAGCGACTGTCTGACTGCGAGAGAGAGAGAGCGACAGGCTGATTGCGAGAGAGGGAGCGACAGGCTGACTGCGAGAGAGGGAGCAACACGCTGACTGCACGAGAAGGAGCGACTGGCTGACTGCGAGAGAGAGAGCGACAGGCTGACTGCGAGAGAGACAGGGCGCGACACGCTGACTGTGAGAGAGGGAGCGACACGCTGACAGCGAGAGAGAGAGAGATTGACACGCTGACTGCGAGAGAGTGAGCGACACGACTGCGATTGATGCCGACGGGCTGACTGCGAGAGAGGGAACGACATGCTGACTGCGAGAGAGGGAGCGACACGCTGACTGCGAGAGAGCGAGCGACATGCTGACTGTGAGAGAGCGACTGGCTGCCTGCGAGAGAGGGAGCGACACGCAGACTGCGAGAGAGATCGACACGCTGACTGCGAGAGCGAGCGACACTCTCACAGCGAGAGAGAGAGAGCGACAGGCTGACTGTGAGAGAGAGAGGGAGCGACAGGCTGACTGCGAGAGAGAGGGAGCGACGCGTTGACTGCGAGAGAGAGGGAGCGACAGGCTGACTGCGATAGAGAGAGCGACACGCTGACTGCGAGAGAGATCGACACGCTGACTGCGAGAGAGATCGACATGCTGACTGCGAGAGAGAGCGACTGTCTGAATGTGAGAGAGAGAGCGACAGGCTGACTGCGAGAGAGGGAGCGACAGGCTGACTGCGAGAGAGGGAGCGACACGCTGACTGCACGAGAAGGAGCGACTGGCTGACTGCGAGAGAGGGAGCGACACGCTGACAGCGAGGGAGAGAGAGATCGACACGCTGACTGCGAGAGAGTGAGCGACACGCTGACTGCGATTGAGGCCGACGGGCTGACTGCGAGAGAGGGAGTGACACGCTGACTGCGAGAGAGGGAGCGACAGGCAGACTGCGAGAGAGCGACAGGCTGACTGCGAGAGAGCGACTGGCTGCCTGCGAGAGAGGGAGCGACATGCTGACTGCGAGAGAGGGAGCGACACGCGGACTGTGAGAGAGGGAGCGACACGCTGACTGCGAGAAAGAGAGTGACAGACTGACTGCGAGAGAGAGACAGCGACACGCTGACTGCGAGAGAGGGAGCGACACACTGACTGCGAGAGAGGGAGCGACACACTGACTGCGAGAGAGGGAGTGTCACGCTGAAAGCGAGAGAGGGATCGACACGCTGACTGCGAGAGAGATTGATACGCTGACTGCGAGAGAGCGACTAGCTGACTGCGAGAGAGCGACAGGCTGACTGCGAGAGAGGGAGAGACACGCTGACGGCGAGAGAGATCGACACGCTGACGGCGAGAGAGATCGACACGCTGACGGCGAGAGAGATCGACACGATGACTGAGAGAGAGATTGACACTCTGTCTGCGAGAGCGAGAACGACTGGCTGACTGCGAGAGAGGGAGCGACAGGCTGACTGCAAGAGAGTAAGCAACAGGCTGACTGGGAGAGAGGGAGCGATACGCTGACAGCGAGGGAGAGAGTGAGCGACACGCTGACTGCGTGAGAGTGAGCGACACGCTGACTGCGAGAGAGATCGACACGCTGACTGCGAGGGAGAGCGACTGTCTGACTGCGAGAGAGAGAGCGACAGGCTGACTGCGAGAGAGGGAGCGACAGGCTGACTTCGAGAGAGAGGGAGCGACAGGCTGACTGCGAGAGAGAGGGAGCGACAGGCTGACTGCGAGAGAGAGGGAGCGACAGGCTGACTGCGATAGAGAGAGTGATACGCGGACTGCGAGAGAGATCGACACGCTGACTGCGAGAGATATCGACACGCTGACTGCGAGAGAGATCGACACGTTGACTGCGAGAGAGAGCGACTGTCTGACTGCAAGAGAGAGAGAGCGACAGGCTGACTGCGAGAGAGGGAGCGACACGCTGACTGCGAGAGAGGGAGCGACACGCTGACTGCGAGAGAGGGAGCGACACGCTGACTGCGAGAGAGGGAGCGACACGCTGACTGCACGAGAAGGAGCGACTGGCTGACTGCGAGAGAGAGAGCGACAGGCTGACTGCGAGAGAGACAGGGCGCGACACGCTGACTGTGAGAGAGGGAGCGACACGCTGACAGCGAGAGAGAGAGAGATCGACACGCTGACTGCGAGAGAGTGAGCGACACGACTGCGATTGAGGCCGACGGGCTGACTGCGTGAGAGGGAACGACATGCTGACTGTGAGAGAGGGAGCGACACGCTGACTGCGAGAGAGCGAGTGACAGGCTGACTGTGAGAGAGCGACTGGCTGCCTGCGAGAGAGGGAGCGACACGCAGACTGCGAGAGAGATCGACACGCTGACTGCGAGAGCGAGCGACACTCTCACAGCGAGAGAGAGAGAGCGACAGGCTGACTGTGAGAGAGAGAGGGAGCGACAGGCTGACTGCGAGAGAGAGGGAGCGACAGGCTGACTGCGAGAGAGAGGGAGCGACAGGCTGACTGCGAGAGAGAGGGAGCGACAGGCTGACTGCGATAGAGAGAGCGATACGCTGACTGCGAGAGAGATCGACACGCTGACTGCGAGAGAGATCGACATGCTGACTGCGAGAGAGAGCGACTGTCTGAATGTGAGAGAGAGAGCGACAGGCTGACTGCGAGAGAGGGAGCGACAGGCTGACTGCGAGAGAGGGAGCGACACACTGACTGCGAGAGAGGGAGCGACAGGCAGACTGCGAGAGAGCGACAGGCTGACTGCGAGAGAGCGACTGGCTGCCTGCGAGAGAGGGAGCGACATGCTGACTGTGAGAGAGGGAGCGACACGCGGACTGTGAGAGAGGGAGCGACACGCTGACTGCGAGAAAGAGAGTGACAGACTGACTGCGAGAGAGAGACAGCGACACGCTGACTGCGAGAGAGAGAGCGACACGCTGACTGCGAGAGAGAGTCAGTGACACGCAGACTGCGAGAGAGGGAGCGACAAGCTGACTGCGAGAGAGCGAGACAGCGACACGCTGATTGTGAGAGAAAATGACACGCTGACTGCGAGAGAGAGCGACACGCTGACGGTGAGAGAGGGAGCCACACGGAGATGGCGGGAGAGAGCGCGGCACGCTGACTGTGCGAGAGAGCGCGACACGCTCACAGCGAGAGAGAGAGCGACACGCTGACTGCGAGAGAGGGAGCGACACGCTGACGGCGAAAGAGAGGGAGCTACATGCTGACTGCGAGAGAGAGACAGCTACACGCTGACTGCGAGAGAGAGACAGCGACACGCTGACTGCGAGAGAGAGACAGCGACACGCTGACTGCGAGAGAGAGCGCGACACACTGACTGCGAGAGAGAGCGCGACACGCTGACTGCGAGAGACAGCGACACGCTGACTGCGAGAGAGAGACAGCGACACGCTGACTGCGAGAGAGAGACAGCGACACGCTGACTGGGAGAGAGAGCGACGGGCTGACTGCGAGGGAAAGGCAGCGACACGCTGACTACAAGAGAGGGAGCAACAGACAGACTGCGAGAGACTTGGAATGACATGCTGACTGTGAGAGAGGGAACGAGATGCTGACCGTGCGAGAGGGAGCTCACACGCTGACTGTGAGAGTGGAAGCAACACGCTGACTGTGAGAGAGGGAGCGACACGCTGACTGAGAGAGAGACAGAGAGCGACAGGCTGACTGCGAGAGAGAGAGCGCGAGTGTCTGATAGCGGAGAGAGAGCGAGTGTCTGATAGCGAGAGAGAGAGCGACATGCTGTCTGCGAGAGAGAGAGCGACACGCTGACTGCGAGAGAGAGGCAGCGACACGCTGACTGCGAAAGAGAGAGAGCGACACGCTGACTGCGAGAGAGAGACTGTGACACGCAGACTGCGAGAGAGGGAGCGACAAGCTGACTGCGAGAGAGCGAGACAGCGACACGCTGATTGTGAGAGAAAATGACACGCTGACTGCGAGAGAGAGCGACATGCTGACGGTGAGAGAGGGAGCCACACGGAGATGGCGGGAGAGAGCGCGGCACGCTGACTGTGCGAGAGAGCGCGACACGCTCACAGCGAGAGAGAGAGAGCGACACGCTGACTGCGAGAGAGGGAGCGACACGCTGACTGCGAGAGAGGGAGCGACACGCTGACTGCGAGAGAGGGAGCGACACGCTGACTGCGAGATAGGGAGCGACACTCTGACTGCGAGAGAGAGGCAGTGACACGCTGACTGTGAGAGAGAGCGTGACACGCTGACTGTGAGAGAGAGAGTGACACGCTGACTGCGAGAGAGAGACAGCGACGAGCTGACTGCGAGAGAGAGCGTGACATGCTGACTGTGAGAGAGAGAGAGTGACACGCTGACTGCGAGAGAGAGACAGCGACACACTGACTGCGAGAGAGAGACAGCGACACGCTGACTGCGAGAGACAGCGCGACACGCTGACTGCGAGAGAGAGAGCGACACGCTGACTGCGAGAGAGGGAGCTACACGCTGACTGCGGGAGAGAGACAGCGACACGCTGACTGCGAGAGAGAGAGACAGCGACACGCTGACTGCGAGACAGTGACATGCTGACTGCGAGAGAGAGAAAGCGACACGCTGACTGTGAGAGAGAGCGTGACACGCTGACTGTGAGAGAGAGCGTGACACGCTGACTGTGAGAGAGAGAGAGTGACACGATGGCAGCGAGAGATAGAGTGGCACGCTAACTGCGAGAGAGAGAGAGAGAGAGAGAGAGAGAGAGCAAGATGCTGATTGTGAGAGAGAGAACGACACTGACTGCACAAGAGAGAGACGTGCTGACAGCGAGAGAGACAGCGACACACTGATTGTGAGAGAGCGAACACTGACAGAGGGAGTGCGCGAGTGACACTCTGACTGTGAGAAATGGAGTGACATGTTGACTGCGAGAGAGAGAGAGCAACACGCTGACTGGGAGAGAGAGCGACGGGCTGACTGCGAGGGAAAGGCAGCGACACGCTGACTACAAGAGAGGGAGCAACAGACAGACTGCGAGAGACTTGGAATGACATGCTGACTGTGAGAGAGGGAACGAGATGCTGACCGTGCGAGAGGGAGCTCACACGCTGACTGTGAGAGTGGAAGCAACACGCTGACTGTGAGAGAGGGAGCGACACGCTGACTGTGAGAGAGGGAGCGACATGCTGACTGAGAGAGAGACAGAGAGCGACAGGCTGGCTGCGAGAGAGAGAGCGAGTGTCTGATAGCGAGAGAGAGAGCGAGTGTCTGATAGCGAGAGAGAGAGCGACAGGCTGTCTGCGAGAGAGAGAGCGACAGGCTGTCTGCGAGAGAGAGAGCGACAGGCTGTCTGCGAGAGAGAGAGCGACACGCTGACTGCGAGAGAGGGAGCGACACGCTGACTGCGAGAGAGAGACAGTGACACGCAGACTGCGAGAGAGGGAGCGACAAGCTGACTGCGAGAGAGAGACAGCGACACGCTGACTGTGAGAGAGGGAGCGACACGCTGACTGTGAGAGAGGGAGCGACACGCTGACTGTGAGAGAGGGAGCGACATGCTGACTGAGAGAGAGACAGAGAGCGACAGGCTGGCTGCGAGAGAGAGAGCGAGTGTCTGATAGCGAGAGAGAGAGCGAGTGTCTGATAGCGAGAGAGAGAGCGACAGGCTGTCTGCGAGAGAGAGAGCGACAGGCTGTCTGCGAGAGAGAGAGCGACAGGCTGTCTGCGAGAGAGAGAGCGACAGGCTGTCTGCGAGAGAGAGAGCGACAGGCTGTCTGCGAGAGAGAGAGCGACAGGCTGTCTGCGAGAGAGAGAGCGACAGGCTGTCTGCGAGAGAGAGAGCGACAGGCTGTCTGCGAGAGAGAGAGCGACACGCTGACTGCGAGAGAGGGAGCGACACGCTGACTGCGAGAGAGAGACAGTGACACGCAGACTGCGAGAGAGGGAGCGACAAGCTGACTGCGAGAGAGAGACAGTGACACGCAGACTGCGAGAGAGGGAGCGACAAGCTGACTGCGAGAGAGAGACAGTGACACGCTGACTGCGAGAGAGAGACAGCGACAAGCTGACTGCGAGAGAGAGTGTGACACGCTGACTGTGAGAGAGAGAGAGTGACACGATGGCAGCGAGAGATAGAGTGGCACGCTAACTGCGAGAGAGAGAGAGAGAGAGAGAGAGCAAGATGCTGATTGTGAGAGAGAGAACGACACTGACTGCACAAGAGAGAGACGTGCTGACAGCGAGAGAGACAGCGACAAACTGATTGTGAGAGAGCGAACACTGACAGAGGGAGTGCGCGAGTGACACGCTGACTGTGAGAAATGGAGTGACATGTTGATTGCGAGAGAGAGAGCAACACGCTGACTGGGAGAGAGAGCGACGGGCTGACTGCGAGGGAAAGGCAGCGACACGCTGACTACAAGAGAGGGAGCAACAGACGGACTGCGAGAGACTTGGAATGACATGCTGACTGTGAGAGAGGGAACGAGATGCTGACCGTGCGAGAGGGAGCTCACACGCTGACTGTGAGAGTGGAAGCAACACGCTGACTGTGAGAGAGGGAGCGACACGCTGACTGTGAGAGAGGGAGCGACATGCTGACTGAGAGAGAGACAGAGAGCGACAGGCTGGCTGCGAGAGAGAGAGCGAGTGTCTGATAGCGAGAGAGAGAGCGACAGGCTATCTGCGAGAGAGAGAGCGAGTGTCTGATAGTGAGAGAGAGAGCGACACGCTGACTGCGAGAGAGAGAAAGCGGCACGCTGAATGCGAGAGAGAGACAGAGAGAGAGTGAAACGCTGACTGCGAGAGCGTGACACGCTGACTGCGAGAGAGAGCGCGACACGTTGACTGCGAGAGAGAGCGCGACACGTTGACTGCGAGAGAGAGCGCGACACGCTGACTGCGAGAGAGAGGGAGCGACACGCTGACTGCGAGAGAGAGGGAGCGACAGGATGACTGCGAGAGAGAGGGATCGAGAGGATGACTGCGAGAGAGAGGGATCGACAGGATGACTGCGAGAGAGAGAGAGCGAGACTGCGAGAGAGAGGGAGCGACAGGCTGACAGCGAGAGAGAGAGCGACACGCTGACTGCGAGAGGGGGAGCGACACACTGACTGCGAGAGGGTGTGACACGCTGATGCTAGAGACGGTGTGACCTGCTGACTGCGAGAGAGAGAGACAGCGACACGCTGATTGTGAGAGAGAAAATGACACGCTGACTGCGAGAGAGAGCAACACGCTGACGGTGAGAGAGGGAGCTACACGGAGACAGCAAGAGAGGGAGCGACATGCTGATTGCGAGAGAGAGAAGGGCAGGCTGATTGACGGAGAGCGAGCGACACGCTGTCTGCGAGAGAGATCGACACGCTGACTGCGAGACAGAGAACGACAGGCAGGCTGCAAGAGAGGGAATGATGCACTGACTGCGAGAGAGAGAGAGAGCGACATGCTGATAGTGAGAGAGCGACATGCTGACTGCGAAAGAGAGAGAGCGACACGCTGACTGCGAGAGAGAGAGAGACAGCGACACGCTGATTGCGAGAGAGAAAATGACACGCTGATTGTGAGAGAAAATGACACGCTGACTGCGAGAGAGGGAGCGACACGCTGAATGCGAGAGAGGGAGCGACACGCTGAATGCGAGAGAGGGAGCGACACGCTGAATGCGAGAGAGGGAGCGACACGCTGACTGCAAAAGAGAGGGAGCGACACGCTGACTGCGAAAGAGAGACAGTGACACGCAGACTGTGAGAGAGGGAGCGACAAGCTGACTGCGAGAGAGCGAGACAGCGACACGCTGATTGTGAGAGAGAAAATGACATGCTGATTGTGAGAGAAAATGACACGCTGACTGCGAGAGAGAGCGACACGCTGACGGTGAGAGAGGGAGCCACACGGAGATGGCGGGAGAGGGAGCGCCACGCTGACTGCGAGAGAGACAGTGACACAATGACTGCGAGAGAGAGCGCGGCACGCTGACTGTGCGAGAGAGAGCGACACGCTCACAGCGAGAGAGAGAGCGACACGCTGACTGCGAGAGAGGGAGCGACACGCTGACGGCGAAAGAGAGGGAGCTACACGCTGACTGCGAGAGAGAGACAGCGACACGCTGACTGCGAGAGAGAGACAGCGACACGCTGACTGCGAGAGAGAGACAGCGACACGCTGACTGCGAGAGAGAGACAGCGACACGCTGACTGCGGGAGAGAGACAGCGACACGCTGACTGCGGGAGAGAGACAGCGACACGCTGACTGCGAGAGAGAGACAGCGACACGCTGACTGCGAGAGAGAGCGCGACACGCTGACTGCGAGAGACAGTGACACGCTGACTGCGAGAGAGAGACAGCGACACGCTGACTGCGAGAGAGAGACAGCGACACGCTGACTGCGAGAGAGAGACAGCGACACGCTGACTGCGGGAGAGAGACAGCGACACGCTGACTGCGAGAGAGAGACAGCGACACGCTGACTGCGAGAGAGAGACAGCGACACGCTGACTGCGAGAGAGAGACAGCGACACGCTGACTGCGAGAGAGAGACAGCGACACGCTGACTGCGAGAGAGAGACAGCGACACGCTGACTGCGAGAGAGAGACAGCGACACGCTGACTGCGAGAGAGAGACAGCGACACGCTGACTGCGAGAGAGAGAGAGAGTGACACGATGGCAGCGAGAGATAGAGTGGCACGCTAACTGCGAGAGAGAGAGAGAGAGCAAGATGCTGATTGTGAGAGAGAGAACGACACTGACTGCACAAGAGAGAGACGTGCTGACAGCGAGAGAGACAGCGACACACTGATTGTGAGAGAGCGAACACTGACAGAGGGAGTGCGCGAGTGACACGCTGACTGTGAGAAATGGAGTGACATGTTGACTGCGAGAGAGAGAGCAACACGCTGACTGGGAGAGAGAGCGACGGGCTGACTGCGAGGGAAAGGCAGCGACACGCTGACTACAAGAGAGGGAGCAACAGACGGACTGCGAGAGACTTGGAATGACATGCTGACTGTGAGAGAGGGAACGAGATGCTGACCGTGCGAGAGGGAGCTCACACGCTGACTGTGAGAGTGGTAGCAACACGCTGACTGTGAGAGAGGGAGCGACACGCTGACTGTGAGAGAGACAGAGAGCAACACGCTGACTGAGAGACAGAGAGCGACAGGCAGGCTGCGAGACAGAGAGCGACAGGCAGGCTGCGAGAGAGAGAGAGCGACAGACTGGCTGCGAGAGAGAGAGCAACAGGCTGGCTGCGAGAGAGAGAGCGACACGCTATCTGCGAGAGAGAGAGCGACACGCTGACTACGAGAGAGGGAGCGACACGCTGACTGCGAGAGAGAGAGGGAGCGACACGCTGACTGTGAGAGAGAGAGCGACACGCTGGCTGCGAGAGAGACCGACATGCTGGCTGCGAGAGAGAGCGACAGGCTGACTGCGAGAGAGGCAGCAACGCGCTGACTGCGAGAGAGAGAGCGAGACGCTGACTGCGAGAGGGAGAGAGCGACAGGCTGACTTCGAGAGAGAGAGGGAGCGACAATCTGATAGTGAGAGGGAGAGTAGCAGGCTGGCTGCGAGAGAGGGAGTGACATGCTGATGGCGAGAGAGACAGAGAGAGCGACAGACTGACTGCGAGAGAGGGAGCGACAGGCTGACTGCGAGAGCGAGCGACACGCTCACATTGAGAGAGAGAGCGAGACGCTGACTGCGAGAGAGAGAGAGAGCGACAGGCTGATAGCGAGAGGGAGAGGGACAGGCTGACTGCGAGAAAGAGAGGGACAGGCTGACTGCGAGAAAGAGAGGGACAGGCTGACTGCGAGAAAGAGAGGGACAGGCTGACTGCGAGAAAGAGAGGGACAGGCTGACTGCGAGAAAGAGAGGGACAGGCTGACTGCGAGAAAGAGAGGGGCACGCTGACTGCGAGAGAGATCGACACGCTGACTGCGAGAGAGGGAGCGACAGGCTGACTGCGAAAGTGGGAGCGACGGGCTGACGGTGATAGAGGGAGCGACAGACTGACTGCGAGAGGGAGAGCGACAGGCTGGCTGTGAGACCGAGCACCACGCTCACAGCGAGAGAGAGAGAGCGACAGGCTGAGTGCGAGAGAGAGAGAGCGACACGCTGACTGCGAGAGAGAGGGCAAAACGCTGACTGCGAGCGAGATCGACATGCTGACTGCGAGAGAGGGAGCGACACGCTGACTACGAGAGAGGGAGCGACACGCTGACTACGAGAGAGGGAGCGACAGGCTGACTGCGAGAGAGGGAGCGACAGGCTGACTGCGAGAGAGGGAGCGACAGGCTGACTGCGAGAGAGGGAGCGACAGACTGACTGCGAGAGAGGGAGCGACACGCTGACTGCGAGAGAGGGAGTGACAGGCTGACTGCAAAGCAGAGAGCGACAGGCTGACTGTGAGAGAGAGAGCGAAAAGCTGACTGCGAGCGAGATCGACATGCTGACTGCGAGAGAGAGACAGCGACACGCTGACTGCGAGAGAGAGACAGCGACACGCTGACTGCGGGAGAGAGACAGCGACACGCTGACTGCGAGAGAGAGACAGCGACACGCTGACTGCGAGAGAGAGACAGCGACACGCTGACTGCGAGAGAGAGACAGCGACACGCTGACTGCGAGAGAGAGACAGCGACACGCTGACTGCGAGAGAGAGACAGCGACACGCTGACTGCGAGAGAGAGACAGCGACACGCTGACTGCGAGAGAGAGACAGCGACACGCTGACTGTGAGAGAGAGAGAGAGTGACACGATGGCAGCGAGAGATAGAGTGGCAGGCTAACTGCGAGAGAGAGAGAGAGAGCAAGATGCTGATTGTGAGAGAGAGAACGACACTGACTGCACAAGAGAGAGACGTGCTGACAGTGAGAGAGACAGCGACACACTGATTGTGAGAGAGCGAACACTGACAGAGGGAGTGCGCGAGTGACACGCTGACTGTGAGAAATGGAGTGACATGTTGACTGCGAGAGAGAGAGCAACACGCTGACTGGGAGAGAGAGCGACGGGCTGACTGCGAGGGAAAGGCAGCGACACGCTGACTACAAGAGAGGGAGCAACAGACGGACTGCGAGAGACTTGGAATGACATGCTGACTGTGAGAGAGGGAACGAGATGCTGACCGTGCGAGAGGGAGCTCACACGCTGACTGTGAGAGTGGTAGCAACACGCTGACTGTGAGAGAGGGAGCGACACGCTGACTGTGAGAGAGACAGAGAGCGACACGCTGACTGAGAGACAGAGAGCGACTGGCAGGCTGCGAGACAGAGAGCGACAGGCAGGCTGCGAGAGAGAGAGAGCGACAGACTGGCTGCGAGAGAGAGAGCAACAGGCTGGCTGCGAGAGAGAGAGCGACACGCTATCTGCGAGAGAGAGAGCGACACGCTATCTGCGAGAGAGAGAGCGACACGCTGACTACGAGAGAGGGAGCGACACGCTGACTGCGAGAGAGAGAGGGAGCGACACGCTGACTGTGAGAGAGAGAGCGACACGCTGGCTGCGAGAGAGACCGACATGCTGGCTGCGAGAGAGAGCGACAGGCTGACTGCGAGAGAGGCAGCAACGCGCTGACTGCGAGAGAGAGAGCGAGACGCTGACTGCGAGAGGGAGAGAGCGACAGGCTGACTTCGAGAGAGAGAGGGAGCGACAATCTGATAGTGAGAGGGAGAGTAGCAGGCTGGCTGCGAGAGAGGGAGTGACATGCTGATGGCGAGAGAGACAGAGAGAGCGACAGACTGACTGCGAGAGAGGGAGCGACAGGCTGACTGCGAGAGCGAGCGACACGCTCACATTGAGAGAGAGAGCGAGACGCTGACTGCGAGAGAGAGAGAGAGCGACAGGCTGATAGCGAGAGGGAGAGGGACAGGCTGACTGCGAGAAAGAGAGGGACAGGCTGACTGCGAGAAAGAGAGGGACAGGCTGACTGCGAGAAAGAGAGGGACAGGCTGACTGCGAGAAAGAGAGGGACAGGCTGACTGTGAGAAAGAGAGGGACAGGCTGACTGCGAGAAAGAGAGGGGCACGCTGACTGCGAGAGAGATCGACACGCTGACTGCGAGAGAGGGAGCGACAGGCTGACTGCGAAAGTGGGAGCGACGGGCTGACGGTGATAGAGGGAGCGACAGACTGACTGCGAGAGGGAGAGCGACAGGCTGGCTGTGAGACCGAGCACCACGCTCACAGCGAGAGAGAGAGAGCGACAGGCTGAGTGCGAGAGAGAGAGAGCGACACGCTGACTGCGAGAGAGGGAGAGCGACAGGCTGACTGCGAGAGAGAGGGCAAAACGCTGACTGCGAGCGAGATCGACATGCTGACTGCGAGAGAGGGAGCGACACGCTGACTACGAGAGAGGGAGCGACAGGCTGACTGCGAGAGAGGGAGCGACAGGCTGACTGCGAGAGAGGGAGCGACAGGCTGACTGCGAGAGAGGGAGCGACAGGCTGACTGCGAGAGAGGGAGCGACAGGCTGACTGCGAGAGAGGGAGCGACAGACTGACTGCGAGAGAGGGAGCGACACGCTGACTGCGAGAGAGGGAGCGACAGGCTGACTGCAAAGCAGAGAGCGACAGGCTGACTGTGAGAGAGAGAGCGAAAAGCTGACTGCGAGCGAGATCGACATGCTGACTGCGAGTGCGCGACAGCTGACTGCGAGAGAGGGAGCGACACGCTGACTGTGAGAGAGGTCGACACGCTGACTGTGAGAGAAAGCGACTGGCTGACTGCGAGAGAGAGAGCGACACGCTGACTGTGAGAGAGGTCGACACGCTGACTGTGAGAGAAAGCGACTGGCTGACTGCGAGAGAGGGAGCGGCAGTCTGACTGCGAGAGAGAGAGCGACACGCTGTCTGCGAGAGAGAGGGCGAGAGGCTAGCTGCAAGACAGAGCGACAGGCTGACTGTGAGAGGGGGAATGATGCATTGACTGTGAGAGATAGAGTGACATGCTGACGGCGAGAGAGACAGAGAGAGCGACACACTGACTGCGAGAGAGGGCGCGACATGCTGACTGCGAGAGACGGAGCGACAGGCTGACTGCAAGGCAGAGAGCGACAGGCTGACTGCGAGAGAGAGAGCGAAACGCTGACTGCGAGCGAGATCGACATGCGGACTGAGAGCGAGAGAAAGCGACGAGTGGACTGCGAGAGAGAGCGAGTGTCTGATAGCGAGTGGGAGAGCGACAGGCTGACTGAGAGCGAGAGAAAGCGACGAGTGGACTGCGAGAGAGAGCGAAACGCTCACAGTGAGAGAGGGAGTGACACGCTGACAGCAAGAGAGAGAGCGACACGCTGACTGCGAGAGACCGACTGGCTGACTGCGAGAGAGGGTGCGACACGCTGACTGCGAGAGAGGGTGCGACACGCTGACTGCGAGAGAGGGAGCGACACGCTGACTGCGAGAGAGAGAGCGACACGCTGATGGCGAGAGCGAGCGACACTCTCACAGCGAGCGAGAGAGCGAGAGTGACAGGCTGACTGCGAGAGAGCGAGAGTGACAGGCTGACTGCGAGAGAGGGAGCGACACGCTGACTGCGAGAGAGCGACTGACTGACTGCGAGAGAGGGAGCGACACGCTGATGGCGAGGGAGATCGACACGCTGACTGAGAGAGAGAGTGACACGCTCACAGCGAGAGAGAGAGAGAACGTGACACGCTGTCTGCGAGAGAGAGGGAGCGACAGGCTGACTGCGAGAGAGGGAGCGACACGCTGACTGCGAGAGCGAGCGACACGCTCACAGCGAGACAGAGAGAGAGAGAGAACGTGACAGGCTGACTGCGAGAGAGAGAGATCGACAGGCTGACTGCGAGAAAGAGAGGGACAGGCTGACTGCGAGAGAGGGAGTGACATGCTGATGGCGCGAGAGAGAGAGAGAGAGAGAGAGAGAGAGAGAGTGACAGGCTGACTGCGAGAGACGGAGAGAGAACGTCAGGATGACTGCGAGAGAGAGATCGACAGGCTGACTGCGAGAGAGAGAGGGCGCGTCACGCTGACTGCGAGAGAGGGAGCGACGCGCTGACTGCGAGAGAGGGAGCGACGCGCTGACTGCGAGAGAGGGAGCGACGCGCTTACTGCGAGAGAGAGAGTGACAGGCTGACTGCGAGAGAGAGAGATCGACACGCTGACTGTGAGAGCGCGAGTGGCTGACTGTGAGAGAGCGACTGGCTGACTGTGAGAGAGCGACTGGCTGACTGTGAGAGAGCGACAGGCTGACTGCGAGAGAGGGAGCGACAAGCTGACGGTGAGAGAGATCGACACACTGACTGCTAGAGAGAGATTGACACGCGGACTGCGAGAGAGATTGACACGCGGACTGCGAGAGAGATCGACACGCTGACTGCGAGAGCGAGCGACACTCTCACAGCGAGAGAGAGAGAGCGACAGGCTGATGCGAGAGAGGGAGCGACAAGCTGACGGTGAGAGAGATCGACACACTGACTGCTAGAGAGAGATTGACACGCAGACTGCGAGAGAGATTGACACGCGGACTGCGAGAGAGATTGACACGCGGACTGCGAGAGAGATTGACACGTGGACTGCGAGAGAGAGCGACACTCTCACAGCGAGAGAGAGAGAGAGCGAAAGGCTGACTGTGAGAGAGAGAGGGAGCGACACGTTGACTGCGAGAGAGAGGGAGTGACACGCTGACTGCGAGTGAGAGATCGACACGCTGACTGCGAGAGAGAGACTGACAGGCTGACGGCGAGAGAGGGAGCGACACGCTGACGGCGAGAGAGGGAGCGATATGCTGACGGCGAGAGAGATCGACACGCTGACAGAGAGCGGGAGTGACACGCTGTCTGCAAGAGAGATCGACACGCTGACTGCAAGAGACAGAGCGACTGGCTGGCTGACTGTGAGAGAGGGAGCGACAGGCTGACTGCGAGAGAGAGCAACAGGGAGAGAGACAGGCTGGCTGTGAGAGAGAGCCACCTTCTCACAGCGAGAGAGAGAGCGACAGGCTGATTGCGAGAGAGGGAGCGACACACTGTCTGCGAGAGAGATCGACTGGCTGACTGCGAGAGAGAGTGGGCACGACACGCTGACTGTGAGAGAGGGAGCGACACGCTGACTGCAATTGAGACCGACGGGCTGACTGCGAGAGAGGAAAGGACATGATGACTGCGAGAGAGATTGACACGCTGACTGCGAGAGCGAGCGACACGCTCACAGCGAGAGAGAGAGAGAGATCGACAGGCTGACTGCGAGAGAGAGAGAGATCGACAGGCTGACTGCGAGAGATTGGGAGCGACAGGCTGACTGCGAGAGAGAGAGTGACAGGCTGACTGTGAGAGAGCGACTGGCTGACTGCGAGAGAGGGAGCGACACGCTGACTGCGAGAGAGGGAGCGACACGTTGACTGCGAGAGAGCGCGCGACTCGCTGACGGCGAGAGAGGGAGCGACACGCTGACTGCGAGAGAGAGATTGACACGCTGACTGCGAGAGAGATTGACACGCTGACTGCGAGAGAGATTGACACGCTGACTGCGAGAGAGATTGACACGCTGACTGCGAGAGAGATTGACACGCTGACTGCGAGAGAGATCGACACGCTGACTGCGAGAGAGATCGACACGCTGACTGCGAGAGAGATCGACACGCTGACTGCGAGAGAGATCGACACGCTGACTGCGAGAGAGATCGACACGCTGACTGCGAGAGCGAGCGACACTCTCACAGCGAGAGAGAGAGAGGGAGCGACAGGCTGACTGCGAGAGAGGGAGCGACAGGCTGACTGCGAGAGAGGGAGCGACAGGCTGACTGCGAGAGAGAGAGTGACACGCTGACTGTGAGAGAGAGAGCGACACACTGACGGCGAGAGAGGGAGTGTCACGCTGACTGCGAGAGAGAGAGTGACAGGCTGACTGCGAGAGAAAGCGACAGGGAGAGAGACAGGCTGGCTGTGAGAGTGAGCCACCTTCTCACAGCGAGAGAGAGAGCGATACACTGTCTGCAAGAGCGAGCGACACGCTCACAGCGAGAGAGAGAGAGAGAGAGAGAGCGACAGGCTGACTGCGAGAGAGAGAGATCGACAGGCTGACTGCGAGAGAGGGAGCGACAGGCTGACTGCGAGAGAGGGAGCGACAGGCTGACTGCGAGAGAGAGGGAACGACAGGCAGACTGCGAGTGAGAGAGGGAACAACCCGCTGACTGCGAGAGTGAGTGACAGGCTGACTGCGAGAGAGTGAGTGGCACGCTGACTGCGAGAGAGATGGACACGCTGACTGCGAGAGAGAGAGAGCAACAGGCTGACTGCAAGACAGGGAGCGACACGCCGACTGCGAGAGCGAGCGACAGGCTGACTGCGAGAGAGAGAGAGAGAGACAGATCGACAGGCTGACTGCGAGAGAGTGCAACACGCTGACTGCGAGAGAGAGAGAGAGAGAGACAGATCGACAGGCTGACTGCGAGAGAGTGCAACACGCTGACTGCGAGAGAGAGCGAGAGTCTGATAGCGAGAGGGAGAGAGACAGGCTGGCTGTGAGAGTGAGCCACCTGCTCACAGCGAGAGAGGGATCGACTGGCTGACTGCGAGAGAGAGAGGGCGTGACACGCTGACTGTGAGAGAGGGAGCGACACGCTGACTGCGAGAGAGGGAGCGACACGCTGACTGCGATTGACACCGACGGGCTGACTGCGAGAGAGGAAACGACATGATGACTGCGAGAGAGGGAGCGACACGCTGACTGCGAGCGAGACAAAGCGACGAGTGGACTGCGAGAGAGAGCGAAACGCTCACAGTGAGAAAGGGAATGACACACTGACAGCGAGAGGGGGAGCGACAGGCTGACAGCGAGAGGGGGAGCGACAGGCTGACTGCGAGAGAGGGAGCGACACGCTGACTGTGAGAGAGAGAGCGACACGCTGACTGCGAGAGAGGGAGCGACAGGCTGACTGCGAGAGAGAGAGTGACACGCTGACTGCGAGAGAGAGAGCGACACACTGACGGCGAGAGAGGGAGTGTCACGCTGACTGCGAGAGAGAGAGTGACAGGCTGACTGCGAGAGAGAGATACAGGGAGAGAGACAGGCTGGCTGTGAGAGTGAGCCACCTTCTGACAGCGAGAGAGAGAGCGACACACTTTCTGCGAGAGCGAGCGACACGCTCACAGCGAGAGAGAGAGAGAGAGAGAGAGAGCGACAGGCTGACTGCGAGAGAGAGAGAGATCGACAGGCTGACTGCGAGAGAGGGAGCGACAGGCTGACTGCGAGAGAGGTCGACACGCTGACTGCGAGAGAGCGCGCGACACGCTGACTGCGAGAGAGGTCGACACGCTGACTGCGAGAGAGAGAGGGCGCGACACGCTGACTGCGAGAGAGCGCGCGACACGCTGACTGCGAGAGAGGTCGACACGTTGACTGCGAGAGAGGGAGCGACACGGTGACTGCGAGAGAGGTAGTGACACGCTGACTGCGAGAGAGAGAGCGCGCGACACGCTGACTGCGAGAGAGAGCGAGAGTCTGATAGCAAGAGGGAGCGACACGCTGACTGCGAGAGAGATCAACGCGCTGACTGCGAGAGAGGTCGACACGTTGACCTCGAGAGAGAGAGGGCGCGACACGCTGACTGCGAGAGAGGGCGCGACACGCTGACTGCGAGAGAGGGAGCGACACACTGACTGCGATTGAGACCGACGGGTGGACTGCGAGAGGGGGAACGACATGATGACTGCGAGAGAGGGAGTGACATGCTGACTGCGAGAGGGAGCGAGAGTCTGATAGCGAGAGGGCGCGACACGCTGACTGCGAGAGGGAGCGACACGCTGACTGCGAGAGGGAGCGACACGCTGACTGCGAGAGGGAGTGACACGCTGACTGCGAGAGGGAGTGACACGCTGACTGCGAGAGGGAGCGACACGCTGACTGCGAGAGAGGTCGACACGCTGACTGCGAGATAGGTCGACACGCTGACTGCGAGAGAGAGAGGGCGCGACACGCTGACTGCGAGAGAGAGAGGGCGCGACATGCTGACTGCGAGAGAGAGAGGGAGCGACAGGCTGACTTCGAGAGAGAGGGAGCGACAGGCTGACTGCGAGAGAGAGGGAGCGACACGTTGACTGCGAGAGAGAGGGAGCGACAGGCTGACTGCGATAGAGAGAGTGATACGCGGACTGCGAGAGAGATCGACACGCTGACTGCGAGAGATATCGACATGCTGACTGCGAGAGAGATCGACACGCTGACTGCGAGAGAGAGCGACTGTCTGACTGCGAGAGAGAGAGAGCGACAGGCTGACTGCGAGAGAGGGAGCGACAGGCTGACTGCGAGAGAGGGAGCGACACGCTGACTGCGAGAGAGGGAGCGACACGCTGACTGCGAGAGAGGGAGCGACACGCTGACTGCGAGAGAGGGAGCAACACGCTGACTGCACGAGAAGGAGCGACTGGCTGACTGCAAGAGAGAGAGCGACAGGCTGACTGCGAGAGAGACAGGGCGCGACACGCTGACTGTGAGAGAGGGAGCGACACGCTGACAGCGAGAGAGAGAGAGATCGACACGCTGACTGCGAGAGAGTGAGCGACACGACTGCGATTGAGGCCGACGGGCTGACTGCGAGAGAGGGAGCGACACGCAGACTGCGAGAGAGATCGACACGCTGACTGCGAGAGCGAGCGACACTCTCACAGCGAGAGAGAGAGAGCGACAGGCTGACTGTGAGAGAGAGAGGGAGCGACAGGCTGACTGCGAGAGAGAGGGAGCGACACGTTGACTGCGAGAGAGAGGGAGCGACAGGCTGACTGCGATAGAGAGAGCGATACGCTGACTGCGAGAGAGATCGACACGCTGACTGCGAGAGAGATCGACATGCTGACTGCGAGAGAGAGCGACTGTCTGACTGCGAGAGAGAGAGCGACAGGCTGACTGCGAGAGAGGGAGCGACAGGCTGACTGCGAGAGAGGGAGCGACACGCTGAATGCACGAGAAGGAGCGACTGGCTGACTGCGAGAGAGGGAGCGACACGCTGACAGCGAGGGAGAGAGAGATCGACACGCTGACTGCGAGAGAGTGAGCGACACGCTGACTGCGATTGAGGCCGACGGGCTGACTGCGAGAGAGGGAGCGACACGCTGACTGCGAGAGAGGGAGCGACAGGCAGACTGCGAGAGAGCGACAGGCAGACTGCGAGAGAGCGACAGGCAGACTGCGAGAGAGCGACAGGCAGACTGCGAGAGAGCGACAGGCTGACTGCGAGAGAGCGACTGGCTGCCTGCGAGAGAGGGAGCGACATGCTGACTGCGAGAGAGGGAGCGACACGCGGACTGTGAGAGAGGGAGGGACACGCTGACTGCGAGAGAGCGACTGGCTGCCTGCGAGAGAGGGAGCGACATGCTGACTGCGAGAGAGGGAGCGACACGCGGACTGTGAGAGAGGGAGCGACACGCTGACTGCGAGAAAGAGAGTGACAGACTGACTGCGAGAGAGAGACAGCGACACGCTGACTGCGAGAGAGGGAGCGACACACTGACTGCGAGAGAGGGAGCGACACACTGACTGCGAGAGAGGGAGTGTCACGCTGACTGCGAGAGAGGGAGCGACACGCTGACTGCGAGAAAGAGAGCGACAGGCTGACTGTGAGAGAGATTGATCCGCTGACTGCGAGAGAGCGACTAGCTGACTGCGAGAGAGCGACAGGCTGACTGCGAGAGAGGGAGAGACACGCTGACGGCGAGAGAGATCGACACGCTGACGGCGAGAGAGATCGACACGATGACTGAGAGAGAGAGTGACACTTTGTCTGCGAGAGCGAGAACGACTGGCTGACTGCGAGAGAGGGAGCGACAGGCTGACTGTGAGAGAGGGAGCGACACGCTGACTGCGAGAGAGGGAGCGACACGCTGACTGCACGAGAAGGAGCGACTGGCTGACTGCGAGAGAGAGAGCGACAGGCTGACTGCGAGAGAGTGAGCGACACGCTGACTGCGAGAGATATCGACACGCTGACTGCGAGAGATATCGACACGCTGACTGCGAGAGAGATCGACACGTTGACTGCGAGAGAGAGCGACTGTCTGACTGCGAGAGAGAGAGAGCGACAGGCTGACTGCGAGAGAGGGAGCGACGCGCTGACTGCGAGAGAGGGAGTGACACGCGGACTGCGAGAGAGGGAGCGACACGCTGACTGCGAGAGAGAGAGCGACACGCTGACTGCGAGAGAGGGAGCAACACGCTGACTGCGAGAGAGAGAGCGACAGGCTGACTGCGAGAGAGACAGGGCGCGACACGCTGACTGTGAGAGAGGGAGCGACACGCTGACAGCGAGAGAGAGAGAGATTGACACGCTGACTGCGAGAGAGTGAGCGACACGACTGCGATTGAGGCCGACGGGCTGACTGCGAGAGAGGGAGCGACACGCAGACTGCGAGAGAGATCGACACGCTGACTGCGAGAGCGAGCGACACTCTCACAGCGAGAGAGAGAGAGCGACAGGCTGACTGTGAGAGAGAGAGGGAGCGACAGGCTGACTGCGAGAGAGAGGGAGCGACACGTTGACTGCGAGAGAGAGGGAGCGACAGGCTGACTGCGATAGAGAGAGCGATACGCTGACTGCGAGAGAGATCGACACGCTGACTGCGAGAGAGATCGACATGCTGACTGCGAGAGAGAGCGACTGTCTGAATGTGAGAGAGAGAGCGACAGGCTGACTGCGAGAGAGGGAGCGACAGGCTGACTGCGAGAGAGGGAGCGACACGCTGACTGCACGAGAAGGAGCGACTGGCTGACTGCGAGAGAGGGAGCGACACGCTGACAGCGAGGGAGAGAGAGATCGACACGCTGACTGCGAGAGAGTGAGCGACACGCTGACTGCGATTGAGGCCGACGGGCTGACTGCGAGAGAGGGAGCGACACGCTGACTGCGAGAGAGGGAGCGACAGGCAGACTGCGAGAGAGCGACAGGCTGACTGCGAGAGAGGGAACGACATGCTGTCTGCGAGAGAGGGAGCGATACGCTGACTGCGAGAGAGCGAGTGACAGGCTGACTGTGAGAGAGCGACTGGCTGCCTGCGAGAGAGGGAGCGACTGGCTGCCTGCGAGAGAGGGAGCGACACGCAGACTGCGAGAGAGATCGACACGCTGACTGCGAGAGCGAGCGACACTCTCACAGCGAGAGAGAGAGAGCGACAGGCTGACTGTGAGAGAGAGTGGGAGCGACAGGCTGACTGCGAGAGAGAGGGAGCGACACGTTGACTGCGAGAGAGAGGGAGCGACAGGCTGACTGCGATAGAGAGAGCGATACGCTGACTGCGAGAGAGATCGACACGCTGACTGCGAGAGAGATCGACATGCTGACTGCGAGAGAGAGCGACTGTCTGAATGTGAGAGAGAGAGCGACAGGCTGACTGCGAGAGAGGGAGCGACACGCTGACTGCACGAGAAGGAGCGACTGGCTGACTGCGAGAGAGGGAGCGACACGCTGACTGCACGAGAAGGAGCGACTGGCTGACTGCGAGAGAGAGAGCGACAGGCTGACTGCGAGAGAGGGAGCGACACGCGGACTGCGAGAGAGATCGACACGCTGACTGCGAGAGCGAGCGACACTCACAGCGAGAGAGAGAGAGAGCGACAGGCTGACTGCGAGAGAGAGAGGGAGCGACAGGCTGACTGCGAGAGAGAGGGAGCGACAGGTTGACTGCGAGTGAGAGGGAGCGACAGGCTGACTGCGAGAGAGAGGGAGCGACAGGTTGACTGCGAGTGAGAGGGAGCGACAGGCTGACTGCGAGAGAGGGAGCGACAGGCTGACTGCGAGAGAGATCGACACGCTGACTGCGAGAGAGATCGACATGCTGACTGCGAGAGAGGGAGCGACAGGCTGACTGCGAGAGAGGGAGCGACACGCGGACTGCGAGAGAGATCGACACGCTGACTGCGAGAGCGAGCGACACTCTCACAGCGAGAGAGAGAGGGAGCGACAGGCTGACTGCGAGAGAGAGGGAGCGACACGTTGACTGCAAGAGAGAGGGAGCGACAGGCTGACTGCGAGAGAGAGACCGACAGGCTGACTGCGTGAGAGGGAGCGACACGCTGAGTGCGAGAGAGGGAGCGACACGCTGAGTGCGAGAGAGGGAGCGACACGCTGACTGCGAGAGAGAGCGACACGCTGAGTGCGAGAGAGGGAGCGACAGGCTGACTGCGAGAGAGGGAGCGACACGCTGACTGCGAGAGAGGGAGCGACAGGCTGACTGCGAGAGAGAGAGCGACAGGCTGACTGCGAGAGAGGGAGCGACACGCTGACTGCGAGAGAGGGAGCGACACGCTGACTGCGAGAGAGAGCGACACGCTGAGTGCGAGAGAGAGGTAACGACAGGCAGACTGCGAGTGAGAGAGGGAACAACCCGCTGACTGCGAGAGTGAGTGACAGGCCGACTGCGAGAGAGTGAGTGGCACGCTGACTGCGAGAGAGATGGACACGCTGACTGCGAGAGAGAGAGAGCAACAGGCTGACTGCAAGACAGGGAGCGACACGCTGACTGCGAGAGCGAGCGACAGGCTGACTGCGAGAGAGAGAGAGAGAGAGACAGATCGACAGGCTGACTGCGAGAGAGTGCAACACGCTGACTGCGAGAGAGAGCGAGAGTCTGATAGCGAGAGGGAGAGAGACAGGCTGGCTGTGAGAGTGAGCCACCTGCTCACAGCGAGAGAGGGATCGACTGGCTGACTGCGAGAGAGAGAGGGCGTGACACGCTGACTGTGAGAGAGGGAGCGACACGCTGACTGCGATTGACACCGACGGGCTGACTGCGAGAGAGGAAACGACATGATGACTGCGAGAGAGGGAGCGACACGCTGACTGCGAGCGAGACAAAGCGACGAGTGGACTGCGAGAGAGAGCGAAACGCTCACAGTGAGAAAGGGAATGACACACTGACAGCGAGAGGGGGAGCGACAGGCTGACTGCGAGAGAGGGAGCGACACGCTGACTGCGAGAGAGAGAGCGACACGCTGACTGCGAGAGAGAGAGCGACACGCTGACTGCAAGAGAGGGAGCGACAGGCTGACTGCGAGAGAGAGAGCGACACACTGACGGCGAGAGAGGGAGTGTCACGCTGACTGCGAGAGAGAGAGTGACAGGCTGACTGCGAGAGAGAGCGACAGGGAGAGAGACAGGCTGGCTGTGAGAGTGAGCCACCTTCTCACAGCGAGAGAGAGAGCGACACACTCTGCGAGAGCGAGCGACACGCTCACAGCGAGAGAGAGAGAGAGAGAGAGAGAGAGAGAGCGACAGGCTGACTGCGAGAGAGAGAGAGATCGACAGGCTGACTGCGAGAGAGGGAGCGACAGGCTGACTGCGAGAGAGGTCAACACGCTGACTGCGAGAGAGCGCGCGACACGCTGACTGCGAGAGAGGTCGACACGCTGACTGCGAGAGAGAGAGGGCGCGACACGCTGACTGCGAGAGAGCGCGCGACACGCTGACGGCGAGAGAGGTCGACACGTTGACTGCGAGAGAGAGAGGGCGCGACACGCTGACAGCGAGAGAGGGAGCGACACGCTGACTGCGAGAGAGGGAGTGACACGCTGACTGCGAGAGAGAGAGCGCGCGACACGCTGACTGCGAGAGAGAGCGAGAGTCTGATAGCAAGAGGGAGCGACACGCTGACTGCGAGAGAGATCAACGCGCTGACTGCGAGAGAGGTCGACACGTTGACTGCGAGAGAGAGAGGGCGCGACACGCTGACTGCGAGAGAGGGCGCGACACGCTGACTGCGATTGAGACCGACGGGTGGACTGCGAGAGGGGGAACGACATGATGACTGCGAGAGAGGGAGTGACATGCTGACTGCGAGAGGGAGCGAGAGTCTGATAGCGAGAGGGCGCGACACGCTGACTGCGAGAGGGAGCGACACGCTGACTGCGAGAGAGGTCGACGCGCTGACTGCGAGATAGGTCGACACGCTGACTGCGAGAGAGAGAGGGCGCGACACGCTGACTGCGAGAGAGGGAACGACACGCTGACTGCGAGAGAGAGAGGGAGCGACAGGCTGACTTCGAGAGAGAGGGAGCGACAGGCTGACTGCGAGAGAGAGGGAGCGACACGTTGACTGCGAGAGAGCGACTGGCTGCCTGCGAGAGAGGGAGCGACATGCTGACTGCGAGATAGGGAGCGACCCGCGGACTGTGAGAGAGGGAGCGACACGCTGACTGCGAGAAAGAGAGTGACAGACTGACTGCGAGAGAGAGACAGCGACACGCTGACTGCGAGAGAGGGAGCGACACACTGACTGCGAGAGAGGGAGTGTCACGCTGACTGCGAGAGAGGGAGCGACACGCTGACTGCGAGAAAGAGAGCGACAGGCTGACTGTGAGAGAGATTGATACGCTGACTGTGAGAGAGCGACTAGCTGACTGCGAGAGAGCGACAGGCTGACTGCGAGAGAGGGAGAGACACGCTGACGGCGAGAGAGATCGACACGCTGACGGCGAGAGAGATCGACACGCTGACGGCGAGAGAGATCGACACGCTGACGGCGAGAGAGATCGACACGATGACTGAGAGAGAGAGTGACACTCTGTCTGCGAGAGCGAGAACGACTGGCTGACTGCGAGAGAGGGAGCGACAGGCTGACTGGGAGAGAGGGAGCGATACGCTGACAGCGAGGGAGAGCGACTGTCTGACTGCGAGAGAGAGAGCGACAGGCTGACTGCGAGAGAGGGAGCGACACGCTGACTGCGAGAGAGGGAGCGACACGCTGACTGCACGAGAAGGAGCGAGTGGCTGACTGCGAGAGAGAGAGCGACAGGCTGACTGCACGAGAAGGAGCGACTGGCTGACTGCGAGAGAGAGAGCGACAGGCTGACTGCGAGAGAGGGAGCGACACGCGGACTGCGAGAGAGATCGACACGCTGACTGCGAGAGCGAGCGACACTCACAGCGAGAGAGAGAGAGAGAGCGACAGGCTGACTGCGAGAGAGAGAGGGAGCGACAGGCTGACTGCGAGAGAGAGGGAGCGACAGGTTGACTGCGAGTGAGAGGGAGCGACAGGCTGACTGCGAGAGAGAGGGAGCGACAGGTTGACTGCGAGAGAGAGGGAGCGACAGGCTGACTGCGAGAGAGGGAGCGACACACGGACTGCGAGAGAGATCGACACGCTGACTGCGAGAGCGAGCGACACTCTCACAGCGAGAGAGAGAGAGCGACAGGCTGACTGCGAGAGAGGGAGCGACAGGCTGACTGCGAGAGAGGGAGCGACAGGCTGACTGCGAGAGAGAGGGAGCGACAGGTTGACTGCGAGTGAGAGGGAGCGACAGGCTGACTGCGAGAGAGGGAGCGACAGGCTGACTGCGAGAGAGATCGACATGCCGACTGCGAGAGAGAGCGACTGTCTGACTGCGAGAGAGAGAGCAACAGGCTGACTGCGAGAGACGGAGCGACACGCTGACTGCGAGAGAGGGAGCGACACGCTGACTGCACGACAAGGAGCGACAGGCTGACTGCGAGAGAGGGAGCGACACGCTGACAGCGAGGGAGAGAGAGATCGACACGCTGACTGCGAGAGAGGGAGCGACACGCTGACTGCGAGAGAGGGAGCGACACGCTGACTGCGAGAGAGGGAGCGACACGCTGACTGCGAGAGAGGGAGCGACACGCTGACTGCGAGAGAGGGAGCGACACGCTGACTGCGAGAGAGGGAGCGACACGCTGACTGCGAGAGAGGGAGCGACACGCTGACTGCGAGAGAGGGAGCGACACGCTGACTGCGAGAGAGGGAGCGACACGCTGACTGCGAGAGAGGGAGCGACACGCTGACTGCGAGAGAGGGAGCGACACGCTGACTGCGAGAGAGGGAGCGACACGCTGACTGCGAGAGAGGGAGCGACACGCTGACTGCGAGGGAGCGACAGGCTGACTGCGAGAGAGCGACTGGCTGCCTGCGAGAGAGGGAGCGACACGCTGACTGCGAGAGAGGGAGCGACACGCGGACTGAGAGAGAGAGTGACACTCTGTCTGCGATAGCGAGAACGACTGGCTGACTGCGAGAGAGGGAGCGACAGGCTGACTGCGAGAGAGGGAGTGTCACGCTGACTGCGGGAGAGGGAGTGTCACGCTGACTGCGGGAGAGGGAGTGTCACGCTGACTGCGGGAGAGGGAGTGTCACGCTGACTGCGGGAGAGGGAGTGTCACGCTGACTGCGGGAGAGGGAGTGTCACGCTGACTGCGGGAGAGGGAGTGTCACGCTGACTGCGGGAGAGGGAGTGTCACGCTGACTGCGGGAGAGGGAGTGTCACGCTGACTGCGGGAGAGGGAGTGTCACGCTGACTGCGAGAGAGGGAGCGACACGCTGACTGCGAGAGAGTGAGCGACACGCTGACTGCGAGAGAGGGAGAGACACGCTGACGGCGAGAGAGATCGACACGCTGACGGCGAGAGAGGGAGCGACACGCTGACGGCGAGAGAGGGAGCGACACGCTGACTGTGAGAGAGGGAGCGACACGCTGACTGCGAGAGAGGGCGCGACACGCTGACTGCGAGAGAGGGAGCGACACGCTGACTGCGAGAGAGGGAGCGACACGCTGACTGCGAGAGAGGGAGCGACTGGCTGCCTGCGAGAGAGGGAGCGACACGCAGACTGCGAGAGAGATCGACACGCTGACTGCGAGAGCGAGCGACACTCTCACAGCGAGAGAGAGAGAGCGACAGGCTGACTGTGAGAGAGAGAGAGGGAGCGACAGGCTGACTGCGAGAGAGAGGGAGCGACAGGCTGACTGCGAGAGAGAGGGAGCGACACGTTGACTGCGAGAGAGAGGGAGCGACAGGCTGACTGCGATAGAGAGAGCGATACGCTGACTGCGAGAGAGATCGACACGCTGACTGCGAGAGAGATCGACACGCTGACCGCGAGAGAGAGCGACTGTCTGAATGTGAGAGAGAGAGCGACAGGCTGACTGCGAGAGAGGGAGCGACAGGCTGACTGCGAGAGAGGGAGCGACACGCTGACTGCACGAGAAGGAGCGACTGGCTGACTGCGAGAGAGGGAGCGACACGCTGACTGCGAGAGAGTGAGCGACACGCTGACTGCGATTGAGGCCGACGGGCTGACTGCGAGAGAGGGAACGACACGCTGACTGCGAGAGAGGGAGCGACACGCTGACTGCGAGAGAGGGAGCGACACGCTGACTGCGAGAGAGGGAGCGACAGGCAGACTGCGAGACAGGGAGCGACAGGCTGACTGCGAGAGAGGGAGCGACTGGCTGCCTGCGAGAGAGGGAGCGACATGCTGACTGTGAGAGAGGGAGCGACACGCGGACTGTGAGAGAGGGAGCGACACGCTGACTGCGAGAAAGAGAGTGACAGACTGACTGCGAGAGAGAGACAGCGACACGCTGACTGCGAGAGAGGGAGCGACACACTGACTGCGAGAGAGGGAGTGTCACGCTGACTGCGAGAGAGGGAGCGACACGCTGACTGCGAGAAAGAGAGCGACAGGCTGACTGTGAGAGAGATTGATCCGCTGACTGCGAGAGAGCGACTAGCTGACTGCGAGAGAGCGACAGGCTGACTGCGAGAGAGGGAGAGACACGCTGACGGCGAGAGAGATCGACACGCTGACTGAGAGAGAGGGAGAGACACGCTGACTGCGAGAGAGGGAGAGACACGCTGACGGCGAGAGAGATCGACACGCTGACGGCGAGAGAGATCGACACGCTGACTGAGAGAGAGAGAGTGACACTCTGTCTGCGAGAGCTTGAACGACAGGCAGACTGCAAGAGAGTAAGCAACAGGCTGACTGCGAGAGAGGGAGCGATACGCTGACAGCGAGGGAGAGAGTGAGCGACACGCTGACTGCGAGAGAGTGAGCGACACGCTGACTGCGAGAGAGTGAGCGACACGCTGACTGCGAGAGAGTGAGCGACACGCTGACTGCGAGAGAGGGAGCGACACGCTGACTGCGAGAAAGAGAGCGACAGGCTGACTGTGAGAGAGATTGATACGCTGACTGCGAGAGAGCGACTAGCTGACTGCGAGAGAGCGACAGGCTGACTGCGAGAGAGGGAGAGACACGCTGACGGCGAGAGAGATCGACACGCTGACGGCGAGAGAGATCGACACGCTGACGGCGAGAGAGATCGACACGCTGACTGAGAGAGAGGGAGAGACACGCTGACTGCGAGAGAGGGAGAGACACGCTGACGGCGAGAGAGATCGACACGCTGACGGCGAGAGAGATCGACACGCTGACTGAGAGAGAGAGAGTGACACTCTGTCTGCGAGAGCGAGACCGACTGGCTGACTGCGAGAGAGGGAGCGACAGGCAGACTGCAAGAGAGTAAGCAACAGGCTGACTGCGAGAGAGGGAGCGACACGCTGACAGCGAGGGAGAGAGTGAGCGACACGCTGACTGCGAGAGAGTGAGCGACACGCTGACTGCGAGAGAGATCGACACGCTGACTGCGAGGGAGAGCGACTGTCTGACTGCGAGAGAGAGAGCGACAGGCTGACTGCGAGAGAGGGAGCGACACGCTGACTGCACGAGAAGGAGCGACTGGCTGACTGCGAGAGAGAGAGCGACAGGCTGACTGCGAGAGAGGGAGCGACACGCGGACTGCGAAAGAGATCGACACGCTGACTGCGAGAGCGAGCGACACTCACAGCGAGAGAGAGAGAGAGAGAGCGACAGGCTGACTGCGAGAGAGAGAGAGAGAGCGACAGGCTGACTGCGAGAGAGAGAGGGAGAGCGACAGGCTGACTGCGAGAGAGAGAGGGAGCGACAGGCTGACTGCGAGAGAGAGAGGGAGCGACAGGTTGACTGCGAGTGAGAGGGAGCGACAGGCTGACTGCGAGAGAGAGGGAGCGACAGGTTGACTGCGAGTGAGAGGGAGCGACAGGCTGACTGCGAGAGAGGGAGCGACAGGCTGACTGCGAGAGAGATCGACACGCTGACTGCGAGAGAGATCGACACGCTGACTGCGAGAGAGATCGACATGCTGACTGCGAGAGAGGGAGCGACACGCTGACTGCACGAGAAGGAGCGACAGGCTGACTGTGAGAGAGAGAGCGACACGCTGACAGCGAGGGAGAGAGAGATCGACACGGCTGACTGCGAGAGAGGGAGTGTCACGCTGACTGCGAGAGAGGGAGCGATACGCTGACTGCGAGAGAGGGAGTGTCACGCTGACTGCGAGAGAGGGAGTGTCACGCTGACTGCGAGAGAGGGAGTGTCACGCTGACTGCGAGAGAGGGAGTGTCACGCTGACTGCGAGAGAGGGCGCGACACGCTGACTGCGAGAAAGAGAGTGACAGGCTGACTGCGAGGGAGAGCGACTGTCTGACTGCGAGAGAGAGAGCGACAGGCTGACTGCGAGAGAGGGAGCGACACGCTGACGGCGAGAGAGATCGACACGCTGACTGAGAGAGAGAGAGTGACACTCTGTCTGCGAGAGCGAGACCGACTGGCTGACTGCGAGAGAGGGAGCGACAGGCAGACTGCAAGAGAGTAAGCAACAGGCTGACTGCGAGAGAGGGAGCGACACGCTGACAGCGAGGGAGAGAGTGAGCGACACGCTGACTGCGAGAGAGTGAGCGACACGCTGACTGCGAGAGAGATCGACACGCTGACTGCGAGGGAGAGCGACTGTCTGACTGCGAGAGAGAGAGCGACAGGCTGACTGCGAGAGAGGGAGCGACACGCTGACTGCACGAGAAGGAGCGACTGGCTGACTGCGAGAGAGAGAGCGACAGGCTGACTGCGAGAGAGGGAGCGACACGCGGACTGCGAAAGAGATCGACACGCTGACTGCGAGAGCGAGCGACACTCACAGCGAGAGAGAGAGAGAGAGAGCGACAGGCTGACTGCGAGAGAGAGAGAGAGAGCGACAGGCTGACTGCGAGAGAGAGAGGGAGAGCGACAGGCTGACTGCGAGAGAGAGAGGGAGCGACAGGCTGACTGCGAGAGAGAGAGGGAGCGACAGGTTGACTGCGAGTGAGAGGGAGCGACAGGCTGACTGCGAGAGAGAGGGAGCGACAGGTTGACTGCGAGTGAGAGGGAGCGACAGGCTGACTGCGAGAGAGGGAGCGACAGGCTGACTGCGAGAGAGATCGACACGCTGACTGCGAGAGAGATCGACACGCTGACTGCGAGAGAGATCGACATGCTGACTGCGAGAGAGGGAGCGACACGCTGACTGCACGAGAAGGAGCGACAGGCTGACTGTGAGAGAGAGAGCGACACGCTGACAGCGAGGGAGAGAGAGATCGACACGGCTGACTGCGAGAGAGGGAGTGTCACGCTGACTGCGAGAGAGGGAGCGATACGCTGACTGCGAGAGAGGGAGTGTCACGCTGACTGCGAGAGAGGGAGTGTCACGCTGACTGCGAGAGAGGGAGTGTCACGCTGACTGCGAGAGAGGGAGTGTCACGCTGACTGCGAGAGAGGGCGCGACACGCTGACTGCGAGAAAGAGAGTGACAGGCTGACTGCGAGGGAGAGCGACTGTCTGACTGCGAGAGAGAGAGCGACAGGCTGACTGCGAGAGAGGGAGCGACACGCTGACTGCACGAGAAGGAGCGACTGGCTGACTGCGAGAGAGAGAGTGACAGGCTGACTGCGAGAGAGGGAGCGACACGCGGACTGCGAGAGATCGACACGCTGACTGCGAGAGCGAGCGACACTCTCACAGCGAGAGGGAGAGAGAGCGACAGGCTGACTGCGAGAGAGAGAGGGAGCGACAGGCTGACTGCGAGAGAGAGGGAGCGACAGGTTGACTGCGAGTGAGAGGGAGCGACAGGCTGACTGCGAGAGAGGGAGCGACAGGCTGACTGCGAGAGAGATCGACACGCTGACTGCGAGAGAGATCGACACGCTGACTGCGAGAGAGAGCGACTGTCTGACTGCGAGAGAGAGAGCAACAGGCTGACTGCGAGAGAGGGAGCGACACGCTGACTGCACGAGAAGGAGCGACAGGCTGACTGCGAGAGAGAGAGAGCGACAAGCTGACAGCGAGGGAGAGAGAGGTCGACACGCTGACTGCGAGAGAGGGAGCGACACGCTGACTGCGAGAGAGGGAGCGACAGGCTGAATGCGAGAGAGGGAGCGACAGGCTGACTGCGAGAGAGGGAGCGACACGCTGACTGCGAGAGAGGGAGCGACACGCGGACTGAGAGAGAGAGTGACACTCTGTCTGCGATAGCGAGAACGACTGGCTGACTGCAAGAGAGTAAGCAACAGGCTGACTGCGAGAGAGGGAGTGTCACGCTGACTGCGAGAGAGGGAGTGTCACGCTGACTGCGAGAGAGGGAGTGTCACGCTGACTGCGAGAGAGGGAGTGTCACGCTGACTGCAAGAGAGGGAGCGATACGCTGACTGCGAGAGAGGGAGTGTCACGCTGACTGCGAGAGAGGGAGTGTCACGCTGACTGCGGGAGAGGGAGTGTCACGCTGACTGCGGGAGAGGGAGTGTCACGCTGACTGCGGGAGAGGGAGTGTCACGCTGACTGCGGGAGAGGGAGTGTCACGCTGTCTGCGGGAGAGGGAGTGTCACGCTGACTGCGAGAGAGGGAGTGTCACGCTGACTGCGAGAGAGGGAGTGTCACGCTGACTGCGAGAAATAGAGTGACAGGCTGACTGTGAGAGAGGGCGCGACACGCTGACTGCGAGAGAGGGCGCGACACGCTGACTGCGAGAGATTGTGCGACACGCTGACTGCGAGGGAGGGCGCGACACGCTGACTGCGAGAGAGGGCACGACACGCTGACTGCGAGAGAGGGAGTGTCACGCTGACTGCGAGAGAGGGAGTGTCACGCTGACTGCGAGAGAGGGAGTGTCACGCTGACTGCGAGAGAGGGAGCGACACGCTGACTGAGAGAGAGGGAGCGACACGCTGCCTGCGAGTGAGGGAGTGACCCGCTGACTGCGAGAGAGTGAGCGACACGCTGACTGCGAGAGAGTGAGCGACACGCTGACTGCGAGAGAGTGAGCGACACGCTGACTGCGAGAGAGTGAACGACACGCTGACTGCGAGAGAGATCGACACGCTGACTGAGAGAGAGGGAGCGACACGCTGACTGTGAGAGAGGGAGCGACACGCTGACTGCGAGAGAGGGCGCAACACGCTGACTGGAGAGAGGGAGCGACACGCTGACTGCGAGAGAGGGAGCGACACGCTGACTGCGAGGAAGAGAGCGACAGGCTGACTGCGAGAGAGAGATCGACACACTGACTGCGAGAGAGGAAGCGACACGCTGACGGCGAGAGAGGGAGCGACACGCTGACTGCACGAGAAGGAGCGACAGGCTGACTGCGAGAGAGAGAGCGACACGCTGACAGCGAGGGAGAGAGAGATCGACACGCTGACTGCGAGAGAGTGAGCGACACGCTGACTGCGATTGAGGCCGACGGGCTGACTGCGAGAGAGGGAGCGACACGCTAACTTCGAGAGAGGGTGCGACACGCTGACTGCGAGAGATGGAGCGACACGCTGACTGCGAGAGAGGGAGTGTCACGCTGACTGCGAGAGAGGGAGTGTCACGCTGACTGCGAGAGAGGGAGTGTCACGCTGACTGCGAGAGACGGAGTGTCACGCTGACTGCGAGAGACGGAGTGTCACGCTGACTGCGAGAGACGGAGTGTCACGCTGACTGCGAGAGAGAGAGCGACACACTGACTGCGAGAGAGGGAGTGTCACGCTGACTGCGAGAGAGAGAGCGACAGGCTGACTGCGAGAGAGGGAGCGACACGCGGACTGCGAGAGAGATTGACACGCTGACTGCGAGAGCGAGCGACACTCTCACAGCGAGAGAGAGAGAGCGACAGGCTGACTGCGAGAGAGAGAGGGAGCGACAGGCTGACTGCGAGAGAGTGAGCGACACGCTGACTTCGAGAGAGGGTGCGACACGCTGACTTCGAGAGAGGGTGCGACACGCTGACTGCGAGAGATGGAGCGACATGCTGACTGTGAGGGAGGGCGTGACACACTGACTGCGAGAGAGGGCACGACACGCTGACTGCGAGAGAGGGCACGACACGCTGACTGCGAGAGAGAGAGTGTCACGCTGACTGCGAGAGAGGGAGTGTCACGCTGACTGCGAGAGAGGGAGCGACACGCTGACTGCGAGAGAGGGAGCGACACGCTGACTGCGAGAGAGGGAGCGACACGCTGACTGCGAGAGAGATTGACACGCTGACTGCGAGAGCGAGCGACACTCTCACAGCGAGAGAGAGAGAGAGCGACAGGCTGACTGCGAGAGAGAGAGAGCGACAGGCTGACTGCGAGAGAGAGAGGGAGCGACAGGCTGACTTCGAGAGAGGGTGCGACACGCTGACTGCGAGAGATGGAGCGACATGCTGACTGCGAGGGAGGGCGTGACACGCTGACTGCGAGAGAGGGCACGACACGCTGACTGCGAGAGAGAGTGTCACGCTGACTGCGAGAGAGGGAGTGTCACGCTGACTGCGAGAGAGGGAGTGTCACGCTGACTGCGAGAGAGGGAGTGTCACGCTGACTGCGAGAGAGGGAGCGTCACGCTGACTGCGAGAGAGGGAGCGACACGCTGACTGCGAGAGAGGGAGCGACACGCTGACTGCGAGAGAGATTGACACGCTGACTGCGAGAGCGAGCGACACTCTCACAGCGAGAGAGAAAGAGCGACAGGCTGACTGCGAGAGAGGGAGCGACACGCGGACTGCGAGAGAGATTGACACGCTGACTGCGAGAGCGAGCGACACTCTCACAGCGAGAGAGAGAGAGCGACAGGCTGACTGCGAGAGAGAGAGAGCGACAGGCTGACTGCGAGAGAGAGAGGGAGCGACAGGCTGACTGCGAGAGAGGGAGCGACACGCTGACTTCGAGAGAGGGTGCGACACGCTGACTGCGAGAGATGGAGCGACATGCTGACTGCGAGAGAGGGAGCGACACGCTGACTGCACGAGAAGGAGCGACAGGCTGACTGCGAGAGAGAGAGCGACACGCTGACAGCGAGGGAGAGAGAGAGCGACACGCTGACTGCGAGAGAGTGAGCGACACGCTGACTGCGATTGAGGCCGACGGGCTGACTGCGAGAGAGGGAGCGACACGCTAACTTCGAGAGAGGGTGCGACACGCTGACTGCGAGAGAGGGAGTGTCACGCTGACTGCGAGAGAGGGAGTGTCACGCTGACTGCGAGAGAGGGAGTGTCACGCTGACTGCGAGAGAGGGAGTGTCACGCTGACTGCGAGAGAGGGAGTGTCACGCTGACTGCGAGAGAGGGAGCGACAGGCTGACTGCGAGAGAGGGAGCGACACGCGGACTGCGAGAGAGATTGACACGCTGACTGCGAGAGCGAGCGACACTCTCACAGCGAGAGAGAGAGAGAGCGACAGGCTGACTGCGAGAGAGAGAGGGAGCGACAGGCTGACTGCGAGAGAGGGAGCGACACGCTGACTTCGAGAGAGGGTGCGACACGCTGACTTCGAGAGAGGGTGCGACACGCTGACTGCGAGAGATGGAGCGACACGCTGACTGCGAGGGAGGGCGTGACACACTGACTGCGAGAGAGGGCACGACACGCTGACTGCGAGAGAGAGAGTGTCACGCTGACTGCGAGAGAGGGAGTGTCACGCTGACTGCGAGAGAGGGAGTGTCACGCTGACTGCGAGAGAGGGAGCGTCACGCTGACTGCGAGAGAGGGAGCGTCACGCTGACTGCGAGAGAGGGAGCGACACGCTGACTGCGAGAGAGGGAGCGACACGCTGACTGCGAGAGAGGGAGCGACACGCTGACTGCGAGAGAGGGAGCGACACGCTGACTGCGAGAGAGATTGACACGCTGACTGCGAGAGCGAGCGACACTCTCACAGCGAGAGAGAGAGAGCGACAGGCTGACTGCGAGAGAGGGAGCGACACGCGGACTGCGAGAGAGATTGACACGCTGACTGCGAGAGCGAGCGACACTCTCACAGCGAGAGAGAGAGAGAGGGAGCGACAGGCTGACTTCGAGAGAGGGTGCGACACGCTGACTGCGAGAGATGGAGCGACATGCTGACTGCGAGGGAGGGCGTGACACACTGACTGCGAGAGAGGGCACGACACGCTGACTGCGAGAGAGAGAGTGTCACGCTGACTGCGAGAGAGGGAGTGTCACGCTGACTGCGAGAGAGGGAGTGTCACGCTGACTGCGAGAGAGGGAGTGTCACGCTGACTGCGAGAGAGGGAGTGTCACGCTGACTGCGAGAGAGGGAGTGTCACGCTGACTGCGAGAGAGGGAGTGTCACGCTGACTGCGAGAAATAGAGCGACAGGCTGACTGTGAGAGAGGGCGCGACACGCTGACTGCGAGAGAGGGCGCGACACGCTGACTTCGAGAGAGGGTGCGACACGCTGACTGCGAGGGAGGGCGCGACACGCTGACTGCGAGAGAGGGCACGACACGCTGACTGCGAGAGAGGGAGTGTCACGCTGACTGCGAGAGAGGGAGTGTCACGCTGACTGCGAGAGAGGGAGTGTCACGCTGACTGCGAGAGAGGGAGCGACACGCTGACTGAGAGAGAGGGAGCGACACGCTGACTGCGAGTGAGGGAGCGACCCGCTGACTGCGAGGGAGGGAGCGACAGGCTGACTGCGAGAGAGTGAGCGACACGCTGACTGCGAGAGAGTGAGCGACACGCTGACTGCGAGAGAGTGAGCGACACGCTGACTGTGAGAGAGGGAGCGACACGCTGACTGCGAGAGAGGGCGCAACACGCTGACTGGAGAGAGGGAGCGACACGCTGACTGCGAGAGAGGGAGCGACACGCTGACTGCGAGAAAGAGAGCGACAGGCTGACTGCGAGAGAGAGATCGACACGCTGACTGCGAGAGAGGAAGCGACACGCTGACGGCGAGAGAGGGAGCGACACGCTGACTGCACGAGAAGGAGCGACAGGCTGACTGCGAGAGAGAGAGCGACACGCTGACAGCGAGGGAGAGAGAGATCGACACGCTGACTGCGAGAGAGTGAGCGACACGCTGACTGCGATTGAGGCCGATGGGCTGACTGCGAGAGAGGGAGCGACACGCTAACTTCGAGAGAGGGTGCGACACGCTGACTGCGAGAGATGGAGCGACACGCTGACTGCGAGAGAGGGAGTGTCACGCTGACTGCGAGAGAGGGAGTGTCACGCTGACTGCGAGAGAGGGAGTGTCACGCTGACTGCGAGAGATGGAGCGACATGCTGACTGCGAGGGAGGGCGTGACACACTGACTGCGAGAGAGGGCACGACACGCTGACTGCGAGAGAGGGCACGACACGCTGACTGCGAGAGAGAGAGTGTCACGCTGACTGCGAGAGAGGGAGTGTCACGCTGACTGCGAGAGAGGGAGTGTCACGCTGACTGCGAGAGAGGGAGCGACACGCTGACTGCGAGAGAGGGAGCGACACGCTGACTGCGAGAGAGAGAGTGTCACGCTGACTGCGAGAGAGGGAGTGTCACGCTGACTGCGAGAGAGGGAGTGTCACGCTGACTGCGAGAGAGGGAGTGTCACGCTGACTGCGAGAGAGGGAGTGTCACGCTGACTGCGAGAGAGGGAGCGACACGCTGACGGCGAGAGAGGGAGCGACACGCTGACTGCACGAGAAGGAGCGACAGGCTGACTGCGAGAGAGAGAGCGACACGCTGACAGCGAGGGAGAGAGAGATCGACACGCTGACTGCGAGAGAGTGAGCGACACGCTGACTGCGATTGAGGCCGACGGGCTGACTTCGAGAGAGGGTGCGACACGCTGACTTCGAGAGAGGGTGCGACACGCTGACTGCGAGAGATGGAGCGACATGCTGACTGCGAGGGAGGGCGTGACACACTGACTGCGAGAGAGGGCACGACACGCTGACTGCGAGAGAGGGCACGACACGCTGACTGCGAGAGAGAGAGTGTCACGCTGACTGCGAGAGAGGGAGTGTCACGCTGACTGCGAGAGAGGGAGTGTCACGCTGACTGCGAGAGAGGGAGTGTCACGCTGACTGCGAGAGAGGGAGCGACACGCTGACTGAGAGAGAGGGAGCGACACGCTGACTGCGAGAGAGGGAGCGACACGCTGACTGCGAGAGAGATTGACACGCTGACTGCGAGAGCGAGCGACACTCTCACAGCGAGAGAGAGAGAGAGCGACAGGCTGACTGCGAGAGAGAGAGAGCGACAGGCTGACTGCGAGAGAGATTGACACGCTGACTGCGAGAGCGAGCGACACTCTCACAGCGAGAGAGAGAGAGCGACAGGCTGACTGCGAGAGAGAGAGAGCGACAGGCTGACTGCGAGAGAGAGAGGGAGCGACAGGCTGACTGCGAGAGAGGGAGCGACACGCTGACTTCGAGAGAGGGTGCGACACGCTGACTGCGAGAGATGGAGCGACACGCTGACTGCGAGGGAGGGCGTGACACACTGACTGCGAGAGAGGGCACGACACGCTGACTGCGAGAGAGAGAGTGTCACGCTGACTGCGAGAGAGGGAGTGTCACGCTGACTGCGAGAGAGGGAGTGTCACGCTGACTGCGAGAGAGGGAGTGTCACGCTGACTGCGAGAGAGGGAGTGTCACGCTGACTGCGAGAGAGGGAGCGACACGCTGACGGCGAGAGAGGGAGCGACACGCTGACTGCACGAGAAGGAGCGACAGGCTGACTGCGAGAGAGAGAGCGACACGCTGACAGCGAGGGAGAGAGAGATCGACACGCTGACTGCGAGAGAGTGAGCGACACGCTGACTGCGATTGAGGCCGACGGGCTGACTGCGAGAGAGGGAGCGACACGCTAACTTCGAGAGAGGGTGCGACACGCTGACTGCGAGAGATGGAGCGACACGCTGACTGCGAGAGAGGGAGTGTCACGCTGACTGCGAGAGAGGGAGTGTCACGCTGACTGCGAGAGAGGGAGTGTCACGCTGACTGCGAGAGAGAGAGCGACAGGCTGACTGCGAGAGAGGGAGCGACACGCGGACTGCGAGAGAGATTGACACGCTGACTGCGAGAGCGAGCGACACTCTCACATCGAGAGAGAGAGAGAGCGACAGGCTGACTGCGAGAGAGAGAGGGAGCGACAGGCTGACTGCGAGAGAGGGAGCGACACGCTGACTTCGAGAGAGGGTGCGACACGCTGACTTCGAGAGAGGGTGCGACACGCTGACTGCGAGAGATGGAGCGACATGCTGACTGCGAGGGAGGGCGTGACACACTGACTGCGAGAGAGGGCACGACACGCTGACTGCGAGAGAGAGAGTGTCACGCTGACTGCGAGAGAGGGAGTGTCACGCTGACTGCGAGAGAGGGAGTGTCACGCTGACTGCGAGAGAGGGAGTGTCACGCTGACTGCGAGAGAGGGAGCGTCACGCTGACTGCGAGAGAGGGAGTGTCACGCTGACTGCGAGAGAGGGAGTGTCACGCTGACTGCGAGAGAGAGAGCGACAGGCTGACTGTGAGAGAGATTGATACGCTGACTGTGAGAGAGCGACTAGCTGACTGCGAGAGAGGGAGCGACACGCTGACTTCGAGAGAGGGAGCGACACGCTGACTTCGAGAGAGGGTGCGCCACGCTGACTGCGAGAGATGGAGCGACATGCTGACTGCGAGGGAGGGCGTGACACGCTGACTGCGAGAGAGAGAGTGTCACGCTGACTGCGAGAGACGGACCGTCACGCTGACTGCGAGAGAGGGAACATCACGCTGACTGCGAGAGAGGGAGCGACACGCTGACTGCGAGAGAGGGAGCGACACGCTGACTGCGAGAGAGTGAGCGACACGCTGAC
This sequence comes from Stegostoma tigrinum, assembly GCF_030684315.1. Lineage (NCBI taxonomy): Eukaryota > Metazoa > Chordata > Chondrichthyes > Orectolobiformes > Stegostomatidae > Stegostoma > Stegostoma tigrinum. The sequence continues at coordinate 9,786,084 of NC_081394.1, read as the reverse complement.
TGCACGAGAAGGAGCGACTGGCTGACTGCGTGAGAGAGAGCGACAGGCTGACAGCGAGAGAGACAGGGCGCGACACGCTGACTGTGAGAGAGGGAGCGACACGCTGACAGCGAGAGAGAGAGAGATCGAAACGCTGATTGCGAGAGAGTGAGCGACACGACTGCGATTGAGGCCGACGGGCTGACTGCGAGAGAGGGAACGACATGCTGACTGCGAGAGAGGGAGCGACACGCTGACTGCGAGAGAGCGAGTGACAGGCTGACTGTGAGAGAGCGACTGGCTGCCTGCGAGAGAGGGAGCGACACGCAGACTGCGAGAGAGATCGACACGCTGACTGCGAGAGAGAGCGACAGGCTGACTGCGAGAGAGGGAGCGACACGCTGACTGCGAGAGAGGGAGCGACACGCTGACTGCGAGAGAGGGAGCGACACGCTGACTGCGAGAGAGGGAGCGACACGCTGACTGCACGAGAAGGAGCGACAGGCTGACTGCGAGAGAGGGAACGACACGCTGACTGCGAGAGAGGGAGCGACACGCTGACTGCGAGAGAGGGAGCGACAGGCAGACTGCGAGAGAGCGACAGGCTGACTGCGAGAGAGCGACTGGCTGCCTGCGAGAGAGGGAGCGACACGCTGACTGCGAGAGAGGGAGCGACACGCGGACTGTGAGAGAGGGAGCGACACGCTGACTGCGAGAAAGAGAGTGACAGACTGACTGCGAGAGAGAGACAGCGACACACTGACTGCGAGAGAGGGAGTGTCACGCTGACTGCGAGAGAGGGAGCGACACACTGACTGCGAAAAAAAGAGCGACAGGCTGACTGTGAGAGAGATTGATACGCTGACTGCGAGAGAGCGACTAGCTGACTGCGAGAGAGCGACAGGCTGACTGCGAGAGAGGGAGAGACACGCTGACGGCGAGAGAGATCGACACGCTGACTGAGAGAGAGAGTGACACTCTGTCTGCGAGAGCGAGAACGACTGTCTGACTGCGAGAGAGGGAGTGACAGGCTGACTGCAAGAGAGTAAGCAACAGGCTGACTGCGAGAGAGTGAGCGACACGCTGAATGCGAGAGAGTGAGCGACACGCTGACTGCGAGAGAGGGCGCGACACGCTGACTGCGAGAGAGGGAGCGACACGCTGAGTGCGAGAGAGGGAGCGACACGCTGACTGCGAGAGAGAGAGTGACAGGCTGACTGTGAGAGAGAGCGACTGTCTGACTGCGAGGGAGAGCGACTGTCTGACTGCGAGAGAGAGAGCGACAGGCTGACTGCGAGAGAGGGAGTGACAGGCTGACTGCGAGAGAGGGAGCGACACGCTGACTGCACGAGAAGGAGCGACTGGCTGACTGCTAGAGAGAGAGCGACAGGCTGACTGCGAGAGAGGGAGCGACACGCGGACTGCGAGAGAGATCGACACGCTGACTGCGAGAGCGAGCGACACTCTCACAGCGAGAGAGAGAGAGCGACAGGCTGACTGCGAGAGACAGAGGGAGCGACAGGCTGACTGCGAGAGAGAGGGAGCGACAGGTTGACTGCGAGTGAGAGGGAGCGACAGGCTGACTGCGAGAGAGGGAGCGACAGGCTGACTGCGAGAGAGATCGACACTCTGACTGCGAGAGAGAGCGACTGTCTGACTGCGAGAGAGAGAGCAACAGGCTGACTGCGAGAGAGAGAGGGAGCGACACGCTGACTGCACGAGAAGGAGCGACAGGCTGACTGCGAGAGAGGGAGCGACAGGCTGACTGCGAGAGAGGGAGCGACACGCTGACTGCACGAGAAGGAGCGACACGCTGACAGCGAGGGAGAGAGAGAACGACACGCTGACTGCGAGAGAGGGAGCGACACGCTGACTGCGAGAGAGGGAGCGACACGCTGACTGCGAGAGAGCGACAGGCTGACTGCGAGAGAGCGACTGGCTGCCTGCGAGAGAGGGAGCGACACGCTGCCTGCGAGAGAGGGAGCGACACGCTGACTGCGAGAGAGGGAGCGACAGGCGGACTGTGAGAGAGGGAGCGACAAGCTGACTGCACGAGAAGGAGCGACAGGCTGACTGCGAGAGAGAGAGCGACACGCTGACAGCGAGGGAGAGAGAGATCGACACGCTGACTGCGAGAGAGGGAGCGACACGCTGACTGCGAGAGAGGGAGCGACAGGCTGACTGCAAGAGAGTAAGCAACAGGCTGACTGCGAGAGAGGGCGCGACACACTGACTGCGAGAGAGGGAGTGTCACGCTGACTGCGGGAGAGGGAGTGTCACGCTGACTGTGGGAGAGGGAGTGTCACGCTGACTGTGGGAGAGGGAGTGTCACGCTGACTGCGGGAGTGGGAGTGTCACGCTGACTGCGGGAGAGGGAGTGTCACGCTGACTGCGAGAGAGGGAGCGACACGCTGACTGCGAGAAAGAGAGCGACAGGCTGACTGTGAGAGAGGGCGCGACACGCTGACTGCGAGAGAGGGCGCGACACGCTGACTTCGAGAGAGGGCGCGACACGCTGACTGCGAGGGAGGGCGCGACACACTGACTGCGAGAGAGGGCACGACACCCTGACTGCGAGAGAGGGAGTGTCACGCTGACTGCGAGAGAGGGAGTGTCACGCTGACTGCGAGAGAGGGAGTGTCACGCTGACTGCGAGAGAGAGAGCGACAGGCTGACTGCGAGAGAGGGAGCGACACGCGGACTGCGAGAGAGATTGACACGCTGACTGCGAGAGCGAGCGACACTCTCACAGCGAGAGAGAGAGAGCGACAGGCTGACTGCGAGAGAGAGAGTGAGCGACAGCCTGACTGCGAGAGAGGGAGCGACAGCCTGACTGCGAGAGAGGGAGCGACACGCTGACTTCGAGAGAGGGTGCGACACGCTGACTGCGAGAGATGGAGCGACATGCTGACTGCGAGGGAGGGCGTGACACACTGACTGCGAGAGAGGGCACGACACGCTGACTGCGAGAGAGAGAGTGTCATGCTGACTGCGAGAGAGGGAGTGTCACGCTGACTGCGAGAGAGGGAGTGTAACGCTGACTGCGAGAGAGGGAGTGTCACGCTGACTGCGAGAGAGTGAGCGACACGCTGACTGCGAGAGAGGGCGCGACACGCTGACTGGAGAGAGGGAGCGACACGCTGACTGCGAGAGAGGGAGCGACACGCTGACTGTGAGAAAGAGAGCGACAGGCTGACTGCGAGAGAGATCGACACACTGACTGCGAGAGATGAAGCGACACGCTGACTGCGAGAGAGAGAGCGACAGGCTGACTGCGAGAGAGTGAGCGACAGGCTGACTGCGAGAGAGGGAGCGACAGGCTGACTGCGAGAGAGGGAGCGACACGCTGACTGCACGAGAAGGAGCGACAGGCTGACTGCGAGAGAGAGAGCGACACGCTGACAGCGAGGGAGTGAGAGATCGACACGCTGACTGCGAGAGAGGGAGCGACACGCTGGCTGCGAGAGAGGGAGCGACAGGCTGACTGCGAGAGAGCGACAGGCTGCCTGCGAGAGAGGGAGCGACACGCTGACTGCGAGAGAGGGAGCGACAGGCGGACTGCGAGAGAGGGAGCGACACGCTGACTGCAGGAGAAGGAGCGACAGGCTGACTGCGAGAGAGAGAGCGACACGCTGGCAGCGAGGGAGAGAGAGATCGACACGCTGACTGCGAGAGAGGGAGCGACACGCTGACTGCGAGAGAGGGAGCGACACGCGGACTGAGAGAGAGAGTGACACTCTGTCTGCGATAGCGAGAACGACTGGCTGACTGCGAGCGAGGGAGCGACAGGCTGACTGCAAGAGAGTAAGCAACAGGCTGACTGCGAGAGAGGGCGCGACACACTGACTGAGAGAGAGGGAGTGTCACGCTGACTGCGAGAGAGGGAGCGACACACTGACTGAGAGAGAGGGAGTGTCACGCTGACTGCGGGAGAGGGAGCGTCACGCTGACTGCGAGAGAGGGAGTGTCACGCTGACTGCGAGAGAGGGAGTGTCACGCTGACTGCGAGAGAGGGAGTGTCACGCTGACTGCGAGAGAGGGAGCGACACGCTGACTGCGAGAAAGAGAGTGACAGGCTGACTGTGAGAGAGGGCGCGACACGCTGACTGCGAGAGAGGGCGCGACACGCTGACTTCGAGAGAGGGAGTGTCACGCTGACTGCGAGAGAGGGAGTGTCACGCTGACTGCGAGAGAGGGAGTGTCACGCTGACTGCGAGAGAGGGAGCGACACGCGGACTGCGAGAGAGATTGACACGCTGACTGCGAGAGCGAGCGACACTCTCACAGCGAGAGAGAGAGAGCGACAGGCTGACTGCGAGAGAGAGAGGGAGCGACAGGCTGACTGCGAGAGAGGGAGCGACAGGCTGACTGCGAGAGAGGGAGCGACACGCTGACTTCGAGAGAGGGAGCGACACGCTGACTTCGAGAGAGGGAGCGACACGCTGACTTCGAGAGAGGGAGCGACACGCTGACTTCGAGAGAGGGTGCGACACGCTGACTGCGAGAGATGGAGCGACATGCTGACTGCGAGGGAGGGCGTGACACACTGACTGCGAGAGAGGGCACGACACGCTGACTGCGAGAGAGAGAGTGTCACGCTGACTGCGAGAGAGGGAGTGTCACGCTGACTGCGAGAGAGGGAGTGACATGCTGACTGCGAGAGAGTGAGCGACACGCTGACTGCGAGAGAGGGAGCGACACGCTGACTGCGAGAGAGGGCGCTACACGCTGACTGCGAGAGAGGGAGCGACACGCTGACTGCGAGAGAGGGAGCGACACGCTGACTGCGAGAGAGGGAGCGACACGCTGACTGCGAGAAAGAGAGTGACAGGCTGACTGCGAGAGAGTGAGCGACACACTGACTGCGAGAGAGGGAGCGACACGCTGACTGCGAGAGAGGGAGCGACACGCTGACTGCGAGTGAGGGCGCGACACGCTGACTGCGAGAGAGGGAGCGACACGCTGACTGCGAGAAAGAGAGCGACAGGCTGACTGCGAGAGAGGGAGCAACATGCTGACTGCACGAGAAGGAGTGACACGCTGACTGCGATTGAGGCCGACGGGCTGACTTCGAGAGAGGGTGCGACACGCTGACTGCGAGAGATGGAGCGACATGCTGACTGCGAGGGAGGGCGCGACACACTGACTGCGAGAGAGGGCACGACACGCTGACTGTGAGAGAGGGAGTGTCACGCTGACTGTGAGAGAGGGAGTGTCACGCTGACTGCGAGAGAGGGAGTGACATGCTGACTGCGAGAGAGTGAGCGACACGCTGACTGCGAGAGAGGGAGCGACACGCTGACTGCGAGAGAGGGCGCTACACGCTGACTGCGAGAGAGGGAGCGACACGCTGACTGCGAGAGAGGGAGCGACACGCTGACTGCGAGAGAGGGATCGACACGCAGACTGCGAGAAAGAGATTGACAGGCTGACTGCGAGAGATATCGACATGCTGACTGCGAGAGAGATCGACACGCTGACTGCGAGGGAGAGCGACTGTCTGACTGCGAGAGAGAGAGCGACAGGCTGACTGCGAGAGAGAGAGCGACAGGCTGACTGCGAGAGAGGGAGCGACACGCTGACTGCACGAGAAGGAGCGACTGGCTGACTGCGAGAGAGAGAGCGACACGCGGACTGCGAGAGAGATCGACACGCTGACTGCGAGAGCGAGCGACACTCACAGCGAGAGAGAGAGAGCGACAGGGTGACTGCGAGAGAGAGAGGGAGCGACAGGCTGACTGCGAGAGAGAGGGAGCGACAGGCTGACTGCGATAGAGAGGGAGCGACAGGTTGACTGCGAGTGAGAGGGAGCAACAGGCTGACTGCGAGAGAGCGACAGGCTGACTGCGAGAGAGCGACTGGCTGCCTGCGAGAGAGGGCGCGACACACTGACTGCGAGAGAGGGAGTGTCACGCTGACTGCGGGAGAGGGAGTGTCACGCTGACTGCGAGAGAGGGAGCGACATGCTGACTGCGAGAAAGAGAGCGACAGGCTGACTGTGAGAGAGGGCGCGACACGCTGACTGCGAGAGAGGGCGCGACACACTGACTGCGAGAGAGGGCGCGACACGCTGACTTCGAGAGAGAGAGTGTCACGCTGACTGCGAGAGAGGGAGTGTCACGCTGACTGCGAGAGAGGGAGTGTCACGCTGACTGCGAGAGAGATTGACACGCTGACTGCGAGAGCGAGCGACACTCTCACAGCGAGAGAGAGAGAGCGACAGGCTGACTGCGAGAGAGAGAGGGAGCGACAGGCTGACTGCGAGAGAGGGAGCGACAGGCTGACTGCGAGAGAGGGAGCGACACGCTGACTTCGAGAGAGGGAGCGACACGCTGACTTCGAGAGAGGGAGCGACACGCTGACTTCGAGAGAGGGTGCGACACGCTGACTGCGAGAGATGGAGCGACATGCTGACTGCGAGGGAGGGCGTGACACACTGACTGCGAGAGAGGGCACGACACGCTGACTGCGAGAGAGAGAGTGTCACGCTGACTGCGAGAGAGGGAGTGTCACGCTGACTGCGAGAGAGGGAGTGTCACGCTGACTGCGAGAGAGGGAGCGTCACGCTGACTGCGAGAGAGGGAGCGACACGCTGACTGCGAGAGAGGGAGCGACACGCTGACTGCGAGAGAGGGAGCGACACGCTGACTGCGAGAGAGGGAGCGACACGCTGACTGCGAGAGAGTGAGCGACACGCTGACTGCGAGAGAGTGAGCGACACGCTGACTGCGAGAGAGGGAGCGACACGCTGACTGCGAGAGAGGGAGCGACACGCTGACTGCGAGAGAGGGAGCGACACGCTGACTGCGAGAGAGGGAGCGACACGCTGACTGCGAGAAAGAGAGTGACAGGCTGACTGCGAGAGAGTGAGCGACACGCTGACTGCGAGAGAGGGAGCGACACGCTGACTGCGAGAGCAAGAACGACTGTCTGACTGCGAGAGAGGGAGCCACAGGCTGACTGCAAGAGAGTAAGCAACAGGCTGACTGCGAGAGAGGGAGCGATACGCTGACAGCGAGGGAGAGAGTGAGCGACACGCTGACTGCGAGAGAGTGAGCGACACGCTGACAGCGAGGGAGAGAGTGAGTGACACGCTGACTGCGAGAGAGGGCGCGACACGCTGACTGCGAGAGAGGGCGCGACACACTGACTGCGAGAGAGGGAGCGACACGCTGGCTGCGAGAGAGGACGCGACACGCTGACTGCGAGAGAGGACGCGACACGCTGACTGCGAGAGAGGGAGCGACACGCTGACTGCGAGAGAGGGCGCGACACGCTGACTGCGAGCGAGGGAGCGACATGCTGACTGCGAGAGAGGGAGCGACAGGCTGACTGCGAGAGAGAGAGCGACACGCTGTCTGCGAGAGGGGGAGCGACACGCTGACTGCGAGAGAGTGAGCGACAGGCTGACTGCGAGAGAGGGAGCGACACGCTGACTGCAAGAGAGGGAGCGACACGCTGTCTGCGAGAGAGAGAGCGACACGCTGACAGCGAGAGAGGGAGCGACACGCTGACTGCGAGAGAGGGAGTGACACGCTGACTGTTAGAGAGAGAGAGCGATATGCTGACTGCGAGACTGAGAGCGACACCCTGACCGCAAGAGAGAGCGAGAGTCTGATAGCGAGACACCCGCTCACAGCGAGAGAGGGAGCGACATGCTGACTGCACGAGAAGTAGCGACACGCTAACTGCGAGAGAGAGCGACGGCTGACTGCGAGAGAGAGAGCGACAGGCTAACTGCGAGAGAGAGAGAGAGCGACAGGCTGACTGGGAGAGGGAGATCGACATGCTGTCTGCGAGAGAGAGAGCGACATGCTGTCTGAGGAGAGGGAGCGACACACTGACTGCGAGAGCGAACGACACGCTCACGGCGAGAGAGAGAGAGAAACAGTCTGACTGCGAGAGAAGAGGGAGCGACAGGCTGACTGCGAGAGAGGGAGCAACACGCTGACGTCGAGAGAGGGAGAGACACGCTGACTGCGAGACTGAGAGCGACACGCTGACTGCGAGAGAGGGAGCGACACGCTGACTGCAAGAGCGAGAGGGACAGGCTGTCTGCGAGAGCGAGAGATTGACACGCTGTCTGCGAGAGAGAAAGAGCGACACGCTGTCTGCGAGAGAGAAAGAGCGACAGGCTGTCTGCAAGAGGGGGAGCGACACGCTGACTGCTGGAGAGGGAGCGACACGCTGACTGTGAGAGAGGGAGCGACACGCTGACTGCGAGAGAGGGAGCGACACGCTGACTGCGAGAGAGGGAGCGACACGCTGACTGCGAGAGAGGGAGCGACACGCTGACTGCGAGAGAGGGAACAACATGAATTCTGCGAGAGGGTGTGACACGCTGACGCTAGAGACGGTGTGACCCACTGACTACGAGAGAGAGACAGCGAAACGCTGATTGTGAGAGAGCGAATGACACGCTGACGGAGACTGAGAGACTGACACGCTGACGGTGAGAGAGAGAGCAACAGGCTCACAGCAAGAGTGATTGACACGTTGACTGTGAGAGAGAGAGAGAGAGAGCGACACTGACAGCGAGAGAGGATCGACACGCTGACAGCGAGAGAGACAGTGACACACTGACTGCGAGAGAGGGAGAGACAGGCTGACTGCGAGCGAGACTGACACGCTGACTGCGAGAGAGAGCAACACGATGACTGCGAGCGAGAGAGCGACACGCTGTCTGCGAGAGAGAGAGCGACACGCTGTCTGCGAGAGAGAGAGCGACAGGCTGACTGCGAGAGAGGCAGCATCATGCTGTCAGCGAGAGAGGGAGCCACACGGAGACTGCGAGAGAGGGAGAGACACGCTGACTGCGAGAGAGAGCGATAGTCTGACTGCGAGAGTGGGAGCGACAGGCTAACTGTGAGAGATGGAGCGACACGCTGTCTGTGAGAGAGATCGACACACTGACTGCAAGAGAGATCGACACGCTGACTGCGAGAGAGAGCGACAGGCAGACTGCGAGCAAGGGACCGACACTCTGACTGCGAGCGAGAGAGAGCGACATGCTGACTGCGAGAGAGAGCGACACGCTGACTGCGAGAGCGAGAGCGACACGCTGACTGCGAGAACGAGAGCGACACGCTGACTGCGAGAACGAGAGCGACACGCTGACTGCGACAGAGAGGGAGCGACAGGCTGACTGCGAGAGAGAGCGAGCGACACGCTGACTGCAGGAGGGAGCGACACGCTGACTGCAAGAGAGAGCAACACGCTGACTGCGAGAGAGAGCGACACGCTGGCTGCGAGAGAGAGCGACACGCTGACTGCAAGAGCGAGAGCAACACGCTGACTGCGAGAACGAGAGCGACACGCGGACTGCGAGAGAGATTGACACGCTGACTGCGAGAGCGAGCGACACTCTCACAGCGAGAGAGAGAGAGCGACAGGCTGACTGCGAGAGAGAGAGGGAGCGACAGCCTGACTGCGAGAGAGGGAGCGACAGCCTGACTGCGAGAGAGGGAGCGACACGCTGACTTCGAGAGAGGGAGCGACACGCTGACTGCGAGAGATGGAGCGACATGCTGACTGCGAGGGAGGGCGTGACACACTGACTGCGAGAGAGGGCACGACACGCTGACTGCGAGAGAGAGAGTGTCACGCTGACTGCGAGAGAGGGAGTGTCACGCTGACTGCGAGAGAGGGAGTGTCACGCTGACTGCGAGAGAGGGAGCGACACGCTGACTGCGAGAAAGAGAGTGACAGGCTGACTGCTAGAGAGTGAGCGACACGCTGACTGCGAGAGAGTGAGCGACACGCTGACTGCGAGAGAGGGAGTTTCACGCTGACTGCGAGAGAGGGAGTGTCATGCTGACTGCGAGAGAGGGAGTGTCACGCTGACTGCGAGAGGGGGATCGACACGCTGACTGCGAGAGCAAGAACGACTGTCTGACTGCGAGAGAGGGAGCCACAGGCTGACTGCAAGAGAGTAAGCAACAGGCTGACTGCGAGAGAGGGAGCGATACGCTGACAGCGAGGGAGAGAGTGAGCGACACGCTGACTGCGAGAGAGTGAGCGACACGCTGACAGCGAGGGAGAGAGTGAGTGACACGCTGACTGCGAGAGAGGGCGCGACACGCTGACTGCGAGAGAGGGCGCGACACACTGACTGCGAGAGAGGGAGCGACACGCTGGCTGCGAGAGAGGACGCGACACGCTGACTGCGAGAGAGGACGCGACACGCTGACTGCGAGAGAGGGAGCGACACGCTGACTGCGAGAGAGGGCGCGACACGCTGACTGCGAGCGAGGGAGCGACATGCTGACTGCGAGAGAGGGAGCGACAGGCTGACTGCGAGAGAGAGAGCGACACGCTGTCTGCGAGAGGGGGAGCGACACGCTGACTGCGAGAGAGTGAGCGACAGGCTGACTGCGAGAGAGGGAGCGACACGCTGACTGCAAGAGAGGGAGCGACACGCTGTCTGCGAGAGAGAGAGCGACACGCTGACAGCGAGAGAGGGAGCGACACGCTGACTGCGAGAGAGGGAGTGACACGCTGACTGTTAGAGAGAGAGAGCGATATGCTGACTGCGAGACTGAGAGCGACACCCTGACCGCAAGAGAGAGCGAGAGTCTGATAGCGAGACACCCGCTCACAGCGAGAGAGGGAGCGACATGCTGACTGCACGAGAAGTAGCGACACGCTAACTGCGAGAGAGAGCGACGGCTGACTGCGAGAGAGAGAGCGACAGGCTAACTGCGAGAGAGAGAGAGAGCGACAGGCTGACTGGGAGAGGGAGATCGACATGCTGTCTGCGAGAGAGAGAGCGACATGCTGTCTGAGGAGAGGGAGCGACACACTGACTGCGAGAGCGAACGACACGCTCACGGCGAGAGAGAGAGAGAAACAGTCTGACTGCGAGAGAAGAGGGAGCGACAGGCTGACTGCGAGAGAGGGAGCAACACGCTGATGTCGAGAGAGGGAGAGACACGCTGACTGCGAGACTGAGAGCGACACGCTGACTGCGAGAGAGGGAGCGACACGCTGACTGCAAGAGCGAGAGGGACAGGCTGTCTGCGAGAGCGAGAGATTGACACGCTGTCTGCGAGAGAGAAAGAGCGACACGCTGTCTGCGAGAGAGAAAGAGCGACAGGCTGTCTGCAAGAGGGGGAGCGACACGCTGACTGCTGGAGAGGGAGCGACACGCTGACTGTGAGAGAGGGAGCGACACGCTGACTGTGAGAGAGGGAGCGACACGCTGACTGCGAGAGAGGGAGCGACACGCTGACTGCGAGAGAGGGAGCGACACGCTGACTGCGAGAGAGGGAGCGACACGCTGACTGCGAGAGAGGGAACAACATGAATTCTGCGAGAGGGTGTGACACGCTGACGCTAGAGACGGTGTGACCCACTGACTACGAGAGAGAGACAGCGAAACGCTGATTGTGAGAGAGCGAATGACACGCTGACGGAGACTGAGAGACTGACACGCTGACGGTGAGAGAGAGAGCAACAGGCTCACAGCAAGAGTGATTGACACGTTGACTGTGAGAGAGAGAGAGAGAGAGCGACACTGACAGCGAGAGAGGATCGACACGCTGACAGCGAGAGAGACAGTGACACACTGACTGCGAGAGAGGGAGAGACAGGCTGACTGCGAGCGAGACTGACACGCTGACTGCGAGAGAGAGCAACACGATGACTGCGAGCGAGAGAGCGACACGCTGTCTGCGAGAGAGAGAGCGACACGCTGTCTGCGAGAGAGAGAGCGACAGGCTGACTGCGAGAGAGGCAGCATCATGCTGTCAGCGAGAGAGGGAGCCACACGGAGACTGCGAGAGAGGGAGAGACACGCTGACTGCGAGAGAGAGCGATAGTCTGACTGCGAGAGTGGGAGCGACAGGCTAACTGTGAGAGATGGAGCGACACGCTGTCTGTGAGAGAGATCGACACACTGACTGCAAGAGAGATCGACACGCTGACTGCGAGAGAGAGCGACAGGCAGACTGCGAGCAAGGGACCGACACTCTGACTGCGAGCGAGAGAGAGCGACATGCTGACTGCGAGAGAGAGCGACACGCTGACTGCGAGAGCGAGAGCGACACGCTGACTGCGAGAACGAGAGCGACACGCTGACTGCGAGAACGAGAGCGACACGCTGACTGCGACAGAGAGGGAGCGACAGGCTGACTGCGAGAGAGAGCGAGCGACACGCTGACTGCAGGAGGGAGCGACACGCTGACTGCAAGAGAGAGCGACACGCTGACTGCGAGAGAGAGCGACACGCTGGCTGCGAGAGAGAGCGACACGCTGACTGCAAGAGCGAGAGCAACACGCTGACTGCGAGAACGAGAGCGACACGCGGACTGCGAGAGAGATTGACACGCTGACTGCGAGAGCGAGCGACACTCTCACAGCGAGAGAGAGAGAGCGACAGGCTGACTGCGAGAGAGAGAGGGAGCGACAGCCTGACTGCGAGAGAGGGAGCGACAGCCTGACTGCGAGAGAGGGAGCGACACGCTGACTTCGAGAGAGGGAGCGACACGCTGACTTCGAGAGAGGAAGCGACACGCTGACTGCGAGAGATGGAGCGACATGCTGACTGCGAGGGAGGGCGTGACACACTGACTGCGAGAGAGGGCACGACACGCTGACTGCGAGAGAGAGAGTGTCACGCTGACTGCGAGAGAGGGAGTGTCACGCTGACTGCGAGAGAGGGAGTGTCACGCTGACTGCGAGAGAGGGAGCGACACGCTGACTGCGAGAAAGAGAGTGACAGGCTGACTGCTAGAGAGTGAGCGACACGCTGACTGCGAGAGAGTGAGCGACACGCTGACTGCGAGAGAGGGAGTTTCACGCTGACTGCGAGAGAGGGAGTGTCATGCTGACTGCGAGAGAGGGAGTGTCACGCTGACTGCGAGAGGGGGATCGACATGCTGACTGCGAGAGAGGGAGCGACACGCTGGCTGCGAGAGAGAGCGACACGCTGACTGCCAGAGCGAGAGCAACACGCTGACTGCGAGAACGAGAGCGACACGCTGACTGCGAGAGAGAGCGACATGCTGACTTCGAGAGAGTGCGACATGCTGACTTCGAGAGAGTGCGACAGGCTGACTGCGAGAGAGAGCGACACGCTGACAGCGAGAGAGAGCGACACGCTGACTGCGAGAGCGAGAGCGACACTCTGACTGCAAGAGCGAGAGCAACACGCTGACTGCGAGAACGAGAGCGACACGCTGACTGCGAGAACGAGAGCGACACGCTGACTGCGAGAACGAGAGCGACACGCTGACTGCGAGAACGAGAACGACACGCTGATTGCGAGAACGAGAGCGACACGCTGACTGCGACAGAGAGGGAGCGACAGGCTGACTGCGAGAGAGAGCGAGCAACACGCTGACTGCAGGAGGGAGCGACACGCTGACTGCAGGAGGGAGCGACACGCTGACTTCGGGAGAGAGCGACATGCTGACTGTGGGAGAGAGCGACACGCTGATTGCGAGAGAGATCGACACGCTGACTGCGAGAGAGAGCCATACGCTGACTTCGAGAGAGAGTGCGATAGGCTGACTGCGAGAGAGAGCCATACGCTGACTTCGAGAGAGAGTGCGATAGGCTGACTGCGAGAGAGAGCCATACGCTGACTTCGTGAGAGAGAGCGACACGCTGACTGCGAGAGAGAAAGTGACACACTGACTGCGAGAGAGAGAAAGCGACACGCTGACTGCGAGAGAGAGCGACACGCTGACTGCGAGGGAGCGAACAACAGGCAGACTGCGAGAGAGCGAGGGACACGCTGACTGCGAGAGAGAGAGAGCGACACGCTGACTGCGAGAGAGAGAAAGCGACACGCTGACTGCGAGAGAGAGCGACACGCTGACTGCGAGGGAGCGAACAACAGGCGGACTGCGAGAGAGCGAGGGACACGCTGACTGCGAGAGAGAGCGATAGTCTGACTGTGAGAGTGGGAGCGACAGGCTAACTGTGAGAGTGGGAGCGACACGCTGTCTGTGAGAGTGGGAGCGACACAGATCGACACGCCTCTGCGAGAGAGAGCGACAGGCTGACTGCGAGCAAGGGACCGACACTCTGACTGCGAGCGAGAGAGAGCAACACGCTGACTGCGAGAGCGAGAGCGACACGCTGACTACGAGAACGAGAGCGACACGCTGACTGCGAGAACGAGAGCGACACGCTGACTGCGACAGAGAGTGAGCGACAGGCTGACTGCGAGAGAGAGCGATCGACACGCTGACTGCGAGAGCGACATGCTGACTTCGGGAGGGAGCGACACGCTGACTGTGGGAGAGAGCGACACGCTGACTGTGGGAGAGAGCGACACGCTGATTGCGAGAGAGATCGACACGCTGACTGCGAGACAGTGCGACAGGCTGATTGCGAGAGAGAGCCATACGCTGACTTCGAGAGAGAGTGCGACAGGCTGACTGCGAGAGAGAGCGACACGCTGACTGTGTGAGAGAAAGTGACACACTGACTGTGAGAGAGAGAGAAGGAGCGACACGCTGACTGCGACAGAGAGTGAGCGACAGGCTGACTGCGAGAGAGAGCGATCGACACGCTGACTGCGAGAGAGAAAGTGACACACTGACTGTGAGAGAGAGAGAGAGCGACACGCTGACTGCGTGAGAGAAAGTGACACACTGACTGTGAGAGAGAGAGAGAGCGACATGCTGACTGCGAGAGAGAGCGACACACTGACTGCCATGGAGAGAGAGTTAGAGCGACACGCTGCCTGCGAGAGAGAGAGAGAGCGACACGCTGACTGCGGGAGAGAGCGACACGCGGACTGCGAGAGAGGGAGCGACACGCTGACTGCGAGAGCGAGAGCGACACGCTGACTGCGGGAGAGAGAGACACGCTGACTGTGAGTGAGCGAACAACAGGCGGACTGCGAGAGAGCGAGGGACACGCTGACTGCGAGAGAGAGCGACACACTGACTGCCAGAGAGAGACAGTTAGAGCGACACGCTGACTGCGAGAGAGAGCGACACGCTGACTGCGGGAGAGAGCGTCAGGCTGACTGCGGGAGAGAGCGACACACTGACTGCGAGACAGTGCGACAGGCTGACTGCGAGAGTGAGCCATACGCTGACTTCGAGAGAGAGTGCGACAGGCTGACTGCGAGAGTGAGCCATACGCTGACTTCGAGAGAGAGTGCGACGGGCTGACTGCGAGAGAGAGAGCGACACGCTGACTGCGAGAGAGAGCGACACGCTGACTGCGAGAGAGAGCGACACGCTGACTGCGAGAGAGAGCGACACGCTGACTGCGTGAGAGAAAGTGCCACACTGTCTGTGAGAGAGATAGAGTGACATGCTGACTGCGAGAGAGAGAGTGCGACACGCTGACTGCGAGAGGGAGAGAGCGACACGCTGACTGCGAGAGAGAGCGACACGCTGACTGCGAGAGAGAGCGACAGGCTGACTTCGAGAGAGAGTGCGACAGGCTGTCTGCGAGAGAGAGAGCGACACGCTGACTGCGTGAGAGAAAGTGCCACACTGTCTGTGAGAGAGATAGAGTGACACGCTGACTGCGAGAGAGAGAGAGTGCGACACGCTGACTGCGAGAGGGAGAGAGCGACACGCTGACTGCGAGAGAGAGCGACACGCTGACTGCGAGAGCGAGAGCGACACGCTGACTGCGAGAACGAGAGCGACACGCTGACTGCGAGAACGAGAGCGACACGCTGACTGCGACAGAGAGGGAGCGACAGGCTGACTGCGAGAGAGCGAGCGACACGCTGACTGCAGGAGGGAGCGACACGCTGACTGCAGGAGGGAGCGACACGCTGACTTCGGGAGAGAGCGACACGCTGACTTCGGGAGAGAGCGACACGCTGACTGTGGGAGAGAGCGACACGCTGATTGCGAGACAGTGCGACAGGCTGACTGCGAGAGTGAGCCATACGCTGACTTCGAGAGAGAGTGCGACACGCTGATTGCGAGAGAGATCGACACGCTGACTGCGAGAGAGAGCCATACGCTGACTTCGAGAGAGAGTGCGATAGGCTGACTGCGAGAGAGAGCCATACGCTGACTTCGAGAGAGAGTGCGATAGGCTGACTGCGAGAGAGAGCCATACGCTGACTTCGTGAGAGAGAGCGACACGCTGACTGCGAGAGAGAAAGTGACACACTGACTGCGAGAGAGAGAAAGCGACACGCTGACTGCGAGAGAGAGCGACACGCTGACTGCGAGGGAGCGAACAACAGGCAGACTGCGAGAGAGCGAGGGACACGCTGACTGCGAGAGAGAGAGAGCGACACGCTGACTGCGAGAGAGAGAAAGCGACACGCTGACTGCGAGAGAGAGCGACACGCTGACTGCGAGGGAGCGAACAACAGGCGGACTGCGAGAGAGCGAGGGACACGCTGACTGCGAGAGAGAGCGATAGTCTGACTGTGAGAGTGGGAGCGACAGGCTAACTGTGAGAGTGGGAGCGACACGCTGTCTGTGAGAGTGGGAGCGACACAGATCGACACGCCTCTGCGAGAGAGAGCGACAGGCTGACTGCGAGCAAGGGACCGACACTCTGACTGCGAGCGAGAGAGAGCAACACGCTGACTGCGAGAGCGAGAGCGACACGCTGACTGCGAGAACGAGAGCGACACGCTGACTGCGAGAACGAGAGCGACACGCTGACTGCGACAGAGAGTGAGCGACAGGCTGACTGCGAGAGAGAGCGATCGACACGCTGACTGCGAGAGCGACATGCTGACTTCGGGAGGGAGCGACACGCTGACTGTGGGAGAGAGCGACACGCTGACTGTGGGAGAGAGCGACACGCTGATTGCGAGAGAGATCGACACGCTGACTGCGAGACAGTGCGACAGGCTGATTGCGAGAGAGAGCCATACGCTGACTTCGAGAGAGAGTGCGACAGGCTGACTGCGAGAGAGAGCGACACGCTGACTGTGTGAGAGAAAGTGACACACTGACTGTGAGAGAGAGAGAAGGAGCGACACGCTGACTGCGACAGAGAGTGAGCGACAGGCTGACTGCGAGAGAGAGCGATCGACACGCTGACTGCGAGAGAGAAAGTGACACACTGACTGTGAGAGAGAGAGAGAGCGACACGCTGACTGCGTGAGAGAAAGTGACACACTGACTGTGAGAGAGAGAGAGAGCGACATGCTGACTGCGAGAGAGAGCGACACACTGACTGCCATGGAGAGAGAGTTAGAGCGACACGCTGCCTGCGAGAGAGAGAGAGAGCGACACGCTGACTGCGGGAGAGAGCGACACGCGGACTGCGAGAGAGGGAGCGACACGCTGACTGCGAGAGCGAGAGCGACACGCTGACTGCGGGAGAGAGAGACACGCTGACTGTGAGTGAGCGAACAACAGGCGGACTGCGAGAGAGCGAGGGACACGCTGACTGCGAGAGAGAGCGACACACTGACTGCCAGAGAGAGACAGTTAGAGCGACACGCTGACTGCGAGAGAGAGCGACACGCTGACTGCGGGAGAGAGCGTCAGGCTGACTGCGGGAGAGAGCGACACGCTGACTGTGGGAGAGAGCGACACGCTGATTGCGAGAGAGATCGACACACTGACTGCGAGACAGTGCGACAGGCTGACTGCGAGAGTGAGCCATACGCTGACTTCGAGAGAGAGTGCGACAGGCTGACTGCGAGAGTGAGCCATACGCTGACTTCGAGAGAGAGTGCGACGGGCTGACTGCGAGAGAGAGAGCGACACGCTGACTGCGAGAGAGAGCGACACGCTGACTGCGAGAGAGAGCGACACGCTGACTGCGAGAGTGAGCCATACGCTGACTTCGAGAGAGAGTGCGATAGGCTGACTGCGAGAGAGAGCCATACGCTGACTTCGAGAGAGAGTGCGATAGGCTGACTGCGAGAGAGAGCCATACGCTGACTTCGAGAGAGAGTGCGATAGGCTGACTGCGAGAGAGAGCCATACGCTGACTTCGTGAGAGAGAGCGACACGCTGACTGCGAGAGAGAAAGTGACACACTGACTGTGAGAGAGAGAGAGTGACACGCTGACTGCGAGAGAGAGAAAGTGACACGCTGACTGCGAGAGAGAGCGACACGCTGACTGCGAGGGAGCGAACAACAGGCAGACTGCGAGAGAGCGAGGGACACGCTGACTGCGAGAGAGAGAGAGCGACACGCTGACTGCGAGAGAGAGAAAGCGACACGCTGACTGCGAGAGAGAGAAAGCGACACACTGACTGCGAGAGAGAGCGACACGCTGACTGCGAGGGAGCGAACAACATGCGGACTGCGAGAGAGCGAGGGACACGCTGACTGCGAGAGAGAGCGATAGTCTGACTGTGAGAGTGGGAGCGACAGGCTAACTGTGAGAGTGGGAGCGACACGCTGTCTGTGAGAGTGGGAGCGACACAGATCGACACGCCTCTGCGAGAGAGAGCGACAGGCTGACTGCGAGCAAGGGACCGACACTCTGACTGCGAGCGAGAGAGAGCAACACGCTGACTGCGAGAGCGAGAGCGACACGCTGACTGCGAGAACGAGAGCGACACGCTGACTGCGAGAACGAGAGCGACACGCTGACTGCGACAGAGAGTGAGCGACAGGCTGACTGCGAGAGAGAGCGATCGACACGCTGACTGCGAGAGCGACATGCTGACTTCGGGAGGGAGCGACACGCTGACTGTGGGAGAGAGCGACACGCTGACTGTGGGAGAGAGCGACACGCTGATTGCGAGAGAGATCGACACGCTGACTGCGAGACAGTGCGACAGGCTGATTGCGAGAGAGAGCCATACGCTGACTTCGAGAGAGAGTGCGACAGGCTGACTGCGAGAGAGAGCGACACGCTGACTGTGTGAGAGAAAGTGACACACTGACTGTGAGAGAGAGAGAAGGAGCGACACGCTGACTGCGACAGAGAGTGAGCGACAGGCTGACTGCGAGAGAGAGCGATCGACACGCTGACTGCGAGAGAGAAAGTGACACACTGACTGTGAGAGAGAGAGAGAGCGACACGCTGACTGCGTGAGAGAAAGTGACACACTGACTGTGAGAGAGAGAGAAAGCGACATGCTGACTGCGAGAGAGAGCGACACACTGACTGCCATGGAGAGAGAGTTAGAGCGACACGCTGCCTGCGAGAGAGAGAGAGAGCGAAACGCTGACTGCGGGAGAGAGCGACACGCTGACTGCGAGAGAGGGAGCGACACGCTGACTGCGAGAGCGAGAGCGACACGCTGACTGCGGGAGAGAGAGACACGCTGACTGTGAGTGAGCGAACAACAGGCGGACTGCGAGAGAGCGAGGGACACGCTGACTGCGAGAGAGAGCGACACACTGACTGCCAGAGAGAGACAGTTAGAGCGACACGCTGACTGCGAGAGAGAGCGACACGCTGACTGCGGGAGAGAGCGTCAGGCTGACTGCGGGAGAGAGCGACACGCTGACTGCGGGAGAGAGCGACACGCTGATTGCGAGAGAGATCGACACACTGACTGCGAGACAGTGCGACAGGCTGACTGCGAGAGTGAGCCATACGCTGACTTCGAGAGAGAGTGCGACAGGCTGACTGCGAGAGTGAGCCATACGCTGACTTCGAGAGAGAGTGCGACAGGCTGACTGCGAGAGAGAGCGACACGCTGACTGCGAGAGAGAGCGACACGCTGACTGCGAGAGAGAGCGACACGCTGACTGCGAGAGAGAGCGACACGCTGACTGCGAGAGAGAGCGACACGCTGACTGCGAGACAGAGCGACACGCTGACTGCGTGAGAGAAAGTGCCACACTGTCTGTGAGAGAGATAGAGTGACATGCTGACTGCGAGAGAGAGAGTGCGACACGCTGACTGCGAGAGGGAGAGAGCGACACGCTGACTGCGAGAGAGAGCGACACGCTGACTGCGAGAGTGAGCCATACGCTGACTTCGAGAGAGAGTGCGACAGGCTGACTGCAAGAGAGATCGACACGCCTCTGCGAGAGAGAGCGACACGCTGACTGCGAGAGAGAGAGCGACACGCTGACTGCGACAGAGAGTGAGCGACAGGCTGTCTGCGAGAGAGAGAGCGACACGCTGACTGCGTGAGAGAAAGTGCCACACTGTCTGTGAGAGAGATAGAGTGACACGCTGACTGCGAGAGAGAGAGTGCGACACGCTGACTGCGAGAGGGAGAGAGCGACACGCTGACTGCGAGAGAGAGCGACACGCTGACTGCGAGAGCGAGAGCGACACGCTGACTGCGAGAACGAGAGCGACACGCTGACTGCGACAGAGAGGGAGCGACAGGCTGACTGCGAGAGAGCGAGCGACACGCTGACTGCAGGAGGGAGCAACACGCTGACTGCAGGAGGGAGCGACACGCTGACTTCGGGAGAGAGCGACACGCTGACTTCGGGAGAGAGCGACACGCTGACTGTGGGAGAGAGCGACACGCTGACTGCGAGACAGTGCGACAGGCTGACTGCGAGAGTGAGCCATACGCTGACTTCGAGAGAGAGTGCGACACGCTGATTGCGAGAGAGATCGACACGCTGACTGCGAGAGTGAGCCATACGCTGACTTCGAGAGAGAGTGCGATAGGCTGACTGCGAGAGTGAGCCATACGCTGACTTCGAGAGAGAGTGCGACAGGCTGACTGCGAGAGAGTGAGAGCGACACGCTGACTGCAAGAGAGATCGACACGCCTCTGCGAGAGAGAGCAACACGCTGACTGCGAGAGAGAGCGACACGCTGACTGCAAGAGCGAGAGCGACACGCTGACTGCGACAGAGAGTGAGCGACAGGCTGACTGCGAGAGAGAGCGATCGACACACTGACTGCGAGAGCGACACGCTGACTTCGGGAGGGAGCGACACGCTGACAGCGAGAGAGAGCGACACGCTGACAGCGAGAGAGAGAGCGACACGCTGACAGCGAGAGAGAGAGCGACACGCTGACAGCGAGAGAGAGAGCGACACGCTGACTGCGACAGAGAGAGCGACACGCTGACTGCGACAGAGAGAGCGACACGCTGACTGCGACAGAGAGTGAGCGACAGGCTGACTGCGAGAGAGAGCGATCGACACGCTGACTGCGAGAGCGACATGCTGACTTCGGGAGGGAGCGACACACTGACTGTGGGAGAGAGCGACACGCTGACAGCGAGAGAGAGGGTGACACGCTGACAGCGAGTGAGAGAGCGACACGCTGACTGCGTGAGAGAACGTGACACACTGACTGTGAGAGAGAGAGAGAGTGACACGCTGACTGCGTGAGAGAACGTGACACACTGACTGTGAGAGAGAGAGAGAGTGACACGCTGACTGCGAGAGAGAGAGTGCGACACTCTGACTGCAGGAGGGAGCGACACGCTGACTTCGGGAGAGAGCGACACGCTGACTTCGGGAGAGAGCGACACGCTGACTGTGGGAGAGAGCGACACGCTGATTGCGAGAGAGATCGACACGCTGACTGTGAGACAGTGCGACAGGCTGACTGCGAGAGTGAGCCATACGCTGACTTCGAGAGAGAGTGCGATAGGCTGACTGCGAGAGAGAGCCATACACTGACTTCGAGAGAGAGTGCGACAGGCTGACTGCGAGAGAGAGCCATACACTGACTTCGAGCGAGAGAGCGACACACTGACCTCCAGAGAGAGACAGTTAGAGCGACACGCTGACTGCGAGAGAGAGCGACACTCTGACTGCAGGAGGGAGCGACACGCTGACTTCGGGAGAGAGCGACACGCTGACTTCGGGAGAGAGCGACACGCTGACTGTGGGAGAGAGCGACACGCTGATTGCGAGAGAGATCGACACGCTGACTGTGAGACAGTGCGACAGGCTGACTGCGAGAGTGAGCCATACGCTGACTTCGAGAGAGAGTGCGATAGGCTGACTGCGAGAGAGAGCCATACACTGACTTCGAGAGAGAGTGCGACAGGCTGACTGCGAGAGAGAGCCATACACTGACTTCGAGCGAGAGAGCGACACACTGACTGCCAGAGAGAGACAGTTAGAGCGACACGCTGACTGCGAGAGAGAGCGACACGCTGACTGCGGGAGAGAGCGACACGCTGACTGCGGGAGAGAGCGTCAGGCTGACTGCGGGAGAGAGCGACACGCTGACTGTGGGAGAGAGCGACACGCTGATTGCGAGAGAGATTGACACACTGACTGCGAGACAGTGCGACAGGCTGACTGCGAGAGTGAGCCATACGCTGACTTCGAGAGAGAGTGCGACAGGCTGACTGCGAGAGTGAGCCATACGCTGACTTCGAGAGAGAGTGCGACAGGCTGACTGCGAGAGAGAGAGCGACACGCTGACTGCGAGAGAGAGCGACACGCTGACTGCGAGAGAGAGCGACACGCTGACTGCGAGAGAGAGCGACACGCTGACTGCGTGAGAGAAAGTGCCACACTGTCTGTGAGAGAGATAGAGTGACATGCTGACTGCGAGAGAGAGAGTGCGACACGCTGACTGCGAGAGGGAGAGAGCGACACGCTGACTGCGAGAGAGAGCGACACGCTGACTGCGAGACAGTGCGACAGGCTGACTGCGAGAGTGAGCCATACGCTGACTTCGAGAGAGAGTG
Organism: Stegostoma tigrinum; assembly: GCF_030684315.1. Taxonomy (NCBI): domain Eukaryota; kingdom Metazoa; phylum Chordata; class Chondrichthyes; order Orectolobiformes; family Stegostomatidae; genus Stegostoma; species Stegostoma tigrinum. The sequence goes on along the minus strand of NC_081394.1, from coordinate 9,763,615 downwards.
CGACAGGCTGTCTGCGAGAGAGAGAGCGACACGCTGACTGCGTGAGAGAAAGTGCCACACTGTCTGTGAGAGAGATAGAGTGACACGCTGACTGCGAGAGAGAGAGTGCGACACGCTGACTGCGAGAGGGAGAGAGCGACACGCTGACTGCGAGAGAGAGCGACATGCTGACTGCGAGAGCGAGAGCGACACGCTGACTGCGAGAACGAGAGCGACACGCTGACTGCGAGAACGAGAGCGACACGCTGACTGCGAGAACGAGAGCGACACGCTGACTGCGACAGAGAGGGAGCGACAGGCTGACTGCGAGAGAGCGAGCGACACGCTGACTGCAGGAGGGAGCGACACGCTGACTGCAGGAGGGAGCGACACGCTGACTTCGGGAGAGCGCGACACGCTGACTTCGGGAGAGAGCGACACGCTGACTGTGGGAGAGAGCGACACGCTGATTGCGAGACAGTGCGACAGGCTGACTGCGAGAGTGAGCCATACGCTGACTTCGAGAGAGAGTGCGACACGCTGATTGCGAGAGAGATCGACACGCTGACTGCGAGAGTGAGCCATACGCTGACTTCGAGAGAGTGTGCGATAGGCTGACTGCGAGAGTGAGCCATACGCTGACTTCGAGAGAGAGTGCGACAGGCTGACTGCGAGAGAGTGAGAGCGACACGCTGACTGCAAGAGAGATCGACACGCCTCTGCGAGAGTGAGCAACACGCTGACTGCGAGAGAGAGCGACACGCTGACTGCAAGAGCGAGAGCGACACGCTGACTGCGACAGAGAGTGAGCGACACGCTGACTGCGGGAGAGAGCGACACGCTGACTGCGGGAGAGAGCGTCAGGCTGACTGCGGGAGAGAGCGACACGCTGACTGTGGGAGAGAGCGACACGCTGATTGCGAGAGAGATTGACACACTGACTGCGAGACAGTGCGACAGGCTGACTGCGAGAGTGAGCCATACGCTGACTTCGAGAGAGAGTGCGACAGGCTGACTGCGAGAGTGAGCCATACGCTGACTTCGAGAGAGAGTGCGACAGGCTGACTGCGAGAGAGAGAGCGACACGCTGACTGCGAGAGAGAGCGACACGCTGACTGCGAGAGAGAGCGACACGCTGACTGCGAGAGAGAGCGACACGCTGACTGCGAGAGAGAGCGACACGCTGACTGCGTGAGAGAAAGTGCCACACTGTCTGTGAGAGAGATAGAGTGACATGCTGACTGCGAGAGAGAGAGTGCGACACGCTGACTGCGAGAGGGAGAGAGCGACACGCTGACTGCGAGAGAGAGCGACACGCTGACTGCGAGACAGTGCGACAGGCTGACTGCGAGAGTGAGCCATACGCTGACTTCGAGAGAGAGTGCGACAGGCTGTCTGCGAGAGAGAGAGCGACACGCTGACTGCGTGAGAGAAAGTGCCACACTGTCTGTGAGAGAGATAGAGTGACACGCTGACTGCGAGAGAGAGAGTGCGACACGCTGACTGCGAGAGGGAGAGAGCGACACGCTGACTGCGAGAGAGAGCGACATGCTGACTGCGAGAGCGAGAGCGACACGCTGACTGCGAGAACGAGAGCGACACGCTGACTGCGAGAACGAGAGCGACACGCTGACTGCGAGAACGAGAGCGACACGCTGACTGCGACAGAGAGGGAGCGACAGGCTGACTGCGAGAGAGCGAGCGACACGCTGACTGCAGGAGGGAGCGACACGCTGACTGCAGGAGGGAGCGACACGCTGACTTCGGGAGAGCGCGACACGCTGACTTCGGGAGAGAGCGACACGCTGACTGTGGGAGAGAGCGACACGCTGATTGCGAGACAGTGCGACAGGCTGACTGCGAGAGTGAGCCATACGCTGACTTCGAGAGAGAGTGCGACACGCTGATTGCGAGAGAGATCGACACGCTGACTGCGAGAGTGAGCCATACGCTGACTTCGAGAGAGTGTGCGATAGGCTGACTGCGAGAGTGAGCCATACGCTGACTTCGAGAGAGAGTGCGACAGGCTGACTGCGAGAGAGTGAGAGCGACACGCTGACTGCAAGAGAGATCGACACGCCTCTGCGAGAGTGAGCAACACGCTGACTGCGAGAGAGAGCGACACGCTGACTGCAAGAGCGAGAGCGACACGCTGACTGCGACAGAGAGTGAGCGACAGGCTGACTGCGAGAGAGAGCGATCGACACGCTGACTGCGAGAGCGACACGCTGACTTCGGGAGGGAGCGACACGCTGACAGCGAGAGAGAGCGACACGCTGACAGCGAGAGAGAGAGCGACACGCTGACAGCGAGAGAGAGAGCGACACGCTGACAGCGAGAGAGAGAGCGACACGCTGACTGCGACAGAGAGAGCGACACGCTGACTGCGAGAACGAGAGCGACACGCTGACTGCGAGAACGAGAGCGACACGCTGACTGCGAGAGAGAACGACACGCTGACTGCGAGAGAGAGAGCGACACGCTGACTGCGAGAGAGAGAGCGACACGCTGACTGCGTGAGAGAAAGTGCCACACTGTCTGTGAGAGAGATAGAGTGACACGCTGACTGCGAGAGGGAGAGAGCGACACGCTGACTGCGAGAGAGAACGACACGCTGACTGCGAGAGAGAGAGCGACACGCTGACTGCGAGAGGGAGAGCGACACGCTGACTGCGTGAGAGAAAGTGCCACACTGTCTGTGAGAGAGATAGAGTGACACGCTGACTGCGAGAGAGAGAGTGCGACACGCTGACTGCGAGAGGGAGAGAGCGACACGCTGACTGCGACAGAGAGGGAGCGACAGGCTGACTGCGAGAGAGAGCGAGCGACACGCTGACTGCAGGAGGGAGCGACACGCTGACTGCAGGAGGGAGCGACACGCTGACTTCGGGAGAGAGCGACACGCTGACTTCGGGAGAGAGCGACACGCTGACTGTGGGAGAGAGCGACACGCTGATTGCGAGAGAGATCGACACGCTGACTGTGAGACAGTGCGACAGGCTGACTGCGAGAGTGAGCCATACGCTGACTTCGAGAGAGAGTGCGATAGGCTGACTGCGAGAGAGAGCCATACACTGACTTCGAGAGAGAGTGCGACAGGCTGACTGCGAGAGAGAGCCATATGCTGACTTCGAGAGAGAGAGCGACACGCTGACTGCGAGAGAGTGAGAGCGACACGCTGACTGCGAGAGAGAGCGACACGCTGACTGCGTGAGAGAAAGTGACACACTGACTGTGAGAGAGAGAGAGAGCGACACGCTGACTGCGAGAACGAGAGCGACACGCTGACTGCGAGACCGAGAGCGACACGCTGACTGCGACAGAGAGTGAGCGACAGGCTGACTGCGAGAGAGAGCGACATGCTGACTTCGGGAGGGAGCGACACGCTGACTGTGGGAGAGAGCGACACGCTGACTGTGGGAGAGAGCGACACGCTGATTGCGAGAGAGATCGACACGCTGACTGCGAGACAGTGCGACAGGCTGACTGCGAGAGAGAGCCATACGCTGACTTCGAGAGAGAGAGCGACACGCTGACTGCGTGAGAGAAAGTGACACACTGACTGTGAGAGAGAGAGAAGGAGCGACACGCTGACTGCGACAGAGAGTGAGCGACAGGCTGACTGCGAGAGAGAGCGATCGACACGCTGACTGCGAGAGCGACATGCTGACTTCGGGAGGGAGCGACACGCTGACTGTGGGAGAGAGCGACACGCTGACTTCGAGAGAGAGTGCGACACGCTGATTGCGAGAGAGATCGACACGCTGACTTCGAGAGAGAGTGCGACAGGCTGACTGCGAGAGAGAGCGACATGCTGACTGCGTGAGAGAAAGTGACACACTGACTGTGAGAGAGAGAGAGAGCGACATGCTGACTGCGAGAGAGAGCGACACGCTGACTGCGAGAGAGTGAGAGTGACACGCTGACTGCGAGAGCGGGAGCGACACGCTGACTGCGAGAGCGGGAGCGACACGCTGACTGCGAGAGCGGGAGCGACACGCTGACTGCGAGAGCGAGAGCGACACGCTGACTGCGGGAGAGAGCGACACGCTGACTGTGAGTGAGCGAACAACAGGCGGACTGCGAGAGAGCGAGGGACACGCTGACAGCAAGAGAGAGCGACACGCTGACTGCGAGAGAGAGCGACACGCTGACTGCGAGAGAGAGCGACACGCTGACTGCGGGAGAGAGCGACACGCTGACTGCGGGAGAGAGCGACATGCTGACTGTGGGAGAGAGCGACACGCTGATTGCGAGAGAGATCGACACGCTGACTGTGGGAGAGAGCGACACGCTGATTGCGAGAGAAATCGACACGCTGACTGCGAGACAGTGCGACAGGCTGACTGCGAGAGTGAGCCATACGCTGACTTCGAGAGAGAGTGCGACAGGCTGACTGCGAGAGAGAGAGCGACACGCTGACTGTGTGAGAGAAAGTGCCACACTGTCTGTGAGAGAGATAGAGTGACACGCTGACTGCGAGAGGGAGAGAGCGACACGCTGACTGCGAGAGCGAGAGCGACACTCTGACTGCCAGAGAGAGAGCGACATGCTGACTTCGAGAGAGTGCGACATGCTGACTTCGAGAGAGTGCGACAGGCTGACTGCGAGAGAGAGCGACACGCTGACTGCGAGAGAGAGCGACAGGTGGACTGCGAGAGAGCGAGCGACACGCTGACTGCGAGAGAGGGAGCGACACGCTGACTGCGAGAGAGAGAGAGAGACACGCTGACTGCAAGAGAGATCGACACGCTGACTGCGAGAGAGAGCGAGCGACACGCTGACTGCAGGAGGGAGCGACACGCTGACTGCAGGAGGGAGCGACACGCTGACTGCAAGAGAGAGCGACACGCTGACTGCGAGAGAGAGCGACACGCTGACTGCAAGAGAGAGCGACACGCTGACTGCGAGAGAGAGCGACACGCTGACTGCGAGAGAGAGCGACACGCTGACTGCAAGAGCGAGAGCAACACGCTGACTGCGAGAACGAGAGCGACACGCTGACTTCGAGAGAGTGCGACAGGCTGACTGCGAGAGAGCGCGACACGCTGACTGCGAGAGAGAGCGACACGCTGACTGCGAGAGCGAGAGCGACACTCTGACTGCAAGAGCGAGAGCAACACGCTGACTGCGAGAACGAGAGCGACACGCTGACTTCGAGAGAGTGCGACAGGCTGACTGCGAGAGAGCGCGACACGCTGACTGCGAGAGAGAGCGACACGCTGACTGCGAGAGCGAGAGCGACACTCTGACTGCAAGAGCGAGAGCGACACGCTGACTGCGAGAACGAGAGCGACACGCTGACTGCGAGAACGAGAGCGACACGCTGACTGCGAGAACGAGAGCGACACGCTGACTGCGAGAACGAGAGCGACACGCTGACTGCAGGAGGGAGCGACACGCTGACTGCAGGAGGGAGCGACACGCTGACTTCGGGAGAGAGCGACACCCTGACTTCGGGAGAGAGCGACACGCTGACTGTGGGAGAGAGCGACACGCTGATTGCGAGACAGTGCGACAGGCTGACTGCGAGAGTGAGCCATACGCTGACTTCGAGAGAGAGTGCGATAGGCTGACTGCGAGAGTGAGCCATACGCTGACTTCGAGAGAGAGTGCGACAGGCTGACTGCGAGAGAGTGAGAGCGACACGCTGACTGCAAGAGAGATCGACACGCCTCTGCGAGAGAGAGCAACACGCTGACTGCGAGAGAGAGCGACACGCTGACTGCGAGAGCGAGAGCGACACGCTGACTGCGACAGAGAGTGAGCGACAGGCTGACTGCGAGAGAGAGCGATCGACACGCTGACTGCGAGAACGACACGCTGACTTCGGGAGGGAGCGACACACTGACTGTGGGAGAGAGCGACACGCTGACAGCGAGAGAGAGAGCGACACGCTGACAGCGAGAGAGAGAGCGACACGCTGACAGCGAGTGAGAGAGCGACACGCTGACTGCTTGAGAGAACGTGACACACTGACTGTGAGAGAGAGAGAGAGTGACACGCTGACTGCGAGAGAGAGAGTGCGACACTCTGACTGCGAGAGGGAGAGAGCGACACTCTGACTGCGAGAGGGAGAGAGCGACACTCTGACTGCGAGAGGGAGAGAGCGACACGCTGACTGCGAGAGAGGGAGCGACACGCTGACTGCGAGAGAGCGAGCGACACGCTGACTGCGAGAGAGGGAGCGACACGCTGACTGCGAGAACGAGAGCGACACGCTGACTGCGACAGAGAGTGAGCGACAGGCTGACTGTGAGAGAGAGCAATCGACACGCTGACTGCGAGAGCGACACGCTGACTTCGGGAGGGAGCGACACGCTGACTGCGAGAGAGAGCGACAGGCTGACTGCGAGAGAGAGCGACAGGCTGACTGCGAGAGAGAGCGACAGACTGACTGCGAGAGAGAGTGACAGGCGGACTGCGAGCGAGAGAGAGTGACACGCTGACTGCGAGAGAGGGAGCGACACGCTGACTGCGAGAGCGAGAGTGACACGCTGACTGCGGGAGAGAGCGACACACTGACTGCCAGAGAGAGAGAGAGCGACATGCTGATTGCGAGAGAGATCGACACGCGGACTGCGAGAACGAGAGCGACACGCTGACTTCGAGAGAGTGCGACAGGCTGACTGCGAGAGAGTGCGACAGGCTGACTGCGAGAGAGTGCGACAGGCTGACTGCGAGAGAGAGCGACACGCTGACTGTGAGAGAGTGAGAGCGACACACTGACTGTGAGAGAGATAGAGTGACACGCTGACTGCGAGAGAGAGCGACACGCTGACTGCAAGAGAGAGCGACACGCTGACTGCGAGAACGAGAGCGACACGCTGACTTCGAGAGAGTGCGACAGGCTGACTGCGAGAGAGAGCGACACGCTGACTGCGAGAGAGAGCGACACGCTGACTGCGAGAGCGAGAGCGACACTCTGACTGCAAGAGCGAGAGCAACACGCTGACTGCGAGAACGAGAGCGACACGCTGACTGCGAGAACGAGAGCGACACGCTGACTGCGAGAACGAGAGCGACACGCTGACTGCGACAGAGAGGGAGCGACAGGCTGACTGCGAGAGAGAGCGAGCGACACGCTGACTGCAGGAGGGAGCGACACGCTGACTGCAGGAGGGAGCGACACGCTGACTTCGGGAGAGAGCGACACGCTGACTTCGGGAGAGAGCGACACGCTGACTGTGGGAGAGAGCGACACGCTGATTGCGAGACAGTGCGACAGGCTGACTGCGAGAGTGAGCCATACGCTGACTTCGAGAGAGAGTGCGATAGGCTGACTGCGAGAGTGAGCCATACGCTGACTTCGAGAGAGAGTGCGACAGGCTGACTGCGAGAGAGTGAGAGCGACACGCTGACTGCAAGAGAGATCGACACGCCTCTGCGAGAGTGAGCAACACGCTGACTGCGAGAGAGAGCGACACGCTGACTGCGAGAGCGAGAGCGACACGCTGACTGCGACAGAGAGTGAGCGACAGGCTGACTGCGAGAGAGAGCGATCGACACGCTGACTGCGAGAGCGACACGCTGACTTCGGGAGGGAGCGACACACTGTGGGAGAGAGCGACACGCTGACAGCGAGAGAGAGAGCGACACGCTGACTTCGAGAGAGTGCGACAGGCTGACTACGAGAGAGAGCGACACGCTGACTGCGAGAGAGAGCGACACGCTGACTGCGAGAGCGAGAGCGACACTCTGACTGCAAGAGCGAGAGCAACACGCTGACTGCGAGCACGAGAGCGACACGCTGACTGCGAGAACGAGAGCGACACGCTGACTGCGAGAACGAGAGCGACACGCTGACTGCGACAGAGAGGGAGCGACAGGCTGACTGCGAGAGAGAGCGAGCGACACGCTGACTGCAGGAGGGAGCGACACGCTGACTGCAGGAGGGAGCGACACGCTGACTTCGGGAGAGAGCGACACGCTGACTTCGGGAGAGAGCGACACGCTGACTGTGGGAGAGAGCGACACGCTGATTGCGAGACAGTGCGACAGGCTGACTGCGAGAGTGAGCCATACGCTGACTTCGAGAGAGAGTGCGATAGGCTGACTGCGAGAGTGAGCCATACGCTGACTTCGAGAGAGAGTGCGACAGGCTGACTGCGAGAGAGTGAGAGCGACACGCTGACTGCAAGAGAGATCGACACGCCTCTGCGAGAGAGAGCAACACGCTGACTGCGAGAGAGAGCGACACGCTGACAGCGAGAGAGAGAGCGACACGCTGACAGCGAGAGAGAGAGCGACACGCTGACAGCGAGTGAGAGAGCGACACGCTGACTGCGTGAGAGAACGTGACACACTGTGAGAGAGAGAGAGAGTGACACGCTGACTGCGAGAGAGAGAGTGCGACACTCTGACTGCGAGAGGGAGAGAGCGACACTCTGACTGCGAGAGGGAGAGAGCGACACGCTGACTGCGAGAGAGAACGACACGCTGACTGCGAGAGAGGGAGCGACACGCTGACTGCGAGAGAGCGAGCGACACGCTGACTGCGAGAGAGGGAGCGACACGCTGACTGCGAGAACGAGAGCGACACGCTGACTGCGACAGAGAGTGAGCGACAGGCTGACTGTGAGAGAGAGCAATCGACACGCTGACTGCGAGAGCGACACGCTGACTTCGGGAGGGAGCGACACGCTGACTGTGGGAGAGAGCGACACGCTGACTGTGGGAGAGAGCGACACGCTGATTGCGAGAGAGATCGACACACTGACTGCGAGACAGTGCGACAGGCTGACTGCGAGAGAGAGCCATACGCTGACTTCGAGAGAGAGAGCGACAGGCTGACTGCGAGAGAGAGCCATACGCTGGCTTCGAGAGAGAGTGCGACAGGCTGACTGCAGGAGAGCGCGACATGCTGACTGCGGGAGAGAGTGACAGGCTGACTGCGAGAGAGAGCGACAGGCGGACTGCGAGCGAGAGAGAGTGACACGCTGACTGCGAGAGAGGGAGCGACATGCTGACTGCGAGAGCGAGAGCAACACGCTGACTGCGGGAGAGAGCGACACGCTGACTGCGAGTGAGCGAACAACAGGCGGACTGCGAGAGAGCGAGGGACACGCTGACTGCGAGAGAAGGAGCGACACGCTGACTGCGAGAGAGGGAGCGACATGAATACTGCGAGAGGGTGTGACACGCTGACGCTAGAGACGGTGTGACCCACTGACTACAAGAGAGAGACAGCGAAACGCTGATTGTGAGAGAGCGAATGACACGCTGACAGAGACTGAGAGACCGACACGCTGACGGTGAGAGAGAGAGCAACAGGCTCACAGCAAGAGTGATTGACACGTTGACTGTGTGAGAGAGAGAGAGAGAGAGAGAGCGACACTGACAGCGAGAGAGGATCGACATGCTGACAGCGAGAGAGACAGTGACACACTGACTGCGAGAGAGGGAGAGACAGGCTGACTGCGAGCGAGACTGACACGCTGACTGCGAGAGAGAGCGACACGATGACTGCGAGCGAGAGAGCGACACGCTGTCTGCGAGAGAGAGAGAGAGCGACACGCTGTCTGCGAGAGAGAGAGAGCGACAGACTGACTGCGAGAGAGAGAGCGACAGGCTGACTGCGAGAGAGAGCGACAGGCTGACTGCGAGAGAGAGCGACAGGCTGACTGCGAGAGAGAGCGACAGGCTGACTGCGAGAGAGAGCGACAGACTGACTGCGAGAGAGAGTGACAGGCGGACTGCGAGCGAGAGAGAGTGACATGCTGACTGCGAGAGAGGGAGCGACACGCTGACTGCGAGAGCGAGAGTGACACGCTGACTGCGGGAGAGAGCGACACACTGACTGCCAGAGAGAGAGAGAGCGACAGGCTGACTTCGGGAGAGAGCGATATGCTGATTGCGAGAGAGATCGACACGCGGACTGCGAGAGAGTGCGACAGGCTAACTGCGAGAGAGTGCGACAGGCTGACTGCGAGAGAGAGCGACAGGCTGACTGTGAGAGAGTGAGAGCGACACACTGACTGTGAGAGAGATAGAGTGACACGCTGACTGCGAGAGAGAGCGACACGCTGACTGCAAGAGAGAGCGACACGCTGACTGCGAGAGAGAGCGCGACACGCTGACTGCGAGAGAGAGAGCGACACGCTGACTGCGAGAGAGAGAGCGACACGCTGACTGCGAGAGAGAGAGCGACACACTGACTGTGAGAGAGATAGAGTGACACGCTGACTGCGAGAGAGAGAGAGAGCGACACGCTGACTGCGAGAACGAGAGCGACACGCTGACTGCGAGAGAGATCGACACACTGACTGCGAGACAGTGCGACAGGCTGACTGCGAGAGAGAGCCATACGCTGACTTCGAGAGAGAGAGTGACACGCTGACTGCGGGAGAGAGCGACATGCTGACTGCGGGAGAGAGTGACAGGCTGACTGCGAGAGAGAGCGACAGGCGGACTGCGAGCGAGAGAGAGTGACACGCTGACTGCGAGAGAGGGAGCGACACGCTGACTGCGAGAGAGGGAGCGACACGCTGACTGCGAGTGAGCGAACAACAGGCGGACTGCGAGAGAGAGCGATCGACACGCTGACTGCGAGAGCGACACGCTGACTGTGGGAGAGAGCGACACGCTGACAGCGAGAGAGAGAGCGACAGGCTGACTGCGAGAGAGAGCGACAGGCTGACTGCGAGAGAGAGCGACAGGCTGACTGCGAGAGAGAGCGACAGACTGACTGCGAGAGAGAGTGACAGGCGGACTGCGAGCGAGAGAGAGTGACACGCTGACTGCGAGAGAGGGAGCGACACGCTGACTGCGAGAGCGAGAGTGACACGCTGACTGCGGGAGAGAGCGACACACTGACTGCCAGAGAGAGAGAGAGCGACAGGCTGACTTCGGGAGAGAGCGACATGCTGATTGCGAGAGAGATCGACACGCGGACTGCGAGAGAGAGCGACAGGCTGACTGTGAGAGAGTGAGAGCGACACACTGACTGTGAGAGAGATAGAGCGACACGCTGACTGCGAGAGAGAGCGACACGCTGACTGCAAGAGAGAGCGACACGCTGACTGCGAGAGAGAGAGCGACACACTGACTGTGAGAGAGATAGAGTGACACGCTGACTGCGAGAGAGAGAGAGAGCGACATGCTGACTGCGAGAGAGATCGACACACTGACTGCGAGACAGTGCGACAGGCTGACTGCGAGAGAGAGCCATACGCTGACTTCGAGAGAGAGAGCGACACGCTGACTGCGGGAGAGAGCGACATGCTGACTGCGGGAGAGAGCGACATGCTGACTGCGGGAGAGAGTGACAGGCTGACTGCGAGAGAGAGCGACAGGCGGACTGCGAGCGAGAGAGAGTGACACGCTGACTGCGAGAGAGGGTGCGACACGCTGACTGCGAGAGAGGGAGCGACACGCTGACTGCGAGTGAGCGAACAACAGGCGGACTGCGAGAGAGCGAGGGACACGCTGACTGCGAGAGAAGGAGCGACACGCTGACTGCGAGAGAGGGAGCGACATGAATACTGCGAGAGGGTGTGACACGCTGACGCTAGAGACGGTGTGAACCACTGACTACAAGAGAGAGACAGCGAAACGCTGATTGTGAGAGAGCGAATGACACGCTGACAGAGACTGAGAGACCGACACGCTGACGGTGAGAGAGAGAGCAACAGGCTCACAGCAAGAGTGATTGACACGTTGACTGTGAGAGAGAGAGAGAGCGACACTGACAGCGAGAGAGGATCGACATGCTGACAGCGAGAGAGACAGTGACACACTGACTGCGAGAGAGGGAGAGACAGGCTGACTGCGAGTGAGACTGACACGCTGACTGCGAGAGAGAGCGACACGATGACTGCGAGCGAGAGAGCGACACGCTGTCTGCGAGAGAGAGAGAGAGCGACACGCTGTCTGCGAGAGAGAGAGAGCGACAGACTGACTGCGAGAGAGAGAGCGACAGGCTGACTGCGAGAGAGAGAGCGACAGGCTGACTGCAGGAGAGAGTGACAGACTGACTGCGAGAGAGAGTGACAGGCGGACTGCGAGCGAGAGAGAGTGACACGCTGACTGCGAGAGAGGGAGCGACACGCTGACTGCGAGAGAGGGAGCGACACGCTGACTGCGAGAGCGAGAGTGACACGCTGACTGCGGGAGAGAGCGACACGCTGAATTCGAGCGAGAGCACGCTGACTGCGAGAGAGAGCGACACACTGACTGCCAGAGAGAGAGAGAGCGACACGCTGACTTCGGGAGAGAGCGACAGGCTGACTGCGAGAGAGTGCGACAGGCTGACTGCGAGAGAGAGCGACAAGCTGACTGCGAGAGAGTGAGAGTGACACACTGACTGTGAGAGAGATAGAGTGACACGCTGACTGCGAGAGAGAGCGACACGCTGACTGCAAGAGAGAGCGACACGCTGACTGTGAGAGAGAGCGACACGCTGACTGCAAGAGAGAGCGACACGCTGACTGTGAGAGAGAGCGACACACTGACTGTGAGAGAGAGCGACACGCTGACTGTGAGAGAGAGAGCGACACACTGACTGTGAGAGAGATAGACTGACACGCTGACTGCGAGAGAGAGAGAGAGCGACATGCTGACTGCGAGAGAGAGCGACAGGCTGACTGCCAGAGACAGCGACAGGCAGACTGCGAGCAAGGGACCGACACTCTGACTGCGAGCGAGAGAGAGCAACACGCTGATAGCGAGAGAGAGCGACACGCTGACTGCGAGAGCGAGAGCAACACGCTGACTGGGAGAGCGAGAGCGACAGGCTGACTGCGACCGGGAGGGAGCGACAGGCTGACTGCGAGAGAGAGCGACAGGCGGACTGCGAGCGAGAGAGAGCGACACGCCGACTGCGAGAGAGAGCGACACGCTGACTGCGGGAGAGAGAGAGATCAACACGCTGACTGCGAGAGACATCGACACGCTGCCTGCGAGATAGCGTGACACGCTGACTGCGATAGAGAGAGCGACACACTGACTGTGAGAGAGCCACACGCTGATTGCGAGAGCGAGAGAGCCACACGCTGACTGCGAGAGAGAGCCACACGCTGACTGCGAGAGAGAGAGCGATACGCTGACTGCGAGAGAGGGAGCGACACGCTGACTGCTAGAGAAAGAGACTGACACGCTGACTGCGAGAGAGAGAGCGATACTCTGACTGCGAGAGAGAGAGAGAGCGACAGGCTGACTGTGAGAGAGAGTGACAGGCGGACTGCGAGAGAGCGAGCAACACGCTGAGAGCGAGAGAGGGAGAGTGACAGGCTGTCTTCGGGAGAGAGCGACACGCTGATTGCGAGAGAGATCGACACGCGGACTGCGAGACAGTGCGACAGGCTGACTGTGAGAGAGAGCCATACGCTGACTGCGAGAGAGAGTGCAACAGGCTGATTGTGAGAGAGATCGACACGCTGACTTCGAGAGAGAGTGCGACACGCTGACTGCGAGAGAGAGCCATACGCTGACTGCGAGACAGTGCGACAGGCTGATTGTGAGAGAGAGCGACACGCTGACTTCAAGAGAGAGTGCGACACGCTGACTGCGAGAGAGAGCCATACGCTGACTGCGAGAGAGAGCGACACGCTGACTGCGAGAGAGAGAGAGAGCGACACGCTGACTGCGAGAGAGAGCGACATGCTGACTGCGAGGGAGAAAGTGACACACTGACTGTGAGAGAGAGAGAGAGCGACACGCTGACTGTGAGAGAGAGCGACATGCTGACTGCGAGGGAGAAAGTGACACACTGACTGTGAGAGAGAGAGAGAGCGACACGCTGACTGCGAGAGAGAGCGACATGCTGACTGCGAGGGAGAAAGTGACACACTGTGAGAGAGAGAGAGAGCGACACGCTGACTGCGAGGGAGCGAACAACAGGCGGACTGCGAGAGAGCGAGGGACACGCTGACTGCGAGAGAGAGCGATAGTCTGACTGCGAGAGTGGGAGCGACAGGCTAACTGTGAGAGAGGGAGCGACACGCTGACTGTGAGAGAGATAGAGTGACACGCTGACTGCGAGAGAGAGAGCGACAGGCTGACTGCAGGAGAGAGAGAGAGAGAGAGCGACACGCTGACTGCTAGAGAGAGAGAACGACACGCTGACTGCGAGAGAGAGAGAGCGACACGCTGACTGCGAGATAGAGCGACACGCTGACTGCGAGAGAGAGAACGACACGCTGATTGCGAGAGAGGGAGCGACAGGCGGACTGCGAGAGAGCGATGGACACGCTGACAGCGCGATAGAGCGACACGCTGACTGCCAGCGAGAGTGCGACAGGCTGACAGCACGAGAAAGAAAGCGACAGGCTGGCTGTGAGAGAGAGAGAGAGAGAGAGCGACACGCTGCCTGCGGGGGAGAGAGAGAGTGTGACACGCTGCCTGCGGGGGAGAGAGAGAGCGACACACTGACTGCTAGAGAAAGAGACTGACACGCTGACTGCGAGAGAGAGAGTGCCACACGCTGACTGCGAGAGAGAGGGAGCCACACGCTGACTGCGAGAGAGAGAGCCACACGCTGACTGCGAGAGAGAGAGCCACACGCTGACTGCGAGAGAGAGAGAGAGCGACAGGCTGACTGTGAGAGAGAGTGACAGGCGGACTGCCAGAGAGAGAGAGCGACACACTGACTGCGAGAGAGAGCGACAGGCGGACTGCGAGAGAGCGAGCAACACGCTGAGAGCGAGAGAGGGAGAGTGACAGGCTGTCTTCGGGAGAGAGCGACACGCTGACTTCGGGAGAGAGCGACACGCTGATTGCGAGAGAGATCGACACGCTGACTGCGAGACAGTGCGACAGGCTGACTGCGAGAGAGAGCCATACGCTGACTTTGAGAGAGAGAGCGACACACTGACTGCAAGAGAGAGCGACATGCTGACTGCGTGGGAGAAAGTGACACGCTGACTGCGAGAGAGAGAGAGAGAGCGACATGCTGACTGCGAGAGAGAGCGACACGCTGACTGCGAGGGAGCGAACAACAGGCGGACTGCGAGAAAGCGAGGGACACGCTGACTGCGAGAGAGAGCGATAGTCTGACTGCGAGAGTGGGAGCGACAGGCTAACTGTGAGAGTGGGAGCGACACGCTGTCTGTGAGAGGGGGAGAGACACAGATCGACACGCCTCTGCGAGAGAGAGCGACAGGCTGACTGCGAGCAAGGGACCGACACTCTGACTGCGAGCGAGAAAGAGCAACACGCTGACTGCGAGAGAGAGCGACACGCTGA
The DNA here is from genome assembly GCF_030684315.1 of Stegostoma tigrinum. NCBI lineage: Eukaryota > Metazoa > Chordata > Chondrichthyes > Orectolobiformes > Stegostomatidae > Stegostoma > Stegostoma tigrinum. Next base: position 9,748,453 of record NC_081394.1, on the reverse strand, counting down.
CTGCGAGAGAGCGAACAACAGGCGGACTGCGAGAGAGCGAGGGACACGCTGACTGCGAGAGAGAGCGACACGCTGACTGCGAGAGAGAGCGAGCGACGTGCTGACTGCGAGAGCGACACGCTGACTGTGAGAGGGGGAGAGACAAGCTGACTGAGAGCGAGAGCGACACGCTGACTGTGAGAGAGGGAGTGACACGCTTACTGTGAGAGCGAGAGCGACACGCTGACTGCGGGAGGGAGCGACATGCTGACTTCGGGAGAGAGCGACACACTGATTGCGAGAGAGATCGACACGCTGACTGCGAGACAGTGCGAGAGGCTGACTGCGAGAGAGAGCCATACGCTGACTGTGAGAGCGAGAGCGACACGCTGACTGCGAGAGCGAAACGCTGACTTCGGGAGAGAGCGACACGCTGACTTCGGGAGAGAGCGACACACTGATTGCGGGAGAGATCGACACGCTGACTGCGAGACAGTGCGAGAGGCTGACTGCGAGAGAGAGCCATACGCTGACTTCGAGAGAGAGTGCGACAGGCTGACTGCAGGAGAGAGCGACACGCTGACTGCGAGGGAGAGCGACACGCTGACTGCAAGAGAGCAAACAACAGGCGGACTGCGAGTGAGCGAGGGACACGCTGACTGCGAGAGAGAGCGACACGCTGATTTCGAGCGAGAGCACGACAAGCTGACAGCGAGAGAAAGAGAGCGACAGGCTGACTGTGAGAGAGAGAGCGACACGCTGCCTGCGGGGGAGATAGAGAGCGACACGCTGCCTGCGGGAGAGAGCGACACGCAGCCTGCAGGAGAGAGTGACACACTGACTGCGGGAGAGATCGACACGCTGACTGCGAGAGGGAGAGCGACAGGTGGACTGCGAGAGAGCGAGCGACACGCTGACTGCGGGAGAGAGCGACAGGCTGACTACGAGAGAGAGCGACAGGCGGACTGCGAGCGAGAGAGAGCGACGCGCTGACTGCGAGAGCGAGAGCGACACGCTGACTGCGGGAGAGAGTGCGACATGCTGACAGCGAGAGAGAGAGCGACACGCTGACTGCGAGAGAAAGCGACACACTGACTGCCAGAGAGAGAGACTAGAGCGACACGCTGACTGTGAGAGAGAGAGAGATTGACACGCTGCCGGCGAGAGAGAGCAACACGCTGACTGTGAGAGAGAGCGCGACAGGCTGACTGCAGGAGAGAGAGAGAGAGAGAGAGCGACACGCTGACTGCTAGAGAGAGAGAACGACACGCTGACTGCGAGAGAAAGAGAGCGACACGCTGACTGCGAGAGAGAGAGAGCGACACGCTGACTGCGAGAGAGCGAACGACAGGCGGACTGCGAGAGAGCGAGGGACACGCTGACAGCGCGATAGAGCGACACGCTGACTGCCAGCGAGAGTGCGACAGGCTGACAGCACGAGAAAGAAAGCGACAGGCTGGCTGTGAGAGAGAGAGAGAGAGAGCGACACGCTGCCTGCGGGGGAGAGAGAGAGAGTGACACGCTGCCTGCGGGGGAGAGAGAGAGCGACACGCTGCCTGCGGGGGAGAGAGAGAGCGACACGCTGCCTGCGGGGGAGAGAGAGAGCGACACGCTGCCTGCGGGGGAGAGAGAGAGCGACACGCTGCCTGCGGGGGAGAGGAAGCGACACGCTGACTGGGAGAGAGAGAGCGACACGCTGACTGCGAGAGAGAGAGAGCGACACGCTGACTGCGAGAGAGAGAGCGACACGCTGACTGCGAGAGAGAGAGCGACACGCTGACTGCGAGAGAGAGAGAGAGCGACAGGCGGACTGCGAGAGAGCGACAGGCGGACTGCGAGAGAGCGAGCAACACGCTGAGAGCGAGAGAGGGAGAGCGACAGGCTGTCTTCGGGAGAGAGCGACACGCTGACTTCGGGAGAGAGCGACACGCTGATTGTGAGAGAGATCGACACGCGGACTGCGAGACAGTGCGACAGTCTGACTGCGAGAGAGAGCCATACGCTGACTTCGAGAGAGAGTGCGACAGGCTGACTGTGAGAGAGAGCCATACGCTGACTGCGAGAGAGAGCGACATGCTGATTGCGAGGGAGCGAACAACAGGCGGACTGCGAGAGAGCGAGGGACACGCTGACTGCGAGAGAGCGAGGGACACGCTGAATGCGAGAGAGGGAGCGACACGCTGACTGCGAGAGAGACAGCGACACGCTGACTGCGAGAGAGGGAGCGACACGCTGACTGCGAGAGAGAGAGCGACACGCTGACTGCGAGAGAGGGAGCGACATGCTGACTGCGAGAGAGGGAGCGACACGCTGACTGTGAGAGAGGGAGCGACATGCTGACTGCGAGAGAGGGAGCGACATGCTGATTGCGAGGGAGCGAACAACAGGTGGACTGCGAGAGAGCGAGGGACACGCTGACTGCGAGAGAGCGAGGGACACGCTGACTGCGAGAGAGGGAGCGACACGCTGACTGCGAGAGAGAGAGCGACACGCTGACTGCGAGAGAGGGAGCGACATGCTGACTGCGAGAGAGGGAGCGACAGGCTGACTGCGAGAGAGGGAGCGACATGCTGACTGCGAGAGAGGGAGCGACATGCTGACTGCGAGAGAGGGAGCGACATGCTGACTGCGAGAGAGGGAGCGACATGCTGACTGCGAGAGAGCGAGCGACAGGCGGACTGCGAGAGAGCGATGGACACGCTGACAGCGCGATAGTGCAACACGCTGACTGCCAGCGAGAGTGCGACAGGCTGACAGCACGAGAAAGAAAGTGACGGGCTGGCTGTGAGAGAGAGAGAGAGAGAGAGAGCGACACGCTGCCTGCGGGGGAGAGGAAGCGACACGCTGACTGGGAGAGAGAGAGCGACACGCTGACTGCGATAGAGAGAGCGACACACTGACTGCGAGAGAGCCACACGCTGACTGTGAGAGAGAGAGAGAGCCACACGCTGACTGCGAGAGAGAGAGAGCCACACGCTGACTGCGAGAGAGCCACACGCTGACTGTGAGAGAGAGCCACATGCTGACTGCGAGAGAGAGAGAGCCACACGCTGACTGCGAGAGAGAGGGAGCGACACACTGACTGTGAGAGAGCCACACGCTGACTGTGAGAGAGAGAGAGCCACACGCTGACTGTGAGAGAGAGCCACATGCAGACTGCGAGAGAGAGAGAGCCACACGCTGACTGCGAGAGAGCCACACGCTGACTGTGAGAGAGAGAGAGCCACACGCTGACTGTGAGAGAGAGCCACATGCAGACTGCGAGAGAGAGAGAGCCACACACTGACTGCGAGAGAGAGGGAGCGACACACTGACTGCGAGAGAGCCACACGCTGACTGCGAGAGAGAGAGAGCCACACGCTGTCTGCGAGAGAGAGAGAGCCACACGCTGTCTGCGAGAGAGAGAGAGCCACACGCTGACTGCGAGAGAGAGAGAGCGACACGCTGACTGCGAGAGAGAGAGCGACACGCTGACTGCGAGAGAGAGAGCGACACGCTGACTGCGAGAGAGAGAGAGAGCGACAGGCGGACTGCGAGAGAGCGACAGGCGGACTGCGAGAGAGCGAGCAACACGCTGAGAGCGAGAGAGGGAGAGCGACAGGCTGTCTTCGGGAGAGAGCGACACGCTGACTTCGGGAGAGAGCGACACGCTGATTGTGAGAGAGATCGACACGCGGACTGCGAGACAGTGCGACAGTCTGACTGCGAGAGAGAGCCATACGCTGACTTCGAGAGAGAGTGCGACAGGCTGACTGTGAGAGAGAGCCATACGCTGACTGCGAGAGAGAGCGACATGCTGATTGCGAGGGAGCGAACAACAGGCGGACTGCGAGAGAGCGAGGGACACGCTGACTGCGAGAGAGCGAGGGACACGCTGAATGCGAGAGAGGGAGCGACACGCTGACTGCGAGAGAGACAGCGACACGCTGACTGCGAGAGAGGGAGCGACACGCTGACTGCGAGAGAGAGAGCGACACGCTGACTGCGAGAGAGGGAGCGACATGCTGACTGCGAGAGAGGGAGCGACACGCTGACTGTGAGAGAGGGAGCGACATGCTGACTGCGAGAGAGGGAGCGACATGCTGATTGCGAGGGAGCGAACAACAGGCGGACTGCGAGAGAGCGAGGGACACGCTGACTGCGAGAGAGCGAGGGACACGCTGACTGCGAGAGAGGGAGCGACACGCTGACTGCGAGAGAGAGAGCGACATGCTGACTGCGAGAGAGGGAGCGACATGCTGACTGCGAGAGAGGGAGCGACAGGCTGACTGCGAGAGAGGGAGCGACATGCTGACTGCGAGAGAGGGAGCGACATGCTGACTGCGAGAGAGGGAGCGACATGCTGACTGCGAGAGAGCGAGCGACAGGCGGACTGCGAGAGAGCGATGGACACGCTGACAGCGCGATAGTGCAACACGCTGACTGCCAGCGAGAGTGCGACAGGCTGACAGCACGAGAAAGAAAGTGACGGGCTGGCTGTGAGAGAGAGAGAGAGAGAGAGAGCGACACGCTGCCTGCGGGGGAGAGGAAGCGACACGCTGACTGGGAGAGAGAGAGCGACACGCTGACTGCGATAGAGAGAGCGACACACTGACTGCGAGAGAGCCACACGCTGACTGTGAGAGAGAGAGAGAGCCACACGCTGACTGCGAGAGAGAGAGAGCCACACGCTGACTGCGAGAGAGCCACACGCTGACTGTGAGAGAGAGCCACATGCTGACTGCGAGAGAGAGAGAGCCACACGCTGACTGCGAGAGAGAGGGAGCGACACACTGACTGTGAGAGAGCCACACGCTGACTGTGAGAGAGAGAGAGCCACACGCTGACTGTGAGAGAGAGCCACATGCAGACTGCGAGAGAGAGAGCCACACGCTGACTGCGAGAGAGCCACACGCTGACTGTGAGAGAGAGAGAGCCACACGCTGACTGTGAGAGAGAGCCACATGCAGACTGCGAGAGAGAGAGAGCCACACACTGACTGCGAGAGAGAGGGAGCGACACACTGACTGCGAGAGAGCCACACGCTGACTGCGAGAGAGAGAGAGCCACACGCTGTCTGCGAGAGAGAGAGAGCCACACGCTGACTGCGAGAGAGAGGGAGCGACACACTGACTGCGAGAGAGCCACACGCTGACTGCGAGAGAGAGAGCCACACGCTGACTGCGAGAGAGAGGGAGCAACACGCTGACTGCAAGAGAGAGAGACCGACACGCTGACTGCGAGATAGAGAGAGCAACAGGCTGACTGCGAGAGAGAGAGCGACAGGCGGACTGCGAGAGAGAGAGAGAACGCGACACGCTGACTGTGAGAGAGAGAGCGACAGGCGGACTGCGAGAGAGAGGGAGTGACATGCTGACTGGGAGAGAGAGAGCGACACGCTGACTGGGAGAGAGAGTGCGACACGCTGACTGCGAGAGAGCGAGTGACACGCTGACTGCGAGAGAGCGAGTGACACGCTGACAGCGAGAGAGGGAGAGCGACACGCTGACTGCGAGAGAGAGAGTTAGAGCGACACGCTGACTGTGAGAGAGATCAACACGCTGCCTGTGAGAGAGCGCGACATGCTTACTTTGAGAGAGCGCGACATGCTGACTTTGAGAGAGAGCGACACGCTGACTGCGAGAGAGAGAGAGAGCGACAGGCTGACTGTGAGAGAGAGAGTGACAGGCGGACTGCCAGAGAGAGAGAGCGACACACTGACTGCGAGAGAGAGCGACAGGCGGACTGCGAGAGAGGGAGCGACAGGCTGACCGTGAGAGAGGGAGCAACACACTGTCTGCGAGTCAGGGGGCAACACTCTGACAGTGAGAGAGAGAGTGACATGCTGACTGCAAGAGAGAGAGCGACACGCTGACCACGAGAGAGAGACCAATACACTGACTGCGAGAGAGAGAGAGCGACACGCTGACTGCGAGAAAGAGAGCGACAGGCTGACTGCGAGAGACAGAGAGAGCAACATGCTGACTGTGAGAGAGAGAGCGCGAAACGCTGACTGCGAGTGAGAGAGTGACACCCTGACTGCGAGCGAGCGAGGGAGCTGCACTCTGACTGAGAGAGAGGGAGCGACATGCTGACTGCGAGAGAGGGGGCGACACGCTGACTGCGAGAGAGGGGGCGACACGCTGACTGCGAGAGAGTGAGCGACACGCTGACTGCAAGAGAGGGAGCGACACGCTGACTGCAAGAGAGGGAGCGACACGTTGACTGAGAGTGAGGGAGCGACACGCTGACTGCGAGAGAGGGAGCGACACGCTGACTGCGAGAGAGGGAGCGACACGCTGACTGCGAGAGAGAGATCGACACGCTGACTGCGAGAGGGGGAGCAACACGCTGATTTCGATAAAGAGAGCGATACGCTGACTTTGAGAGTGAGAGCGACACGCTTTCTTTTACAGAGGGAGCGAAATTCTGACTGCGAGAGAGAGAGAAAACGACACAGTGACTGGGAGAGAGGGAGCAACACGCTGACCTCGACAGCGGGAGCAACACGCTGACTGCGAGAGAGGGAGCGACACGTTCACTTCGAGAAAGAGAGCGACACGCTGACTGCAGGAGACAGAGCGAAACCATGACTGCAAGAATGGGAGCGACACGCTGAATGGCAGAGAGTGAACGACACACTGAGTGCGAGAGAGAGAGCGAGATGCTGACTGCGAGAGAGAGAGAGAGAGAGAAAGAGAGCGACTCGCTGAATGCAAGAGAGGGAGCGACACGCTGACTGCGAGAGAGGGAGCGACACGCTGACTGCGAGAGAGGGAGTGACACGCTGACTGCGAGAGAGGGAGCGACACGCTGACTGCGAGAGTTAGAGAGTGACACGCTGACTGCGAGAGAGGGAGCGACACGCTGACTGCGAGAGAGGGAGCGACACGCTGACTGCGAGAGAGGGAGTGACACACTGACTGCGAGAGAGGGAGCGACACACTGACTGCGAGAGAGGGAGCGACACGCTGACTGCGAGAGAGGGAGCGACACGCTGACTGCGAGAGTTAGAGAGTGACACGCTGACTGCGAGAGTGAGAGTGACACACTGACTGCGAGAGAGGGAGCGACACACTGACTGCGACAGAGAGCAACACACTGAATGCGAGAGTGAGGGAGCGATACGCCGACTGGGAGAGAGCGAGAGAAACAAGCTGCCTCGGAGAGATCGATAGAAACCAGATGGCTGGGAGAGAGGGAGCTGACTGCAAGAGAGGGAGCGACATGCTGAATGCGAGAGAGAGCGAGAGAAACCAGCTGACTGCGAGTGAGGGAGTGACACGCTGACTGCGAGAGAACGACACGCTGACTGCGAGAGGGGGAGAGACAAGCTGACTGCGGGAGAGAGAGCCACACGCTGACTGCGAGAGTGAAAGCGACACGCTGACTGCGAGAGAGCGACACACTGACTGTGAGACAGAGAACAACACGCTGACTGCGAGAGAGCGACACACTGACTGTGAGACAGAGCGGCACGCATGAGTGCGAGAGAGGGAGCGGCACGCTGACCGCTGGAGAGAGAGCGATACGCTGATTGCGAGAGACAGCAACACGCTGGCTGCGAGAGAGAGAGATAGAGCGCGACACGGTGACGGCGTGAGAGCGACGGAAACCAGCTGACTACGAGAGTGGAGCGACACGCTGACTGCGAGAGTGAGAGCGACACGCTGACTGGGAGAGGGAGCGAGACGCTGACTGCGAGAGAGGGAGCGACACGCTGACTGCGAGAGACGGAGTGACACGCTGACTGCAAGAGAGAGCGACACGCTGTCTGCGAGAGGGAGCGGCACGCTGTCTGCGAGAGGGAGCGGCACGCTGACTGCGAGAGAGGGAGCGACACGCTGACTGCGAGAGAGGGAGCACCACGCTGACTGCGAGAGAGGGAGCGACACGCTGACTGCGAGAGAGGGAGCGACACACTGACTGCGAGAGAGGGAGTGACATGCTGACTGCGAGAGAGGGAGCGACACGCTGACTGCGAGAGAGAGAGTGACATGCTGACTGCGAGAGGGAGCGACACGCTGACTGTGAGAGAGAGGGAGCGACACGCTGACTGTGAGAGAGAGGGAGCAACACGCTGACTGCGAGACAGGGAGCGACACGCTGACTGCGAGAGAGAGCAACACGCTGACTGCGAGAGAGCGGACAACACTCTGAATGCGAGAGTGAGGGAGCGATACGCCGACTGGGAGAGAGCGAGAGAAACAAGCTGACTCGGAGAGAGCGAGAGAAACCAGCTGGCTGGGAGAGAGGGAGCGGGACGGTGACTGCGAGAGAACGACACGCTGACTGCGAGAGAGAGAGGGGGAGTGGCACGCTGACTGCGGGAGAGAGTAACACACTGACTGCGAGAATGAGAGAGCAACACTCTGAATGCGAGACTGAGGGAGCGACACGCCTTCTGAGAGAGAGCGAGAGAAACCAGCTGACTGCGAGAGTGGGAGCGACACACTGACTGTAAGAGAGAGCGGCACACATGATTGCGAGAGAGGGAGCGGCATGCTGACCGCTGGAGAGAGAGTGGTACGCTGATTGCGAGAGAGAGAGAGCAACACGCTGACTGCGAGAGAGAGAGCAACACGCTGACTGCAAGAGTGTGAAGGACACGCTGACTGCGAGAGTGCGAGCGACACTCTGACTGCGAGAGTGCGAGCGACACTCTGACTGCGAGAGTGCGAGCGACATGCTGACTGCGAGAGTGAGAGAGCGACACGCTGACTGCGAGAGTGAGAGAGCGACACGCTGACTGCGACAGAGGGAGCGACGCGCTGACTGCGAGAGATGGAGTGACATGCTGACTACGAGAGAGCTAGCGACTTGCTGAATGCGAGAGAGGGAGCGACACGCTGACTGCGAGAGCGACGCTCTGACTGTGAGAGAGGGAGCCACACGCTGATTGCGAGAGAGCGAGTGCCATGCTGATTGCGCGAGAGAGAGTGTCACGCTGACTGCGCGACAGGGAGCGGCACGCTGACTGCGAGAGAGGGACCGGCACGCCGACTGCGAGAGAGGGAACAGCACGCTGACTGTGAGAGATGGAGCTGCACGCTGACTCCGAGAGAGGGAGCGACACGCTGTCTGCGGGAGAGAGAACGAAACGTTGACAGTGAGATAGCGACACGCTGACTGCGAGAGACGGAGCTGCACGCTGACTGTGAGAGAGCGAGTGACACGCTGACTGCGAGAGATGGAGTGACATGCTGACTACGAGAGAGCTAGCGACTTGCTGAATGCGAGAGAGGGAGCGACACGCTGACTGCGAGAGAGGGAGCGACACACTGACTGCGAGAGAGGGAGTGACATGCTGACTGCGAGAGAGGGAGTGACATGCTGACTGCGAGAGAGGGAGCGACACGCTGACTGCGAGAGAGAGAGTGACATGCTGACTGCGAGAGGGAGCGACACGCTGACTGTGAGAGAGAGGGAGCGACACGCTGACTGTGAGAGAGAGGGAGCAACACGCTGACTGCGAGACAGGGAGCGACACGCTGACTGCGAGAGAGAGCAACACGCTGACTGCGAGAGAGCGGACAACACTCTGAATGCGAGAGTGAGGGAGCGATACGCCGACTGGGAGAGAGCGAGAGAAACAAGCTGACTCGGAGAGAGCGAGAGAAACCAGCTGGCTGGGAGAGAGGGAGCGGGACGGTGACTGCGAGAGAACGACACGCTGACTGCGAGAGAGAGAGGGGGAGTGGCACGCTGACTGCGGGAGAGAGTAACACACTGACTGCGAGAATGAGAGAGCAACACTCTGAATGCGAGACTGAGGGAGCGACACGCCTTCTGAGAGAGAGCGAGAGAAACCAGCTGACTGCGAGAGTGGGAGCGACACACTGACTGTAAGAGAGAGCGGCACACATGATTGCGAGAGAGGGAGCGGCATGCTGACCGCTGGAGAGAGAGTGGTACGCTGATTGCGAGAGAGAGAGAGCAACACGCTGACTGCGAGAGAGAGAGCAACACGCTGACTGCAAGAGTGTGAAGGACACGCTGACTGCGAGAGTGCGAGCGACACTCTGACTGCGAGAGTGCGAGCGACATGCTGACTGCGAGAGTGAGAGAGCGACACGCTGACTGCGAGAGTGAGAGAGCGACACGCTGACTGCGACAGAGGGAGCGACGCGCTGACTGCGAGAGATGGAGTGACATGCTGACTACGAGAGAGCTAGCGACTTGCTGAATGCGAGAGAGGGAGCGACACGCTGACTGCGAGAGCGACGCTCTGACTGTGAGAGAGGGAGCCACACGCTGATTGCGAGAGAGCGAGTGCCATGCTGATTGCGCGAGAGAGAGTGTCACGCTGACTGCGCGACAGGGAGCGGCACGCTGACTGCGAGAGAGGGACCGGCACGCCGACTGCGAGAGAGGGAACAGCACGCTGACTGTGAGAGATGGAGCTGCACGCTGACTCCGAGAGAGGGAGCGACACGCTGTCTGCGGGAGAGAGAACGAAACGTTGACAGTGAGATAGCGACACGCTGACTGCGAGAGACGGAGCTGCACGCTGACTGTGAGAGAGCGAGTGACACGCTGACTGCGAGAGATGGAGTGACATGCTGACTACGAGAGAGCTAGCGACTTGCTGAATGCGAGAGAGGGAGCGACACGCTGACTGCGAGAGAGGGAGCGACGCTCTGACTGTGAGAGAGGGAGCCACACGCTGATTGCGAGAGAGCGAGTGCCATGCTGATTGCGCGAGAGAGAGTGTCACGCTGACTGCGAGACAGGGAGCTGCACGCTGACTGCGAGAGAGGGAACAGCACGCTGACTGTGAGAGATGGAGCTGCACGCTGATTCCGAGAGAGGGAGCGACACGCTGTCTGCGGGAGAGAGTACAAAACGTTGACAGTGAGATAGCGACACGCTGACTGCGAGAGACGGAGCTGCACGCTGACTGTGAGAGAGCGAGTGACACGCTGACTGCGAGAGATGGAAGGGCACGCTGACTGCGAGAGAGGGAGCGACACTCTGACTGCAAGAGAGGGAGCGACACGCTGACTGCGAGAGACGGAGACTGACACGCTGACTGCGAGAGAGAGAACGAAATGCTGAGTGCGAGAGAGAGTGAGAGCGACACGCTGTCTGCGGGAGCGAGAGCGACACACTGACTGCGAGAGAGGGAGCGAGACGCTGACTGCGGGAGTGAGATTGACACGCTGACTGCGAGAGAGAGAACGAAACGCTGAGTGCGAGAGAGAGTGAGAGCGACACGCTGTCTGCGGGAGCGAGAGCGACACACTGACTGCGAGAGAGGGAGCGAGACGCTGACTGCGGGAGTGAGATTGACACGCTGACTGCGAGTGACGGAGCAACACGCTGACTGCGAGAGAGGGAGCGACATGCTGACTGCGACAAAAGAGATTGACATGCTGAATGCCAGAGTGGCATCGGAAGGCCGACTGCGAGAGAGAGAGATAGAGAGCGACACGCTGACTGGGAGAGTGAGAGCGACACGCTGACTGGGAGAGAGGAGTGACACGTGGACTGAGAGAGAGGGAGCGACACGCTGACTACGAGAGACGGAGCGAAACACTTGCTGCGAGATTGAGAGCGACACGCTCACTGAGAGTTGGAGACCGACATGCTGACTGCGAGAGAGGGAGACTGACACGGTGACTGCGAGAGAGGGAGCGACAGGCTGACTGCGAGAGAGCGAGACACGCTGTCTGCGAGAGAGAGAGAGCGACACGTTGGCAGTGAGAGAGCGACACATTGACTGCGAGAGAGGGAGCGACACGCTGACTGCGAGAGATGGTGCGACACGCTGAATGTGAGAGAGCGAGTGACAAGCTGACTGCGAGAGAGAGAGACTGACACGGTGACTGTGAGGGAGGGAGCTGCACGCTGACTGTGAGAGAGCGAGTGACACCCTGACTGCGAGAGAGAGCGAGAGAGAGACTGACACGTGGACTGCGAGAGAGGGAGCGACACGCTGACTGCGAGAGAGGGAGCGACACGCTGACTGCGAGAGAGTGTCACGCTGACTGCGATACAGGGAGCGACACGCTGACTGCGAGATTGAGAGCGACACGCTGACTGCGAGAGAGGGAGCGAAACGCTGAATGCGAGAGAGGGAGGGACACGCTGGCTGAGAGAGAGGGAGTGACACGCTGGCTGAGAGAGAGGGAGTAACACGCTGACTGCGAGAGAGGGAGCGACGCGCTGACTGCGAGAGGTGGAGTGACATGCTGACTGCGAGAGAGCTAGTGACTTGCTGAATGCGAGAGAGGGAGCGACACGCCTACTGCGAGAGAGGGAGCGACACACTGACTGCGAGAGAGGGAGCGACACGCTGACTGCGAGAGAGGGAGTGAAATGCTGACTGCAAGAGAGAAAGAGGCAGAGAGCGACACGCTGACTGCGAGAGTGAGAGCGACAATCTGACTGCAAGAGAGGGAGCGAAACGCTGACTGCGAGAGAGGGAGCGACACGCTGACTGCGAGAGATAGAGGGAGCGACACGCTGACTGCGGGAGAGAGAACGACACGTTGACAGCGAGAGAGCGACAGGCTGACTGCAAGAGAGGGAGTGACACGCTGCCTGCGGGAGAGAGAGCGACACGTTTACTGTGAGAGAGAGAGGGAAACGCTGACTGCGAGAGAGAGAGAGAGAGAGACTGACACGCTGACTGCGAGAGAGAGAGAGAGAGAGACCGACACGCTGAATGTGAGAGAGCGAGTGACACGCTGACTGCGAGAGAGGAAGTGACACGCTGACTGCGAGAGAGGGAGCGAAACGCTGAATGCGAGAGAGGGAGGGACACGCTGGCTGAGAGAGAGGGAGTAACACGCTGACTGCGAGAGAGTGAGCGACGCGCTGACTGCGAGAGGTGGAGTGACATGCTGACTGCGAGAGAGGGAGCGAAACGCTGGCTGCGAGAGAGGGAGGGACACGCTGGCTGAGAGAGAGGGAGTGACACGCTGGCTGCGAGAGAGGGAGCGAAACGCTGACTGCAAGAGTGAAAGAGGCAGAGAGCGACACGCTGACTGCGAGAGAGGGAGCGACAATCTGACTGCAAGAGAGGGAGCGAAACGCTGACTGCGAGAGAGGGAGCGACACGCTGACTGCGAGAGATGGTGCGACACGCTGACTGCGAGAGAGGGAGCGACAATCTGACTGCAAGAGAGGGAGCGATACGCTGAATGTGAGAGAGCGAGTGACAAGCTGACTGCAAGAGAGAGAGACTGACACGGTGACTGTGAGGGTGGGAGCTGCACGCTGACTGTGAGAGAGCGAGTGACACCCTGACTGCGAGTTAGAGCGAGAGAGAGACTGACACGTGGACTGCGAGAGAGGGAGCGACACACTGACTGCGAGAGAGGGAGCGACACGCTGACTGCGAGAGAGGGAGCGACACGCTGACTGTGAGAGAGGGAGGGACACGCTGGCTGAGAGAGAGAGAGACTGACACGGTGACTGTGAGGGAGGGAGCTGCATGCTGACTGTGAGTGAGCGAGTGACACCCTGACTGCGAGAGAGAGCGAGAGAGAGTCTGACCCGCTGACTACAAGAGAGGGAGCGACCCGCTGACTGCGAGAGAAGGAGCGACACGCTGACTGCGAGAGAAGGAGCAACACGCTGTCTGCGGGAGATGGTGCAACACGCTGACTGCGAGAGAGGGAGCGACACACTGACTGCGAGAGAGGGAGCGACACGCTGACTGCGAGATTGAGAGCGACACGCTGTCTGCGGGAGAGGGAGCGACACGCTGACTGCGAGAGAGGGAGCGACACACTGACTGCGAGAGAGGGAGCGACACGCTGACTGCGAGATTGAGAGCGACACGCTGACTGCGAGAGAGGGAGCGACACACTGACTGCGAGAGAGGGAGCGACACGCTGACTGCGAGATTGAGAGCGACACGCTGACTGCGAGAGAGGGAGCGAAACGCTGACTGCGAGAGAGAATTAGGCAGAGAGCGACACGCTGACTGTGAGACTGAGAGCGACACGCTGACTGTGAGACTGAGAGCGACACGCTGACTGTGAGATTGAGAGCGACAATCTGACTGTGAGAGAGGGAGGGACAGGCTGGCTGAGAGAGAGGGAGTAACACGCTGACTGCGAGAGAGGGAGCGACGCGCTGACTGCGAGAGGTGGAGTGACATGCTGACTGCGAGAGAGCTAGCGACTTGCTGACTGCGAGAGAGGGAGCAACATGCTGAATGTGAGAGAGCGAGTGACACCCTGACTGCGAGAGAGGGAGCGACACGCTGATTGCGAGAGAGGGAACGACACGCTGATTGCGAGAGAGGAAACGACACGCTGATAGCGAGAGAGGGAGCGACACGCTGACTGCGAGAGATGGTGCGACACGCTGACTGCGAGAGAGGGAGCGACACGCTGAATGTGAGAGAGCGAATGACACCCTGACTGCGAGAGAGGGAGCGACACGCTGATTGCGAGAGAGGGAACGACACGCTGATTGCGAGAGAGGGAACGACACGCTGATAGCGAGAGAGGGAGCGACACGCTGACTGCGAGATTGAGGGTGACACGCTGACTGCGAGAGAGGGAGCGAAACGCTGACTGCGAGAGAGAAAGAGGCAGAGAGCGACACACTGACTGCGAGAGTGAGAACGACAATCTGACTGCGAGAGAGGGAGGGACACGCTGGCTGAGAGAGAGGGAGTGACACGCTGGCTGCGAGAGAGGGAGTTACACGCTGACTGCGAGAGAGGGAGCGACGCGCTGACTGCGAGAGAGGGAGCGACACGCTGACTGCGAGATAGAGAGAGAAACGCTGACTGCGAGAGTGAGAGTAACACACTGACTGCAAGTGAGGGAGGGGCATGCTGACTGCGAGAGAGGGAGCGACACGCTGTCTGCGGGAGAGAGAGCTGCACGATGAATGTGAGGGAGAGAGCGACATGCTGACTGCGAGAGAGGGAGACTGACACGGTGACTGCGAGAGAGGGAGCGACACGCTGACTGCGAGAGAGGGAGCGTCACGCTGTCTGCGAGAGAGAGCGACACGTTGACTGTGAGAGAGGGAGCTGCACGCTGACTGTGAGAGAGTGAGTGACACGCTGACTGCGAGAGAGGGAGGGGCACGCTGACTGCGAGAGAGGGAGTGAAACGCTGACTGCGAGAGAGAAAGAGGCAGAGAGCGACACGCTGACTGCGAGAGAGGGAGCGACACGCTGACTGCGAGAGAGAGAGAGAGAGAGAGAGAGACTGACACGCGCACTGCGAGAGAGGGAGCGACACGCTGACTGCGAGAGAGGGAGCGACACGCTGACTGCGAGAGAGGGAGCGACACGCTGACTGCGAGAGACAGAGCGACACGCTGACTGCGAGAGATGGTTCGACACGCTGACTGCGAGAGATGGTTCGACACGCTGACTGCGAGAGAGGGAGCGACACGCTGAATGTGAGAGAGCGAGTGACAAGCTGACTGCGAGAGAGAGAGACTGACACGGTGACTGTGAGGGAGGGAGCTGCACGCTGACTGTGAGAGCGAGTGACACGCTGACTGCGAGAGAGGGAGCAACACGCTGACTGCGAGAGAGAGAGAGAGAGACTGACACGCGGACTGCGAGAGAGGGAGCGACACGCTGACTGCGAGAGATGGTGCGACACGCTGACTGCGACAGAGGGAGTGACACGCTGAATGTGAGAGAGCGAGTGACACCCTGACTGCGAGAGAGAGAGAGAGAGAGAGAGACTGACACGGTGACTGTGAGGGAGGAAGGTGCACGCTGACTGTGAGAGAGCGAGTGACACGCTGACTGCGAGATAGAGAGAGAAACGCTGACTGCGAGAGTGAGAGTGACACGCTGACTGCGAGAGAGAGAGAGAGAAACGCTGACTGCGAGAGAGGGAGCGACACGCTGACTGCGAGAGAGGAACGGCACGCTGACTGCGAGAGGGAGCGACACGCTGACTGCGAGAGGGAGCGACATGCTGACTGTGAGAGAGGGAGCGACACGCTGTCTGCGGGAGAGAGAACTGCACGATGAATGTGAGAGAGAGAGCGACATGCTGACTGCGAGAGAGAGAGACTGACACGGTGACTGCGAGAGAGGGAGCGACAGGCTGACTGCGAGAGAGAGCGAGACACGCTGTCTGCGAGAGAGAGAGAGAGCGACACGTTGGCAGTGAGAGAGCGACACGTTGACTGTGAGAGAGTGAGTGACACGCTGACTGCGAGAGAGAGAGGCTGACGCGATGACTGCGAGAGACGGATCGACACGCTGACTGCGAGAGAGGGAGGGGCACGCTGACTGCGAGAGAGGGAGGAGCACGCTGACTGCGAGAGAGGGAGGGGCACGCTGACTGCGAGAGAGGGAGGAGCACGCTGACTGCGAGAGAGGGAGCGACACGCTGAATGTGAGAGAGCGAGTGACAAGCTGACTGCAAGAGAGAGAGACTGACACAGTGACTGTGAGGGAGGGAGCTGCACGCTGACTGTGAGAGAGCGAGTGACACCCTGACTGCGAGAGACGGAGCGAAACGCTGACTGCGAGAGAGGGAGCGACACGCTGAATGTGAGAGAGCGAGTGACAAGCTGACTGCAAGAGAGAGAGACTGACACGGTGACTGTGAGGGAGGGAGCTGCACGCTGACTGTGAGAGAGCGAGTGACACCTTGACTGCGAGAGAGAGCGAGAGAGAGACTGATCTGCTGACTGCAAGAGAGGGAGCAACACGCTGAATGTGAGAGAGCGAGTGACACCCTGACTGCGAGAGAGAGAGAGAGAGAGAGAGACTGACACGGTGACTGTGAGGGAGGGAGGTGCACGGTGACTGTGAGGGAGGGAGGTGCACGCTGACTGCGAGAGAGAGACTGACACGCTGACTGCGAGATAGAGAGAGAAACGCTGACTGCGAGAGTGAGAGAGAAACGCTGACTGCGAGAGTGAGAGTGACACGCTGACTGCGAGAGTGAGAGTGACACGCTGACTGCGAGAGAGAGAGGCTGACACGCTGACTGCGAGAGAGAGAGGCTGACACGCTGACTGCGAGAGAGGAACGGCACGCTGACTGCGAGAGGGAGCGACACGCTGACTGCGAGAGAGGGAGCGACACGCTGTGTGCGGGAGAGAGAGCTGTACGATGAATGTGAGAGAGAGAGCGACATGCTGACTGCGAGAGAGGGAGACTGACACGGTGACTGCGAGAGAGGGAGCGACAGGCTGACTGCGAGAGAGAGAGAGAGCGACACGTTGGCAGTGAGAGAGCGACACGTTGACTGTGAGAGAGTGAGTGACACGCTGACTGCGAGAGAGAGAGGCTGACGCGGTGACTGCGAGAGACGGATCGACACGCTGACTGCGAGAGAGGGAGGAGCACGCTGACTGCGAGAGAGGGAGGGGTACGCTGACTGCGAGAGAGGGAGGAGCACGCTGACTGCGAGAGAGGGAGGAGCACGCTGACTGCGAGAGAGGGAGGGGCACGCTGACTGCGAGAGAGGGAGGAGCACGCTGACTGCGAGAGAGAGAGAGAGAGACTGACACGCGGACTGCGAGAGAGGGAGCGACACGCTGACTGCGAGAGAGGGAGCGACACGCTGACTGCGAGAGAGGGAGTGACACACTGACTGCGAGAAATGGTGCGACACGCTGACTGCGAGAGAGGGAGGGGCACGCTGACTGCGAGAGAGGGAGCGACACGCTGACTGCGAGAGAGGGAGCGACACGCTGACTGCGAGAGATGGTGCGACACGCTGACTGCGAGATGGGAGCGACACGCTGAATGTGAGAGAGCGAGTGACACCCTGACTGCGAGAGAGGGAGCGACACGCTGATTGCGAGAGAGGGAACGACACGCTGATAGCGAGAGAGGGAGCGACACGCTGACTGCGAGATTGAGGGTGACACGCTGACTGCGAGAGAGGGAGCGAAACGCTGACTGCGAGAGAGAAAGAGGCAGAGAGCGATACACTGACTGCGAGAGTGAGAACGACAATCTGACTGCGAGAGAGGGAGTGACACGCTGGCTGCGAGAGAGGGAGTTACACGCTGACTGCGTGACAGTGAGCGATGCGCTGACTGCGAGAGAGGGAGCGGCACGCTGACTGCGAGAGAGGGAGCGGCACGCTGACTGCGAGAGAGGGAGCGACACGCTGACTGCGAGATAGAGAGAGAAACGCTGACTGCGAGAGTGAGAGTGACACACTGACTGTAAGTGAGGGAGGGGCATGCTGACTGCGAGAGAGGGAACGACACGCTGTCTGCGGGAGAGAGAGCTGCACGATGAATGTGAGGGAGAGAGCGACATGCTGACTGCGAGAGAGGGAGACTGACACGGTGACTGCGAGAGAGGGAGCGACACGCTGACTGCGAGAGAGGGAGCGACACGCTGTCTGCGAGAGAGAGCGACACGTTGACTGTGAGAGAGGGAGCTGCACGCTGACTGCGAGAGAGGGAGGGGCACGCTGACTGCGAGAGAGGGAGTGAAACGCTGACTGCGAGAGAGAAAGAGGCAGAGAGCGACACGCTGACTGCGAGAGAGGGAGCGACACGCTGACTGCGAGAGAGAGAGAGAGAGAGAGACTGACACGCGCACTGCGAGAGAGGGAGCGACACGCTGACTGCGAGAGAGGGAGCGACACGCTGACTGCGAGAGACAGAGCGACACGCTGACTGCGAGAGAGAGAGAGAGAGACTGACACGCGGACTGCGAGAGAGGGAGCGACACGCTGACTGCGAGAGAGGGAGCGACACGCTGACTGCGAGAGATGGTTCGACACGCTGACTGCGAGAGAGGGTGCGACACGCTGAATGTGAGAGAGCGAGTGACAAGCTGACTGCGAGAGAGAGAGACTGACACGGTGACTGTGAGGGAGGGAGCTGCACGCTGACTGCGAGAGAGCGAGTGACACGCTGACTGCGAGAGAGGGAGCGACACGCTGACTGCGAGAGAGAGAGAGAGACTGACACGCGGACTGCGAAAGAGGGAGCGACACGCTGACTGCGAGAGATGGTGCGACACGCTGACTGCGAGAGAGGGCGGGGCATGCTGACTGCGAGAGAGGGAACGACACGCTGTCTGCGGGAGAGAGAGCTGCACGATGATTGTGAGGGAGAGAGCGACATGCTGACTGCGAGAGAGGGAGACTGACACGGTGACTGCGAGAGAGGGAGCGACACGCTGACTGCGAGAGAGGGAGCGACACGCTGTCTGCGAGAGAGAGCGACACGTTGACTGTGAGAGAGGGAGCTGCACGCTGACTGTGAGAGAGTGAGTGACACGCTGACTGCGAAAGAGGGAGGGGCACGCTGACTGCGAGAGAGGGAGTGAAACGCTGACTGCGAGAGAGAAAGAGGCAGAGAGCGACACGCTGACTGCGAGAGAGGGAGCGACACGCTGACTGCGAGAGAGAGAGAGAGAGAGAGACTGACACGCGTACTGCGAGAGAGGGAGCGACACGCTGACTGCGAGAGAGGGAGCGACACGCTAACTGCGAGAGACAGAGCGACACGCTGACTGCGAGAGAGAGAGGGGCACGCTGACTGCGAGAGAGGGAGGAGCACGCTGACTGCGAGAGAGAGAGTAGCACGATGAATGTGAGGGAGAGAGCGACATGCTGACTGCGAGAGAGGGAGACTGACACGGTGACTGCGAGAGAGGAAGCGACACGCTGACTGCGAGAGAGAGCGACACGTTGACTGTGAGAGAGGGAGCTGCACGCTGACTGTGAGAGAGTGAGTGACACGCTGACTGCGAGAGAGGGAGGGGCACGCTGACTGCGAGAGAGAGAGAGAGAGAGAGACTGACACGCGCACTGCGAGAGAGGGAGCGACACGCTGACTGCGAGAGACAGAGCGACACGATGACTGCGAGAGAGAGAGAGAGAGACTGACACGCGGACTGCGAGAGAGGGAGCGACACGCTGACTGCGAGAGAGGGAGCGACACGCTGACTGCGAGAGAGGGAGCGACACGCTGACTGCGAGAGATGGTTCGACACACTGACTGCGAGAGAGGGAGCGACACGCTGAATGTGAGAGAGCGAGTGACAAGCTGACTGCGAGAGAGAGAGACTGACACGGTGACTGTGAGGGAGGGAGCTGCACGCTGACTGTGAGAGAGCGAGTGACACGCTGACTGCGAGAGAGGGAGCGACACGCTGACTGAGAGAGAGAGAGAGACTGACACGCGGACTGCGAGAGAGGGAGCGACACGCTGACTGCGAGAGAGCGAGTGACACGCTGACTGCGAGAGATGGTGCGACATGCTGACTGCGAGAGAGGGAGCGACACGCTGAATGTGAGAGAGCGAGTGACACCCTGACTGCGAGAGAGAGAGAGAGAGAGACTGACACGGTGACTGTGAGGGAGGGAGCAACACGCTGACTGCGAGAGAGAGACTGACACGCTGACTGCGAGATAGAGAGAGAAACGCTGACTGCGAGAGTGAGAGTGACACGCTGACTGCGAGAGAGAGAGGCTGACACGCTGACTGCGAGAGAGGAACGGCACGCTGACTGCGAGAGGGAGCGACACGCTGACTGCGAGAGGGAGCGACATGCTGACTGCGAGAGAGGGAGCGACACGCTGTCTGCGGGAGAGAGAGCTGCACGATGAATGTGAGAGAGAGAGCGACATGCTGACTGCGAGAGAGGGAGACTGACACGGTGACTGCGAGAGAGGGAGCGACAGGCTGACTGCGAGAGAGAGAGAGACACGCTGTCTGCGAGAGAGAGAGAGCGACACGTTGGCAGTGAGAGAGCGACACGTTGACTGTGAGAGAGTGAGTGACACGCTGACTGCGAGAGAGAGAGGCTGACGCGGTGACTGCGAGAGACGGATCGACACGCTGACTGCGAGAGAGGGAGGGGCACGCTGACTGCGAGAGAGGGAGGAGCACGCTGACTGCGAGAGAGGGAGGAGCACGCTGACTGCGAGAGAGGGAGGAGCAAGCAGACTGCGAGAGAGGGAGTGACACACTGACTGCGAGAGATGGTGCGACACGCTGACTGCGAGAGAGGGAGGGGCACGCTGACTGCGAGAGAGGGAGCGACACGCTGACTGCGAGAGAGGGAGCGACACGCAGACTGCGAGAGAGGGAGCGACACGCTGACTGCGAGAGATGGTGCGACACGCTGACTGCGAGAGAGGGAGCGACACGCTGAATGCGAGAGAGCGAGTGACACCCTGACTGCGAGAGAGGGAGCGACACGCTGATTGCGAGAGAGGGAACGACACGCTGATTGCGAGAGATGGTGCGACACGCTGACTGCGAGAGAGGGAGGGGCATGCTGACTGCGAGAGAGGGAACGACACGCTGTCTGCGGGAGAGAGATCTGCACGATGAATGTGAGGGAGAGAGCGACATGCTGACTGCGAGAGAGGGAGACTGACACGGTGACTGCGAGAGAGGGAGCGACACGCTGACTGTGAGAGAGGGAGCGACACGCTGTCTGCGAGAGAGAGCGACACGTTGACTGTGAGAGAGGGAGCTGCACGCTGACTGTGAGAGAGTGAGTGACACGCTGACTGCGAGAGAGGGAGGGGCACGCTGACTGCGAGAGAGGGAGTGAAACGCTGACTGCGAGAGAGAAAGAGGCAGAGAGCGACACGCTGACTGCGAGAGAGGGAGCGACACGCTGACTGCGAGAGAGAGAGAGAGAGAGAGACTGACACGCGTACTGCGAGAGAGGGAGCGACACGCTGACTGCGAGAGAGAGAGAGAGAGACTGACACGCGGACTGCGAGAGAGGGAGCGACACGCTGACTGCGAGAGAGGGAGCGACACGCTGACTGCGAGAGATGGTGCGACACGCTGACTGCGAGAGAGGGAGCGACACGCTGAATGCGAGAGAGCGAGTGACACCCTGACTGCGAGAGAGGGAACGACACGCTGATTGCGAGAGATGGTGCGACACGCTGACTGCGAGAGAGGGAGGGGCATGCTGACTGCGAGAGAGGGAACGACACGCTGACTGTGAGAGAGGGAGCGACACGCTGTCTGCGAGAGAGAGCGACACGTTGACTGTGAGAGACGGAGCTGCACGCTGACTGTGAGAGAGTGAGTGACACGCTGACTGCGAGAGAGGGAGGGGCACGCTGACTGCGAGAGAGGGAGTGAAACGCTGACTGCGAGAGAGAAAGAGGCAGAGAGCGACACGCTGACTGCGAGAGAGGGAGCGACACGCTGACTGCGAGAGAGAGAGAGAGAGAGAGACTGACACGCGTACTGCGAGAGAGGGAGCGACACGCTGACTGTGAGAGAGGGAGCGACACGCTGACTGCGAGAGACAGAGCGACACGCTGACTGCGTGAGAGAGAGGGGCACGCTGACTGCGAGAGAGGGAGGAGCACGCTGACTGCGAGAGAGGGAGTAGCACGATGAATGTGAGGGAGAGAGCGACATGCTGACTGCGAGAGAGGGAGACTGACACGGTGACTGCGAGAGAGGAAGCGACACGCTGACTGCGAGAGAGAGCGACACGTTGACTGTGAGAGAGGGAGCTGCACGCTGACTGTGAGAGAGTGAGTGACACGCTGACTGCGAGAGAGGGAGGGGCACGCTGACTGCGAGAGAGGGAGCGACACACTGACTGCGAGAGAGAGAGAGAGAGAGAGACTGACACGCGCACTGCGAGAGAGGGAGCGACACGCTGACTGCGAGAGACAGAGCGACACGATGACTGCGAGAGAGAGAGAGAGAGACTGACACGCGGACTGCGAGAGAGGGAGCGACACGCTGACTGCGAGAGAGGGAGCGACACGCTGACTGCGAGAGATGGTTCGACACACTGACTGCGAGAGAGGGAGCGACACGCTGAATGTGAGAGAGCGAGTGACAAGCTGACTGCGAGAGAGAGAGACTGACACGGTGACTGTGAGGGAGGGAGCTGCACGCTGACTGTGAGAGAGCGAGTGACACGCTGACTGCGAGAGAGGGAGCGACACGCTGACTGCGAGAGAGAGAGAGAGACTGACACGCGGACTGCGAGAGAGGGAGCGACACGCTGACTGCGAGAGAGCGAGTGACACGCTGACTGCGAGAGATGGTGCGACACGCTGACTGCGAGAGAGGGAGCGACACGCTGAATGTGAGAGAGCGAGTGACACCCTGACTGCGAGAGAGAGAGAGAGAGAGACTGACACGGTGACTGTGAGGGAGGGAGCAACACGCTGACTGCGAGAGAGAGACTGACACGCTGACTGCGAGATAGAGAGAGAAACGCTGACTGCGAGAGTGAGAGTGACACGCTGACTGCGAGAGAGAGAGGCTGACACGCTGACTGCGAGAGAGGAACGGCACGCTGACTGCGAGAGGGAGCGACACGCTGACTGCGAGAGGGAGCGACATGCTGACTGCGAGAGAGGGAGCGACACGCTGTCTGCGGGAGAGAGAGCTGCACGATGAATGTGAGAGAGAGAGCGACATGCTGACTGCGAGAGAGGGAGACTGACACGGTGACTGCGAGAGAGGGAGCGACAGGCTGACTGCGAGAGAGAGAGAGACACGCTGTCTGCGAGAGAGAGAGAGCGACACGTTGGCAGTGAGAGAGCGACACGTTGACTGTGAGAGAGTGAGTGACACGCTGACTGCGAGAGAGAGAGGCTGACGCGGTGACTGCGAGAGACGGATCGACACGCTGCCTGCGAGAGAGGGAGGGGCACGCTGACTGCGAGAGAGGGAGGAGCACGCTGACTGCGAGAGAGGGAGGAGCACGCTGACTGCGAGAGAGGGAGGAGCAAGCAGACTGCGAGAGAGGGAGTGACACACTGACTGCGAGAGATGGTGCGACACGCTGACTGCGAGAGAGGGAGGGGCACGCTGACTGCGAGAGAGGGAGCGACACGCTGACTGCGAGAGAGGGAGCGACACGCTGACTGCGAGAGAGGGAGCGACACGCTGACTGCGAGAGAGGGAGCGACACGCTGACTGCGAGAGATGGTGCGACACGCTGACTGCGAGAGAGGGAGCGACACGCTGAATGCGAGAGAGCGAGTGACACCCTGACTGCGAGAGAGGGAGCGACACGCTGATTGCGAGAGAGGGAACGACACGCTGATAGCGAGAGAGGGAGCGACACGCTGACTGCGAGATTGAGGGTGACACGCTGACTGCGAGAGAGCGAGTGACACCCTGACTGCGAGAGAGGGAACGACACGCTGATTGCGAGAGAGGGAACGACACGCTGATAGCGAGAGAGGGAGCGACACGCTGACTGCGAGATTGAGGGTGACACGCTGACTGCGAGAGAGGGAGCGAAACGCTGACTGCGAGAGAGAAAGAGGCAGAGAGCGACACACTGACTGCGAGAGTGAGAACGGCAATCTGACTGCGAGAGAGGGAGGGACACGCTGGCTGAGAGAGAGGGAGTGACACGCTGGCTGCGAGAGAGGGAGTTACACGCTGACTGCGAGAGAGGGAGCGACGCGCTGACTGCGAGAGAGGGAGCGGCACGCTGACTGCGAGAGAGGGAGCGGCACGCTGACTGCGAGAGAGGGAGCGACACGCTGACTGCGAGATAGAGAGAGAAACGCTGACTGCGAGAGTGAGAGTGACACACTGACTGCAAGTGAGGGAGCGACATGCTGACTGCGAGAGAGGGAGGGACACGCTGTCTGCGGGAGAGAGAGCTGCACGATGAATGTGAGGGAGAGAGCGACATGCTGACTGCGAGAGAGGGAGACTGACACGGTGACTGCGAGAGAGGGAGCGACACGCTGACTGCGAGAGAGGGAGCGCCACGCTGTCTGCGAGAGAGTGAGTGACACGCTGACTGCGAGAGAGGGAGGGGCACGCTGACTGCGAGAGAGGGAGTGAAACGCTGACTGCGAGAGAGAAAGAGGCAGAGAGCGACACGCTGACTGCGAGAGAGGGAGCGACACGCTGACTGCGAGAGAGAGAGAGAGAGAGAGACTGACACGCGCACTGCGAGAGAGGGAGCGACACGCTGACTGCGAGAGAGGGAGCGACACGCTGACTGCGAGAGACAGAGCGACACGCTGACTGCGAGAGAGAGAGAGAGAGACTGACACGCGGACTGCGAGAGAGGGAGCGACACGCTGACTGCGAGAGAGGGAGCAACAAGCTGACTGCGAGAGATGGTTCGACACGCTGACTGCGAGAGAGGGAGCGACACGCTGAATGTGAGAGAGCGAATGACAAGCTGACTGCGAGAGAGAGAGACTGACACGGTGACTGTGAGGGAGGGAGCTGCACGCTGACTGTGAGAGAGCGAGTGACACGCTGACTGCGAGAGAGGGAGCGACACGCTGACTGCGAGAGATGGTGCGACACGCTGACTGCGACAGAGGGAGTGACACGCTGAATGTGAGAGAGCGAGTGACACCCTGACTGCGAGAGAGAGAGAGACTGACACGGTGACTGTGAGGGAGGGAGGTGCACGCTGACTGTGAGAGAGCGAGTGACACGCTGACTGCGAGATAGAGAGAGAAACGCTGACTGCGAGAGTGAGAGTGACACGCTGACTGCGAGAGAGAGAGAGAAACGCTGACTGCGAGAGAGGGAGCGACACGCTGACTGCGAGAGAGGGAGCGACACGCTGACTGCGAGAGAGGAACGGCACGCTGACTGCGAGAGGGAGCGACACGCTGACTGCGAGAGGGAGCGACATGCTGACTGCGAGAGAGGGAGCGACACGCTGTCTGCGGGAGAGAGAGCTGCACGATGAATGTGAGAGAGAGAGCGACATGCTGACTGCGAGAGAGGGAGACTGACACGGTGACTGCGAGAGAGGGAGCGACAGGCTGACTGCGAGAGAGAGCGAGACACGCTGTCTGCGAGAGAGAGATAGAGCGACACGTTGGCAGTGAGAGAGCGACACGTTGACTGTGAGAGAGTGAGTGACACGCTGACTGCGAGAGAGAGAGGCTGACGCGATGACTGCGAGAGACGGATCGACACGCTGACTGCGAGAGAGGGAGGGGCACGCTGACTGCGAGAGATGGTGACAAGCTGACTGCAAGAGAGAGAGACTGACACAGTGACTGTGAGGGAGGGAGCGAAACGCTGACTGTGAGAGAGCGAGTGACACCCTGACTGCGAGAGACGGAGCGAAACGCTGACTGCGAGGGAGGGAGCAACACGCTGACTGCGAGAGATGGTGCGACACGCTGACTGCGAGAGAGGGAGCGACACACTGACTGCGAGAGAGGGAGCGAAACGCTGATTGCGAGAGAGAATGAGGCAGAGAGCGACACGCTGACTGTGAGAGTGAGAGCGACACGCTGACTGTGAGAGTGAGAGCGACACGCTGACTGTGAGAGTGAGAGCGACAATCTGACTGCGAGAGAGGGAGCGAAACGCTGACTGCGAGAGAGGGAGGGACACGCTGGCTGAGAGAGAGGGAGTGACACGCTGGCTGAGAGAGAGGGAGTAACACGCTGACTGCGAGAGAGGGAGCGACGCGCTGACTGCGAGAGGTGGAGTGACATGCTGACTGCGAGAGAGCTAGCGACTTGCTGAATGCGAGAGAGGGAGCGACATGCTGACTGCGAGAGAGGGAGCGACACGCTGACTGCGAGAGAGGAGCGACACGCTGACTGCGAGAGAGGGAGCGACACGCTGACTGCGTGAGATGGTGCGACACGCTGACTGCGAGAGAGGGAGCGACACGCCTACTGCGAGAGAGGGAGCGACACGCTGACTGCGAGAGAGGGAGTGACACACTGACTGCGAGAGATGGTGCGACACGCTGACTGCGAGAGAGGGAGCGACACGCTGACTGCGAGAGAGGGAGCGACACGCTGACTGCGAGAGAGGGAGCGACACGCTGACTGCGAGAGATGGTGCGACACGCTGACTGCGAGAGATGGTGCGACACGCTGACTGAGAGAGAGGGAGCGACACGCTGAATGTGAGAGAGCGAGTGACACCCTGACTGCGAGAGAGAGAGAGAGAGAGAGACTGACACGGTGACTGTGAGGGAGGGAGGTGCACGGTGACTGTGAGGGAGGGAGGTGCACGCTGACTGCGAGAGAGAGACTGACACGCTGACTGCGAGATAGAGAGAGAAACGCTGACTGCGAGAGAGGAACGGCACGCTGACTGCGAGAGGGAGAGGCTGACACGCTGACTGCGAGAGAGGAACGGCACGCTGACTGCGAGAGGGAGCGACACGCTGACTGCGAGAGAGGGAGCGACACGCTGTGTGCGGGAGAGAGAGCTGTACGATGAATGTGAGAGAGAGAGCGACATGCTGACTGCGAGAGAGGGAGACTGACACGGTGACTGCGAGAGAGGGAGCGACAGGCTGACTGCGAGAGAGAGAGAGCGACACGTTGGCAGTGAGAGAGCGACACGTTGACTGTGAGAGAGTGAGTGACACGCTGACTGCGAGAGAGAGAGGCTGACGCGGTGACTGCGAGAGACGGATCGACACGCTGACTGCGAGAGAGGGAGGGGCACGCTGACTGCGAGAGAGGGAGGGGCACGCTGACTGCGAGAGAGGGAGGGGCACGCTGACTGCGAGAGAGGGAGGAGCACGCTGACTGCGAGAGAGGGAGGAGCACGCTGACTGCGAGAGAGGGAGGGGCACGCTGACTGCGAGAGAGGGAGGAGCACGCTGACTGCGAGAGAGAGAGAGAGAGACTGACACGCGGACTGCGAGAGAGGGAGCGACACGCTGACTGCGAGAGAGGGAGCGACACGCTGACTGCGAGAGAGGGAGTGACACACTGACTGCGAGAGATGGTGCGACATGCTGACTGCGAGAGAGGGAGGGGCACGCTGACTGCGAGAGAGGGAGCGACACGCTGACTGCGAGAGAGGGAGCGACACGCTGACTGCGAGAGAGGGAGCGACACGCTGACTGCGAGAGAGGGAGCGACACGCTGACTGCGAGAGATGGTGCGACACGCTGAATGTGAGAGAGCGAGTGACACCCTGACTGCGAGAGAGGGAGCGACACGCTGATTGCGAGAGAGGGAATGACACGCTGATTGCGAGAGAGGGAACGACACGCTGATAGCGAGAGAGGGAGCGACACGCTGACTGCGAGATTGAGGGTGACACGCTGACTGCGAGAGAGGGAGCGAAATGCTGACTGCGAGAGAGAAAGAGGCAGAGAGCGACACACTGACTGCGAGAGTGAGAACGACAATCTGACTGCGAGAGAGGGAGTGACACGCTGGCTGCGAGAGAGGGAGTTATACGCTGACTGCGAGACAGTGAGCGACGCGCTGACTGCGAGAGAGGGAGCGACGCGCTGACTGCGAGAGAGGGAGCGGCATGCTGACTGCGAGAGAGGGAGCGGCACGCTGACTGCGAGAGAGGGAGCGACACGCTGACTGCGAGATAGAGAGAGAAACGCTGACTGCGAGAGTGAGAGTGACACGCTGACTGCAAGTGAGGGCGGGGCATGCTGACTGCGAGAGGGAACGACACGCTGTCTGCGGGAGAGAGAGCTGCACGATGAATGTGAGGGAGAGAGCGACATGCTGACTGTGAGAGAGGGAGACTGACACGGTGACTGCGAGAGAGGGAGCGACACGCTGACTGCGAGAGAGGGAGCGACACGCTGTCTGCCAGAGAGAGCGACACATTGACTGTGAGAGAGGGAGCTGCACGCTGACTGTGAGAGAGTGAGTGACACGCTGACTGCGAGAGAGGGAGGGGCACGCTGACTGCGAGAGAGGGAGTGAAACGCTGACTGCGAGAGAGAAAGAGGCAGAGAGCGACACGCTGACTGCGAGAGAGGGAGCGACACGCTGACTGCGAGAGAGAGAGAGAGAGAGAGACTGACACGCGCACTGCGAGAGAGGGAGCGACACGCTGACTGCGAGAGAGGGAGCGACACGCTGACTGCGAGAGAGAGAGAGACTGACACGCGGACTGCGAGAGAGGGAGCGACACGCTGACTGCGAGAGAGGGAGCGACACGCTGACTGCGAGGGATGGTTCGACACGCTGACTGCGAGAGAGGGAGCGACACGCTGAATGTGAGAGAGCGAGTGACAAGCTGACTGCGAGAGAGAGAGACTGACACGGTGACTGTGAGGGAGGGAGCTGCACGCTGACTGCGAGAGAGAGAGAGAGACTGACACGCGGACTGCGAGAGAGGGAGCGACACGCTGACTGCGAGAGATGGTGCGACACGCTGACTGCGAGAGAGGGAGCGACACGCTGAATGTGAGAGAGCGAGTGACACCCTGACTGCGAGAGAGAGAGAGAGACTGACACGGTGACTGTGAGGGAGGGAGGTGCACGCTGACTGTGAGAGAGCGAGTGACACCCTGACTGCGAGAGAGAGAGAGAAACGCTGACTGCGAGAGTGAGAGTGACACGCTGACTGCGAGAGAGAGAGAGAAACGCTGACTGCGAGAGTGAGAGTGACACGCTGACTGCGAGAGTGAGAGTGACACGCTGACTGCGAGAGAGAGAGAGAAACGCTGACTGCGAGAGAGGGAGCGACACGCTGACTGCGAGAGGGAGCGACACGCTGACTGCGAGAAGGAGCGACATGCTGACTGCGAGAGAGAGAGCGACACGCTGTCTGCGGGAGAGAGAGCTGCACGATGAATGTGAGAGAGAGAGCGACATGCTGACTGCGAGAGAGGGAGACTAACACGGTGACTGCGAGAGAGGGAGCGACAGGCTGACTGCGAGAGAGAGCGAGACACGCTGTCTGCGAGAGAGAGAGAGAGCGACACGTTGGCAGTGAGAGAGCGACACGTTGACTGTGAGAGAGTGAGTGACACGCTGACTGCGAGAGAGAGAGGTTGACGCGGTGACTGCGAGAGACGGATCGACACGCTGACTGCGAGAGAGGGAGGGGCACGCAGACTGCGAGAGAGGGAGGAGCACGCTGACTGCGAGAGAGGGAGGAGCACGCTGACTGCGAGAGAGGGAGGAGCACGCTGACTGCGAGAGAGGGAGTAGCACGCTGACTGCGAGAGAGGGAGAGAGAGAGAGACTGATCTGCTGACTGCAAGAGAGGGAGCAACACGCTGACTGCGAGAGATGGTGCGACACGCTGACTGCGAGAGAGGGAGCGACACACGGACTGCGAGAGAGGGAGCGACACGCTGACTGCGAGATTGAGAGCGACACGCTGACTGCGAGAGAGGGAGCGAAACGCTGACTGCAAGAGAGAAAGAGGCAGAGAGCGACACGCTGACTGTGAGAGTGAGAGCGACAATCTGACTGCGAGAGAGGGAGCGAAACACTGAATGCGAGAGAGGGAGGGACACGCTGGCTGAGAGAGAGGGAGTGACACGCTGGCTGAGAGAGAGGGAGTAACACGCTGACTGCGAGAGAGGGAGCGACACGCCTACTGCGAGAGAGGGAGCGACACGCTGACTGCGAGAGAGGGAGCGACACACTGACTGCGAGAGAGGGAGCGACACGCTGATTGCGAGAGAGGGAGCGACACACTGACTGCGAGAGAGGGAGCAACACGCTGACTGCGAGAGATGGTGCGACACGCTGACTGCGAGTGAGGGAGCGACACGCTGACTGCGAGAGAGGGAGCGACACGCTGACTGCGAGAGAGGGAACGACACGCTGATTGCGAGAGAGGGAGCGACACGCTGAATGTGAGAGAGCGAGTGACACACTGACTGCGAGATTGAGGGTGACACGCTGACTGCGAGAGAGGGAGTGACACGCTGATTGCGAGAGAGGGAGCGACACACTGACTGCGAGAGAGGGAGCAACACGCTGACTGCGAGAGATGGTGCGACACGCTGACTGCGAGTGAGGGAGCGACACGCTGACTGCGAGAGAGGGAGCGACACGCTGACTGCGAGAGAGGGAACGACACGCTGATTGCGAGAGAGGGAGCGACACGCTGAATGTGAGAGAGCGAGTGACACACTGACTGCGAGATTGAGAGCGACACGCTGACTGCGAGAGAGGGAGCGAAACGCTGACTGCAAGAGAGAATGAGGCAGAGAGCGACATGCTGACTGCGAGAGAGGGAGTGACACGCTGGCTGCGATAGAGGGAGTTACACGCTGACTGCGAGAGAGGGAGCGACACGCTGAATGTGAGAGCGAGTGACACCCTGACTGCGAGAGAGGGATCGACACGCTGATTGCGAGAGAGGGAACGACACGCTGACTGCGAGAGAGGGAGCGACACGCTGACTGCGAGATTGAGGGTGACACGCTGACTGCGAGAGAGGGAGCGACACGCTGAATGTGAGAGAGCGAGTGACAAGCTGACTGCGAGAGAGCGAGACTGACATGGTGACTGTGAGGAAGGGAGCTGCACGCTGACTGCGAGAGAGCGAGTGACACCCTGACTGCGAGAGAGAGAGAGAGAGAGACTGACACGCGCACTGCGAGAGAGGGAGCGACACGCTGACTGCGAGAGAGGGAGCGACACGCTGACTGCGAGAGACAGAGCGACACGCTGACTGCGAGAGAGAGAGAGAGAGACTGACACGCGGACTGCGAGAGAGGGAGCGACACGCTGACTGCGAGAGAGGGAGCGACAAGCTGACTGCGAGAGATGGTTCGACACGCTGACTGCGAGAGAGGGAGCGACACGCTGAATGTGAGAGAGCGAGTGACAAGCTGACTGCGAGAGAGAGAGACTGACACGGTGACTGTGAGGGAGGGAGCTGCACGCTGACTGTGAGAGAGCGAGTGACACGCTGACTGCGAGAGAGGGAGCGACACGCTGACTGCGAGAGAGAGAGAGAGACTGACACGCGGACTGCGAGAGAGGGAGCGACACGCTGACTGCGAGAGATGGTGCGACACGCTGACTGCGACAGAGGGAGTGACACGCTGAATGTGAGAGAGCGAGTGACACCCTGACTGCGAGAGAGAGAGAGAGAGAGACTGACACGGTGACTGTGAGGGAGGGAGGTGCACGCTGACTGTGAGAGAGCGAGTGACACGCTGACTGCGAGATAGAGAGAGAAACGCTGACTGCGAGAGTGAGAGTGACACGCTGACTGCGAGAGAGAGAGAGAAACGCTGACTGCGAGAGAGGGAGCGACACGCTGACTGCGAGAGAGGGAGCGACACGCTGACTGCGAGAGAGGAACGGCACGCTGACTGCGAGAGGGAGCGACACGCTGACTGCGAGAGGGAGCGACATGCTGACTGCGAGAGAGGGAGCGACACGCTGTCTGCGGGAGAGAGAGCTGCACGATGAATGTGAGAGAGAGAGCGACATGCTGACTGCGAGAGAGGGAGACTGACACGGTGACTGCGAGAGAGGGAGCGACAGGCTGACTGCGAGAGAGAGCGAGACACGCTGTCTGCGAGAGAGAGATAGAGCGACACGTTGGCAGTGAGAGAGCGACACGTTGACTGTGAGAGAGTGAGTGACACGCTGACTGCGAGAGAGAGAGAGGCTGACGCGATGACTGCGAGAGACGGATCGACACGCTGACTGCGAGAGAGGGAGGGGCACGCTGACTGCGAGAGATGGTGACAAGCTGACTGCAAGAGAGAGAGACTGACACAGTGACTGTGAGGGAGGGAGCGAAACGCTGACTGTGAGAGAGCGAGTGACACCCTGACTGCGAGAGACGGAGCGAAACGCTGACTGCGAGGGAGGGAGCAACACGCTGACTGCGAGAGATGGTGCGACACGCTGACTGCGAGAGAGGGAGCGACACACTGACTGCGAGAGAGGGAGCGAAACGCTGATTGCGAGAGAGAATGAGGCAGAGAGCGACACGCTGACTGTGAGAGTGAGAGCGACACGCTGACTGTGAGAGTGAGAGCGACACGCTGACTGTGAGAGTGAGAGCGACAATCTGACTGCGAGAGAGGGAGCGAAACGCTGACTGCGAGAGAGGGAGGGACACGCTGGCTGAGAGAGAGGGAGTGACACGCTGGCTGAGAGAGAGGGAGTAACACGCTGACTGCGAGAGAGGGAGCGACGCGCTGACTGCGAGAGGTGGAGTGACATGCTGACTGCGAGAGAGCTAGCGACTTGCTGAATGCGAGAGAGGGAGCGACATGCTGACTGCGAGAGAGGGAGCGACACGCTGACTGCGAGAGAGGAGCGACACGCTGACTGCGAGAGAGGGAGCGACACGCTGACTGCGTGAGATGGTGCGACACGCTGACTGCGAGAGAGGGAGCGACACGCCTACTGCGAGAGAGGGAGCGACACGCTGACTGCGAGAGAGGGAGTGACACACTGACTGCGAGAGATGGTGCGACACGCTGACTGCGAGAGAGGGAGCGACACGCTGACTGTGAGAGATAGAGGGAGCGACACGCTGACTGCGAGAGAGGGAGCGACACGCTGACTGCGAGAGAGGGAGCGACACGCTGACTGCGAGAGAGGGAGCGACACGCTGACTGCGAGAGAGGGAGCGACACGCTGACTGCGAGAGAGGGAGCGACACGCTGACTGCGAGAGAGGGAGCGACACGCTGACTGCGAGAGATGGTGCGACACGCTGACTGCGAGAGATGGTGCGACACGCTGACTGAGAGAGAGGGAGCGACACGCTGAATGTGAGAGAGCGAGTGACACCCTGACTGCGAGAGAGAGAGAGAGAGAGAGACTGACACGGTGACTGTGAGGGAGGGAGGTGCACGGTGACTGTGAGGGAGGGAGGTGCACGCTGACTGCGAGAGAGAGACTGACACGCTGACTGCGAGATAGAGAGAGAAACGCTGACTGCGAGAGAGGAACGGCACGCTGACTGCGAGAGGGAGAGGCTGACACGCTGACTGCGAGAGAGGAACGGCACGCTGACTGCGAGAGGGAGCGACACGCTGACTGCGAGAGAGGGAGCGACACGCTGTGTGCGGGAGAGAGAGCTGTACGATGAATGTGAGAGAGAGAGCGACATGCTGACTGCGAGAGAGGGAGACTGACACGGTGACTGCGAGAGAGGGAGCGACAGGCTGACTGCGAGAGAGAGAGAGCGACACGTTGGCAGTGAGAGAGCGACACGTTGACTGTGAGAGAGTGAGTGACACGCTGACTGCGAGAGAGAGAGGCTGACGCGGTGACTGCGAGAGACGGATCGACACGCTGACTGCGAGAGAGGGAGGGGCACGCTGACTGCGAGAGAGGGAGGGGCACGCTGACTGCGAGAGAGGGAGGGGCACGCTGACTGCGAGAGAGGGAGGAGCACGCTGACTGCGAGAGAGGGAGGAGCACGCTGACTGCGAGAGAGGGAGGGGCACGCTGACTGCGAGAGAGGGAGGAGCACGCTGACTGCGAGAGAGAGAGAGAGAGACTGACACGCGGACTGCGAGAGAGGGAGCGACACGCTGACTGCGAGAGAGGGAGCGACACGCTGACTGCGAGAGAGGGAGTGACACACTGACTGCGAGAGATGGTGCGACATGCTGACTGCGAGAGAGGGAGGGGCACGCTGACTGCGAGAGAGGGAGCGACACGCTGACTGCGAGAGAGGGAGCGACACGCTGACTGCGAGAGAGGGAGCGACACGCTGACTGCGAGAGATGGTGCGACACGCTGAATGTGAGAGAGCGAGTGACACCCTGACTGCGAGAGAGGGAGCGACACGCTGATTGCGAGAGAGGGAATGACACGCTGATTGCGAGAGAGGGAACGACACGCTGATAGCGAGAGAGGGAGCGACACGCTGACTGCGAGATTGAGGGTGACACGCTGACTGCGAGAGAGGGAGCGAAATGCTGACTGCGAGAGAGAAAGAGGCAGAGAGCGACACACTGACTGCGAGAGTGAGAACGACAATCTGACTGCGAGAGAGGGAGTGACACGCTGGCTGCGAGAGAGGGAGTTATACGCTGACTGCGAGACAGTGAGCGACGCGCTGACTGCGAGAGAGGGAGCGACGCGCTGACTGCGAGAGAGGGAGCGGCATGCTGACTGCGAGAGAGGGAGCGGCACGCTGACTGCGAGAGAGGGAGCGACACGCTGACTGCGAGATAGAGAGAGAAACGCTGACTGCGAGAGTGAGAGTGACACGCTGACTGCAAGTGAGGGCGGGGCATGCTGACTGCGAGAGGGAACGACACGCTGTCTGCGGGAGAGAGAGCTGCACGATGAATGTGAGGGAGAGAGCGACATGCTGACTGTGAGAGAGGGAGACTGACACGGTGACTGCGAGAGAGGGAGCGACACGCTGACTGCGAGAGAGGGAGCGACACGCTGACTGCGAGAGAGGGAGCGACACGCTGTCTGCCAGAGAGAGCGACACATTGACTGTGAGAGAGGGAGCTGCACGCTGACTGTGAGAGAGTGAGTGACACGCTGACTGCGAGAGAGGGAGGGGCACGCTGACTGCGAGAGAGGGAGTGAAACGCTGACTGCGAGAGAGAAAGAGGCAGAGAGCGACACGCTGACTGCGAGAGAGGGAGCGACACGCTGACTGCGAGAGAGAGAGAGAGAGAGAGACTGACACGCGCACTGCGAGAGAGGGAGCGACACGCTGACTGCGAGAGAGGGAGCGACACGCTGACTGCGAGAGAGAGAGAGACTGACACGCGGACTGCGAGAGAGGGAGTGACACGCTGACTGCGAGAGAGGGAGCGACACGCTGACTGCGAGGGATGGTTCGACACGCTGACTGCGAGAGAGGGAGCGACACGCTGAATGTGAGAGAGCGAGTGACAAGCTGACTGCGAGAGAGAGAGACTGACACGGTGACTGTGAGGGAGGGAGCTGCACGCTGACTGCGAGAGAGAGAGAGAGACTGACACGCGGACTGCGAGAGAGGGAGCGACACGCTGACTGCGAGAGATGGTGCGACACGCTGACTGCGAGAGAGGGAGCGACACGCTGAATGTGAGAGAGCGAGTGACACCCTGACTGCGAGAGAGAGAGAGAGACTGACACGGTGACTGTGAGGGAGGGAGGTGCACGCTGACTGTGAGAGAGCGAGTGACACCCTGACTGCGAGAGAGAGAGAGAAACGCTGACTGCGAGAGTGAGAGTGACACGCTGACTGCGAGAGAGAGAGAGAAACGCTGACTGCGAGAGTGAGAGTGACACGCTGACTGCGAGAGTGAGAGTGACACGCTGACTGCGAGAGAGAGAGAGAAACGCTGACTGCGAGAGAGGGAGCGACACGCTGACTGCGAGAGGGAGCGACACGCTGACTGCGAGAAGGAGCGACATGCTGACTGCGAGAGAGAGAGCGACACGCTGTCTGCGGGAGAGAGAGCTGCACGATGAATGTGAGAGAGAGAGCGACATGCTGACTGCGAGAGAGGGAGACTAACACGGTGACTGCGAGAGAGGGAGCGACAGGCTGACTGCGAGAGAGAGCGAGACACGCTGTCTGCGAGAGAGAGAGAGAGCGACACGTTGGCAGTGAGAGAGCGACACGTTGACTGTGAGAGAGTGAGTGACACGCTGACTGCGAGAGAGAGAGGTTGACGCGGTGACTGCGAGAGACGGATCGACACGCTGACTGCGAGAGAGGGAGGGGCACGCAGACTGCGAGAGAGGGAGGAGCACGCTGACTGCGAGAGAGGGAGGAGCACGCTGACTGCGAGAGAGGGAGTAGCACGCTGACTGCGAGAGAGGGAGAGAGAGAGAGACTGATCTGCTGACTGCAAGAGAGGGAGCAACACGCTGACTGCGAGAGATGGTGCGACACGCTGACTGCGAGAGAGGGAGCGACACACGGACTGCGAGAGAGGGAGCGACACGCTGACTGCGAGATTGAGAGCGACACGCTGACTGCGAGAGAGGGAGCGAAACGCTGACTGCAAGAGAGAAAGAGGCAGAGAGCGACACGCTGACTGTGAGAGTGAGAGCGACAATCTGACTGCGAGAGAGGGAGCGAAACACTGAATGCGAGAGAGGGAGGGACACGCTGGCTGAGAGAGAGGGAGTGACACGCTGGCTGAGAGAGAGGGAGTAACACGCTGACTGCGAGAGAGGGAGCGACACGCCTACTGCGAGAGAGGGAGCGACACGCTGACTGCGAGAGAGGGAGCGACACACTGACTGCGAGAGAGGGAGCGACACGCTGATTGCGAGAGAGGGAGCGACACACTGACTGCGAGAGAGGGAGCAACACGCTGACTGCGAGAGATGGTGCGACACGCTGACTGCGAGTGAGGGAGCGACACGCTGACTGCGAGAGAGGGAGCGACACGCTGACTGCGAGAGAGGGAACGACACGCTGATTGCGAGAGAGGGAGCGACACGCTGAATGTGAGAGAGCGAGTGACACACTGACTGCGAGATTGAGGGTGACACGCTGACTGCGAGAGAGGGAGTGACACGCTGATTGCGAGAGAGGGAGCGACACACTGACTGCGAGAGAGGGAGCAACACGCTGACTGCGAGAGATGGTGCGACACGCTGACTGCGAGTGAGGGAGCGACACGCTGACTGCGAGAGAGGGAGCGACACGCTGACTGCGAGAGAGGGAACGACACGCTGATTGCGAGAGAGGGAGCGACACGCTGAATGTGAGAGAGCGAGTGACACACTGACTGCGAGATTGAGAGCGACACGCTGACTGCGAGAGAGGGAGCGAAACGCTGACTGCAAGAGAGAATGAGGCAGAGAGCGACATGCTGACTGCGAGAGAGGGAGTGACACGCTGGCTGCGATAGAGGGAGTTACACGCTGACTGCGAGAGAGGGAGCGACACGCTGAATGTGAGAGCGAGTGACACCCTGACTGCGAGAGAGGGATCGACACGCTGATTGCGAGAGAGGGAACGACACGCTGACTGCGAGAGAGGGAGCGACACGCTGACTGCGAGATTGAGGGTGACACGCTGACTGCGAGAGAGGGAGCGACACGCTGAATGTGAGAGAGCGAGTGACAAGCTGACTGCGAGAGAGCGAGACTGACATGGTGACTGTGAGGAAGGGAGCTGCACGCTGACTGCGAGAGAGCGAGTGACACCCTGACTGCGAGAGAGAGAGAGAGAGAGACTGACACGCTGACTGTGAGAGAGGGAGCGACACACTGACTGCGAGAGAGGGTGCGATACGCTGACTGCGAGAGATAGAGGGAGCCACACGCTGACTGTGAGAGAAGGAGCGACACACTGACTGCGAGAGAGGGAGCGACACGTTGATTGCAAGAGAGGGAGCGACACGCTGACTGCGAGATTGAGAGCGACACGCTGACTGCGAGAGAGGGAGCGAAACGCTGACTGCAAGAGAGAAAGAGGCAGAGAGCGACACGCTGACTGCGAGAGTGAGAGCGACAATCTGACTGCGAGAGAGGGAGTTACACGCTGACTGCGAGAGAGGGAGTAACACGCTGACTGCGAGAGAGGGAGCGACGCGCTGACTGCGAGAGAGGGAGTGACATGCTGACTGCGAGAGAGAGAGACTGACACAGTGACTGCGAGGGAGGGAGCTGCACGCTGACTGTGAGCGAGCGAGTGACACCCTGACTGCGAGAGAGAGCAAGCGAGAGACTGACACGCGGACTGCGAGAGAGGGAGCGACACGCTGACTGCGAGAGATAGAGGGAGCGACACGCTGACTGCGAGAGAGGGAGCGACACGCTGACTGCGAGAGATAGAGGGAGCGACACGCTGACTGCGAGAGAGGGAGCGACACGCTGACTGCGAGAGAGGGAGTGACACGCTGACTGCGAGCGAGGGAGCGACACGCTGACTGCGAGAGATAGAGGGAGCGACACGCTGACTGCGAGAGAGGGAGCGACACGCTGACTGCGAGAGAGGGAGCGACACACTGACTGCGAGAGAGGGAGCGACACGCTGACTGCAAGAGAGAGAGCGACACGCTGACTGCGAGATTGAGAGCGACATGCTGACTGCGAGAGAGGGAGCGAAATGCTGACTGCAAGAGAGAAAGAGGCAGAGAGCGACACGCTGACTGCGAGAGTGAGAGCGACAATCTGACTGCGAGAGAGGGAGTTACACGCTGACTGCAAGAGAGGGAGTTACACGCTGACTGCGAGAGAGGGAGCGACGCGCTGACTGCGAGAGAGGGAGTGACATGCTGACTGCGAGAGAGAGAGACTGACACAGTGACTGCGAGGGAGGGAGCTGCACGCTGACTGTGAGCGAGCGAGTGACACCCTGACTGCGAGAGAGAGCAAGCGAGAGACTGACACGCGGACTGCGAGAGAGGGAGCGACACGCTGACTGCGAGAGAGGGAGCGACACGCTGACTGCGAGAGAGGGAGCGACACGCTGACTGCGAGAGATAGAGGGAGCGACACGCTGACTGCGAGAGAGGGAGCGACACGCTGACTGCGAGCGAGGGAGCGACACGCTGACTGTGAGAGATAGAGGGAGCGACACACTGACTGCGAGAGAGGGAGCGACACACTGACTGCGAGAGAGGGAGCGACACGATGACTGCGAGATTGAGAGCGACACGCTGACTGCGAGATTGAGAGCGACACGCTGACTGCGAGAGAGGGAGCGAAATGCTGACTGCAAGAGAGAAAGAGGCAGAGAGCGACACGCTGACTGCGAGATTGAGAGCGACACGCTGACTGCGAGATTGAGAGCGACACGCTGACTGCGAGATTGAGAGCGACACGCTGACTGCGAGAGAGGGAGCGAAATGCTGACTGCAAGAGAGAAAGAGGCAGAGAGCGACACGCTGACTGCAAGAGAGGGAGCGAAACGCTGACTGCGAGAGATGGTGCGACACGCTGACTGTGAGAGAGGGAGCGACACGCTGAATGTGAGAGAGCGAGTGACAAGCTGACTGCGAGAGAGAGAGACTGACACGGTGACTGTGAGGGAGGGAGCTGCACGCTGACTGTGAGAGAGCGAGTGACACCCTGACTGCGAGAGAGGGAGCGACACGCTGACTGCGAGAGAGGGAGCGACACGCTGAATGTGAGAGAGGGAGCGACACGCTGACTGCGAGAGAGGGAGAGACACGCTGACTGTGAGAGAGCGAGTGACACGCGGACTGCGAGAGAGGGAGCGACACCCTGACTGCGAGAGAGGGAGCGACACGCTGACTGCGAGATGGTGCGACACGCTGACTGCGAGAGAGGGAGCGACACGCTGACTGCGAGAGAGGGAGCGACACACTGACTGCGAGAGAGGGAGCGACACGCTGACTGCGAGAGAGCGAGTGACACGCTGACTGTGAGAGATGGTGCGACACGCTGATTGCGAGAAAGGGAGCGACACGCTGACTGCGAGAGAGAGAGCGACAATCTGACTGCAAGAGAGGGAGGGACACGGTGACTGCGAGAGAGTGCGACACGCTGACTGCGAGAGAGGGAGCGACGCGCTGACTGCGAGAGATGGAGTGACATGCTGACTGCGAGAGAGGGAGCGACACGCTGACTGCGAGAGAGGGAGTGACACGCTGACTGCGAGAGAGGGAGCGACGCTCTGACTGCGAGAGAGGGAGCGACACGCTGACTGCGGGAGAGGGAGCGACACGCTGACTGTGAGAGAGGGAGCGGCACGCTGACTGCGAGAGAGGGAGTGACAGGCTGACTGTGAGAGAGGGAGTGACACGCTGACTGCGGGAGAGGGAGCTGCACGCTGACTGTGAGAGAGTTCGAAACGCTGACTGCGAGAGAGAGAGAGAGAGACTGACACACTGACTGCAAGATAGAGAGAGAAACGCTGACTGCGAGAGTGAGAGTGACACGCTGACTGCGAGAGGGAGCGACACGCTGACTGCGAGAGAGGGAGCGACACGCTGTCTGCGGGAGAGAAAGCTGCACGATGAATGCGAGAGAGGGAGACTGACACGGTGACTGCGAGAGATGGTGTGACACGCTGACTGCGAGAGAGAGAGAGAGAGAGAGAGACTGATACGGTGACTGTGAGGGAGGGAGCGACACGCTGACTGCGAGAGATGGAGCGACACGCTGATTGCGAGAGAGGGAGCGACACACTGACTGCGAGATTGAGAGCGACACGCTGATTGCAAGAGAGGGAGGGACACGCTGAATGTGAGAGAGCGAGTGACATGCTGACTGCGAGAGAGGGAGACTGACACGGTGACTGCGAGAGAGGGAGCGACAGGCTGACTGCGAGAGAGAGCGACACGCTGACTGCGAGAAGGAGCGACATGCTGACTGCGAGAGAGGGAGCGACACGCTGTCTGCGGGAGAGAAAGCTGCACGATGAATGCGAGAGAGGGAGACTGACACGGTGACTGCGAGAGATGGTGTGACACGCTGACTGCGAGAGAGAGAGAGAGAGAGAGAGACTGATACGGTGACTGTGAGGGAGGGAGCGACACGCTGACTGCGAGAGATGGAGCGACACACTGACTGCGAGATTGAGAGCGACACGCTGATTGCAAGAGAGGGAGGGACACGCTGAATGTGAGAGAGCGAGTGACATGCTGACTGCGAGAGAGGGAGACTGACACGGTGACTGCGAGAGAGGGAGCGACAGGCTGACTGCGAGAGAGAGCGACACGCTGACTGCGAGAGAGGGAGCGACACGCTGTCTGTGGGAGAGAGAGCTGCACGATGAATGTGAGAGAGAGAGCGACATGCTGACTGCGAGAGAGGGAGACTGACACGGTGACTGCGAGAGAGGGAGCGACAGGCTGACTGCGAGAGAGAGCGAGACACGCTGTCTGCGAGAGAGAGAGAGAGCAACACGTTGGCAGTGAGAGAGCGACACGTTGACTGTGAGAGAGTGAGTGACACGCTGACTGCGAGAGAGAGAGAGGCTGACGCGGTGACTGCGAGAGACGGATCGACACGCTGACTGCGAGAGAGGGAGGGGCACGCAGACTGCGAGAGAGGGAGGAGCACGCTGACTGCGAGAGAGGGAGGGGCACGCTGACTGCGAGAGAGGGTGGAGCACGCTGACTGCGAGAGAGGGTGGAGCACGCTGACTGCGAGAGAGGGAGGAGCACGCTGACTGCGAGAGAGGGAGGGGCACTCTGACTGCGAGAGAGGGAGGAGCACGCTGACTGCGAGAGAGAGAGAGAGAGAGAGACTGACACGCGGACTGCGAGAGAGGGAGCGACACGCTGACTGCGAGAGAGGGAGCGACACGCTGACTGCGAGAGAGGGTGCGACACGCTGAATGTGAGAGAGCGAGTGACAAGCTGACTGCAAGAGAGATAGACTGACACAGTGACTGTGAGGGAGGGAGCGAAACGCTGACTGTGAGAGAGCGAGTGACACCCTGACTGCGAGAGACGGAGCGAAACGCTGACTGCGAGGGAGGGAGCAACACGCTGACTGCGAGAGATGGTGCGACACGCTGACTGCGAGAGAGGGAGCGACGCGCTGACTGCGAGAGAGGGAGCGACACGCTGACTGCGAGATTGAGAGCGACACGCTGACTGCGAGAGAGGGAGCGAAACGCTGATTGCGAGAGTGAGAGCGACAATCTGACTGCGAGAGAGGGAGCGAAACGCTGACTGCGAGAGATGGAGGGACACGCTGGCTGAGAGAGAGGGAGTGACACGCTGGCTGAGAGAGAGGGAGTAACACGCTGACTGCGAGAGAGGGAGCGACGCGCTGACTGCGAGAGGTGGAGTGAC
This sequence comes from Stegostoma tigrinum, assembly GCF_030684315.1. Classification (NCBI taxonomy): domain Eukaryota; kingdom Metazoa; phylum Chordata; class Chondrichthyes; order Orectolobiformes; family Stegostomatidae; genus Stegostoma; species Stegostoma tigrinum. Next base: position 9,706,207 of record NC_081394.1, on the reverse strand, counting down.
ATGCTGACTGCGAGAGAGCTAGCGACTTGCTGAATGCGAGAGAGGGAGCGACATGCTGACTGCGAGAGAGGGAGCGACACGCTGACTGCGAGAGAGCGAGACTGACACGGTGACTGTGAGGAAGGGAGCTGCACGCTGACTGCGAGAGAGCGAGTGACACCCTGACTGCGAGAGAGAGAGAGAGAGACTGACACGCTGACTGCGAGAGAGGGAGCGACACACTGACTGCGAGAGAGGGTGCGATACGCTGACTGCGAGAGATAGAGGGAGCCACACGCTGACTGTGAGAGAAGGAGCGACACACTGACTGCGAGAGAGGGAGCGCCACGCTGATTGCGAGAGAGGGAGCGACACGCTGACTGCGAGATTGAGAGCGTCACGCTGACTGCGAGAGAGGGAGCGAAACGCTGACTGCAAGAGAGAAAGAGGCAGAGAGCGACACACTGACTGCGAGAGAGGGAGCGACAATCTGACTGCGAGAGAGGGAGTTACACGCTGACTGCGAGAGAGGGAGTTACACGCTGACTGCGAGAGAGGGAGCGACGCGCTGACTGCGAGAGAGGGAGTGACATGCTGACTGCGAGAGAGAGAGACTGACACAGTGACTGCGAGGGAGGGAGCTGCACGCTGACTGAGAGCGAGCGAGTGACACCCTGACTGCGAGAGAGAGCAAGCGAGAGACTGACACGCGGACTGCGAGAGAGGGAGCGACACGCTGACTGCGAGAGATAGAGGGAGCGACACGCTGACTGCGAGAGAGGGAGCGACACGCTGACTGCGAGAGAGGGAGCGACACGCTGACTGCGAGCGAGGGAGCGACACGCTGACTGCGAGAGATAGAGGGAGCGACACGCTGACTGCGAGAGAGGGGGCGACACACTGACTGCGAGAGAGGGAGCGACACGCTGACTGTGAGAGAGGGAGCGACACGCTGACTGCGAGAGAGAGAGCGACACGCTGACTGCGAGAGAGGGAGCGAAATGCTGACTGCAAGAGAGAAAGAGGCAGAGAGCGACACGCTGACTGCGAGAGTGAGAGCGACAATCTGACTGCGAGAGAGGGAGTTACACGCTGACTGCGAGAGAGGGAGTGACATGCTGACTGCGAGAGAGAGAGACTGACACAGTGACTGCGAGGGAGGGAGCTGCACGCTGACTGTGAGCGAGCGAGTGACACCCTGACTGCGAGAGAGAGCAAGCGAGAGACTGACACGTGGACTGCGAGAGAGGGAGCGACACGCTGACTGCGAGAGAGGGAGCGACACGCTGACTGCGAGAGAGGGAGCGACACGCTGACTGCGAGAGACAGAGGGAGCGACACGCTGACTGCGAGAGAGGGAGCGACACGCTGACTGCGAGAGAGGGAGCGACACGCTGACTGCGAGAGAGGGAGCGACACGCTGACTGCGAGAGAGGGAGCGACACGCTGACTGCGAGCGAGGGAGCGACACGCTGACTGTGAGAGATAGAGGGAGCGACACGCTGACTGCGAGAGAGGGAGCGACACACTGACTGCGAGAGAGGGAGCGACACGCTGACTGCGAGATTGAGAGCGACACGCTGACTGTGAGAGAGGGAGCGAAATGCTGACTGCAAGAGAGAAAGAGGCAGAGAGCGACACGCTGACTGCGAGATTGAGAGCGACACGCTGACTGCGAGATTGAGAGCGACACGCTGACTGCGAGATTGAGAGCGACACGCTGACTGCGAGAGAGGGAGCGAAATGCTGACTGCAAGAGAGAAAGAGGCAGAGAGCGACACGCTGACTGCAAGAGAGGGAGCGAAACGCTGACTGCGAGAGATGGTGCGACACGCTGACTGCGAGAGAGGGAGCGACACGCTGAATGTGAGAGAGCGAGTGACAAGCTGACTGCGAGAGAGAGAGACTGACACGGTGACTGTGAGGGAGGGAGCTGCACGCTGACTGTGAGAGAGCGAGTGACACCCTGACTGCGAGAGAGGGAGCGACACGCTGACTGCGAGAGAGGGAGCGACACGCTGACTGCGAGAGAGGGAGCGACACGCTGAATGTGAGAGAGGGAGCGACAAGCTGACTGCGAGAGAGAGAGACTGACACGGTGACTGTGAGGGAGGGAGCTGCACGCTGACTGTGAGTGAGTTAGCGACACACTGACTGCGAGAGAGGGAGCGACACGCTGAATGTGAGAGAGGGAGTGACACCCTGACTGCGAGAGAGAGAGAGAGAGAGAGAGACTGACACGGTGACTGTGAGGGAGGGAGCTGCACGCTGACTGCGAGAGAGGGAGCGACATGCTGACTGTGAGAGAGAGCAACACGCTGACTGCGAGAGAGGGAGCGACACGCTGACTGTGAGAGAGAGCAACACGCTGACTGCGAGAGAGGGAGCGACACGCTGACTGCGAGAGAGAGAGCGACATGCTGACTGTGAGAGAGGGAGCGACACGCTGACTGTGAGAGAGGGAGTGACACGCTGACTGCGAGAGAGGGAGCGACACGCTGACTGCGAGAGAGAGAGAGAGAGAGAGAGCGACACGCTGACTGCGAGAGAGTGAGAGCGACACGCTGACTGCGAGAGAGTGAGAGTGAGAGCGACACGCTGACTGCGAGAGAGGGAGTGACACGCTGGCTGCGAGAGAGGGAGTGACACGCTGGCTGCGAGAGAGGGAGCGACGCGCTGACTGCGAGAGAGGGAGCGACACGCTGACTGCGAGAGAGGGAGCTGCACGCTGACTGCGAGAGATGGTGCGACACGCTGAATGTGAGAGAGCGAGTGACAAGCTGACTGCAAGAGAGAGAGACTGACACGGTGACTGTGAGGGAGGGAGCTGCACGCTGACTGTGAGAGAGCGAGTGACACCCTGACTGCGAGAGAGAGCGAGAGAGAGACTGACACGCTGACTGCGAGAGAGGGAGCGACACACTGACTACGAGAGAGGGAGCGACACGCTGACTGCGAGATTGAGAGCGACACGCTGACTGCGAGAGAGGGAGCGAAACGCTGACTGCGAGATAGAATTAGGCAGAGAGCGACACGCTGACTGTGAGAGTGAGAGCGACAATCTGACTGCGAGAGAGGGAGCGAAACGCTGAATGCGAGAGAGGGAGGGACACGCTGGCTGAGAGAGAGGGAGGGACACGCTGGCTGAGAGAGAGGGAGTAACACGCTGACTGCGAGAGAGGGAGCGACGCGCTGACTGCGAGAGGTGGAGTGACATGCTGACTGCGAGAGAGCTAGTGACTTGCTGAATGCGAGAGGGAACGACACGCTGACTGCGAGAGAGGGAGTGACACGCTGACTGCGAGAGAGGGAGCGACACGCTGACTGCGAGAGATAGAGGGAGCGACACACTGACTGCGAGAGAGGGAGCGACACGCTGACTGCGAGAGAGGGAGCGACACGCTGACTGCGAGAGAGGGAGCGACACGCTGACTGCGAGAGAGGGAGCGACACGCTGACTGCGAGAGAGGGAGCGACACGCTGACTGCGAGCGAGGGAGCGACACGCTGACTGTGAGAGATAGAGGGAGCGACACGCTGACTGCGAGAGAGGGAGCGACACGCTGACTGCGAGATTGAGAGCGACACGCTGACTGTGAGAGAGGGAGCGAAATGCTGACTGCAAGAGAGAAAGAGGCAGAGAGCGACACGCTGACTGCGAGATTGAGAGCGACACGCTGACTGCGAGATTGAGAGCGACACGCTGACTGCGAGAGAGGGAGCGAAATGCTGACTGCAAGAGAGAAAGAGGCAGAGAGCGACACGCTGACTGCAAGAGAGGGAGCGAAACGCTGACTGCGAGAGATGGTGCGACACGCTGACTGCGAGAGAGGGAGCGACACGCTGAATGTGAGAGAGCGAGTGACAAGCTGACTGCGAGAGAGAGAGACTGACACGGTGACTGTGAGGGAGGGAGCTGCACGCTGACTGTGAGAGAGCGAGTGACACCCTGACTGCGAGAGAGGGAGCGACACGCTGACTGCGAGAGAGGGAGCGACACGCTGACTGCGAGAGAGGGAGCGACACGCTGAATGTGAGAGAGGGAGCGACAAGCTGACTGCGAGAGAGAGAGACTGACACGGTGACTGTGAGGGAGGGAGCTGCACGCTGACTGTGAGTGAGTTAGCGACACACTGACTGCGAGAGAGGGAGCGACACGCTGAATGTGAGAGAGGGAGTGACACCCTGACTGCGAGAGAGAGAGAGAGAGAGAGAGAGACTGACACGGTGACTGTGAGGGAGGGAGCTGCACGCTGACTGCGAGAGAGGGAGCGACATGCTGACTGTGAGAGAGAGCAACACGCTGACTGCGAGAGAGGGAGCGACACGCTGACTGTGAGAGAGAGCAACACGCTGACTGCGAGAGAGGGAGCGACACGCTGACTGCGAGAGAGAGAGCGACATGCTGACTGCGAGAGAGGGAGCGACACGCTGACTGTGAGAGAGGGAGTGACACGCTGACTGCGAGAGAGGGAGCGACACGCTGACTGCGAGAGAGAGAGAGAGAGAGAGCGACACGCTGACTGCGAGAGAGTGAGAGCGACACGCTGACTGCGAGAGAGTGAGAGTGAGAGCGACACGCTGACTGCGAGAGAGGGAGTGACACGCTGGCTGAGAGAGAGGGAGTGACACGCTGGCTGCGAGAGAGGGAGCGACGCGCTGACTGCGAGAGAGGGAGCGACACGCTGACTGCGAGAGAGGGAGCTGCACGCTGACTGCGAGAGATGGTGCGACACGCTGAATGTGAGAGAGCGAGTGACAAGCTGACTGCAAGAGAGAGAGACTGACACGGTGACTGTGAGGGAGGGAGCTGCACGCTGACTGTGAGAGAGCGAGTGACACCCTGACTGCGAGAGAGAGCGAGAGAGAGACTGACACGCTGACTGCGAGAGAGGGAGCGACACACTGACTATGAGAGAGGGAGCGACACGCTGACTGCGAGATTGAGAGCGACACGCTGACTGCGAGAGAGGGAGCGAAACGCTGACTGCGAGATAGAATTAGGCAGAGAGCGACACGCTGACTGTGAGAGTGAGAGCGACAATCTGACTGCGAGAGAGGGAGCGAAACGCTGAATGCGAGAGAGGGAGGGACACGCTGGCTGAGAGAGAGGGAGTGACACGCTGACTGCGAGAGAGGGAGCGACACGCTGACTGCGAGAGATAGAGGGAGCGACACACTGACTGCGAGAGAGGGAGCGACACGCTGACTGTGAGATTGAGAGCGACACGCTGACTGCGAGAGAGGGAGCGAAACGCTGACTGCGAGATAGAATTAGGCAGAGAGCGACAGGCTGACTGCGAGATTGAAAGTGACACAGTGACTGCGAGAGAGGGAGCGAAACACTGACTGCAAGAGAGAAAGAGGCAGAGAGCGACACGCTGACTGCGAGAGTGAGAGCGACAATCTGACTGCAAGAGAGGGAGCCAAATGCTGACTGCGAGAGAGGGAGCGACACGCTGACTGCGAGAGAGGGAGCGACACGCTGACTGCGAGAGAGGGAGCAACACGCTGACTGCCAGAGATGGTGCGACACACTGACTGCGAGAGAGGGAGCGACACGCTGACTGCGAGATTGAGAGCGACACGCTGACTGCGAGAGAGGGAGCGAAACGCTGACTGTGAGATAGAAATAGGCAGAGAGCGACACGCTGACTGTGAGAGTGAGAGCGACACGCTGACTGTGAGAGTGAGAGCGACACGCTGACTGTGAGAGTGAGAGCGAGAATCTGACTGCGAGAGAGGGAGCGAAACGCTGACTGCAAGAGAGAAAGAGGCAGAGAGCGACACGCTGACTGCGAGAGATGGTGCGACACGCTGACTGCGAGAGAGGGAGCGACACGCTGAATGTGAGAGAGCGAGTGACAAGCTGACTGCAAGAGAGAGAGACTGACACGGTGACTGTGAGGGAGGGAGCTGTACGCTGACTGTGAGAGAGCGAGTGACACCCTGACTGCGAGAGAGAGCGAGAGAGAGACTGACACGCTGACTGCGAGAGAGGGAGCGACACACTGACTACGAGAGAGGGAGCGACACGCTGACTGCGAGATTGAGAGCGACACGCTGACTGCGAGAGAGGGAGCGAAACGCTGACTGCGAGATAGAATTAGGCAGAGAGCGACACGCTGACTGTGAGAGTGAGAGCGACAATCTGACTGCGAGAGAGGGAGCGAAACGCTGAATGCGAGAGAGGGAGGGACACGCTGGCTGAGAGAGAGGGAGGGACACGCTGGCTGAGAGAGAGGGAGTAACACGCTGACTGCGAGAGGTGGAGTGACATGCTGACTGCGAGAGAGCTAGTGACTTGCTGAATGCGAGAGGGAACGACACGCTGACTGCGAGAGAGGGAGTGACACGCTGACTGCGAGAGAGGGAGCGACACGCTGACTGCGAGAGATAGAGGGAGCGACACACTGACTGCGAGAGAGGGAGCGACACGCTGATTGCGAGAGAGGGAGCGACACACTGACTGCGAGATTGAGAGCGACACGCTGACTGCGAGAGAGGGAGCGACACGCTGATTGCGAGAGAGGGAGCGACACGCTGATTGCGAGAGAGGGAGGGACACGCTGAATGTGAGAGAGCGAGTGACAAGCTGACTGCGAGACAGAGAGACTGACACGGTGACTGTGAGGGAGGGAGCTGCACGCTGACTGTGAGAGAGCGAGTGACACCCTGACTGCGAGAGAGAGAGCGAGGGAGACTGACACGCTGACTGCAAGAGAGGGAGCGACACGCTGACTGCGAGAGAGGGAGCGACACTCTGACTGCGAGAGAGGGAGGAGCACGCTGACTGTGAGAGACAGCGCGACACGCTGACTGCGAGAGAGAGAGAGAGACTGACACGGGGACTGCGAGAGAGGGAGCGACACGCTGACTGCGAGAGATGGTGCGACACGCTGACTGCGAGAGAGGGAGCGACACACTGAATGTGAGAGAGGGAGTGACACCCTGACTGCGAGAGAGAGAGAGAGAGAGAGACTGACACGGTGACTGTGAGGGAGGGAGCTGCACGCTGACTGCGAGAGAGGGAGCGACATGCTGACTGCGAGAGAGGGAGCGACACGCTGACTGCGAGAGAGAGAGTGACACGCTGACTGCGAGAGGGAGCGACACACTGACTGTGAGAGAGAGGGAGCGACACGCTGACTGTGAGAGAGAGCAACACGCTGACTGCGAGACAGGGAGCGACACGCTGACTGCGAGAGAGAGCAACACGCTGACTGCGAGAGAGGGAGCGACACGCTGACTGCGAGAGAGGGAGCGACACGCTGACTGCGAGAGAGGGAGCGACACGCTGACTGCGAGAGAGGGAGCAACACGCTGACTGCCAGAGATGGTGCGACACACTGACTGCGAGAGCGGGAGCGACACGCTGACTGCGAGAGAGGGGGCGACACACTGACTGCGAGAGAGGGAGCGACACGCTGACTGTGAGAGAGAGAGCGACACGCTGACTGCGAGATTGAGACCGACACGCTGACTGCGAGAGAGGGAGCAAAATGCTGACTGCAAGAGAGAAAGAGGCAGAGAGCGACACGCTGACTGCGAGAGTGAGAGCGACAATCTGACTGCGAGAGAGGGAGTTACACGCTGACTGCGAGAGAGGGAGTTACACGCTGACTGCGAGAGAGGGAGCGACGCGCTGACTGCGAGAGAGGGAGTGACATGCTGACTGCGAGAGAGAGAGACTGACACAGTGACTGCGAGGGAGGGAGCTGCACGCTGACTGTGAGCGAGCGAGTGACACCCTGACTGCGAGAGAGAGCAAGCGAGAGACTGACACGCGGACTGCGAGAGAGGGAGCGACACGCTGACTGCGAGAGAGGGAGCGACACGCTGACTGCGAGAGAGGGAGCGACACGCTGACTGCGAGAGACAGAGGGAGCGACACGCTGACTGCGAGAGAGGGAGCGACACGCTGACTGCGAGAGAGGGAGCGACACGCTGACTGCAAGAGAGGGAGTGACACGCTGACTGCGAGCGAGGGAGCGACACGCTGACTGTGAGAGATAGAGGGAGCGACACGCTGACTGTGAGAGATAGAGGGAGCGACACACTGACTGCGAGAGAGGGAGCGACACGCTGACTGCGAGATTGAGAGCGACACGCTGACTGTGAGAGAGGGAGCGAAATGCTGACTGCAAGAGAGAAAGAGGCAGAGAGCGACACGCTGACTGCGAGATTGAGAGCGACACGCTGACTGCGAGATTGAGAGCGACACGCTGACTGCGAGAGAGGGAGCGAAATGCTGACTGCAAGAGAGAAAGAGGCAGAGAGCGACACGCTGACTGCAAGAGAAGGAGCGAAACGCTGACTGCGAGAGATGGTGCGACACGCTGACTGCGAGAGAGAGCAACACGCTGACTGCGAGAGAGGGAGCGACACGCTGACTGCGAGAGAGAGAGCGACATGCTGACTGCGAGAGAGGGAGCGACACGCTGACTGTGAGAGAGCGAGTGACAAGCTGACTGCAAGAGAGAGAGACTGACACGGTGACTGTGAGGGAGGGAGCTGCACGCTGACTGTGAGAGAGCGAGTGACACCCTGACTGCGAGAGAGAGCGAGAGAGAGACTGACACGCTGACTGCGAGAGAGGGAGCGACACACTGACTACGAGAGAGGGAGCGACACGCTGACTGCGAGATTGAGAGCGACACGCTGACTGCGAGAGAGGGAGCGAAACGCTGACTGCGAGATAGAATTAGGCAGAGAGCGACACGCTGACTGTGAGAGTGAGAGCGACAATCTGACTGCGAGAGAGGGAGCGAAACGCTGAATGCGAGAGAGGGAGGGACACGCTGGCTGAGAGAGAGGGAGGGACACGCTGGCTGAGAGAGAGGGAGTAACACGCTGACTGCGAGAGAGGGAGCGACGCGCTGACTGCGAGAGGTGGAGTGACATGCTGACTGCGAGAGAGCTAGTGACTTGCTGAATGCGAGAGGGAACGACACGCTGACTGCGAGAGAGGGAGTGACACGCTGACTGCGAGAGAGGGAGCGACACGCTGACTGCGAGAGATAGAGGGAGCGACACACTGACTGCGAGAGAGGGAGCGACACGCTGATTGCGAGAGAGGGAGCGACACACTGACTGCGAGATTGAGAGCGACACGCTGACTGCGAGAGAGGGAGCGACATGCTGATTGCGAGAGAGGGAGCGACACGCTGATTGCGAGAGAGGGAGGGACACGCTGAATGTGAGAGAGCGAGTGACAAGCTGACTGCGAGACAGAGAGACTGACACGGTGACTGTGAGGGAGGGAGCTGCACGCTGACTGTGAGAGAGCGAGTGACACCCTGACTGCGAGAGAGAGAGCGAGGGAGACTGACACGCTGACTGCAAGAGAGGGAGCGACACGCTGACTGCGAGAGAGGGAGCGACACTCTGACTGCGAGAGAGGGAGGAGCACGCTGACTGTGAGAGACAGCGCGACACGCTGACTGCGAGAGAGAGAGAGAGACTGACACGGGGACTGCGAGAGAGGGAGCGACACGCTGACTGCGAGAGATGGTGCGACACGCTGACTGCGAGAGAGGGAGCGACACACTGAATGTGAGAGAGGGAGTGACAAGCTGACTGCGAGAGAGAGAGACTGACACGGTGACTGTGAGGGAGGGAGCTGCACGCTGACTGTGAGAGAGTTAGCGACACACTGACTGCAAGAGATGGTGCGACACGCTGACTGCGAGAGAGGGAGCGACACGCTGAATGTGAGAGAGGGAGTGACACCCTGACTGCGAGAGAGAGAGAGAGAGAGAGAGACTGACACGGTGACTGTGAGGGAGGGAGCTGCATGCTGACTGCGAGAGAGGGAGCGACATGCTGACTGCGAGAGAGGGAGCGACACGCTGACTGCGAGAGAGAGAGTGACACGCTGACTGCGAGAGGGAGCGACACACTGACTGTGAGAGAGAGGGAGCGACACGCTGACTGTGAGAGAGAGCAACACGCTGACTGCGAGACAGGGAGCGACACGCTGACTGTGAGAGAGAGCAACACGCTGACTGCGAGAGAGGGAGCGACACGCTGACTGCGAGAGAGAGAGCGACATGCTGACTGTGAGAGAGGGAGCGACACGCTGACTGTGAGAGAGGGAGTGACACGCTGACTGCGAGAGAGGGAGCGACACGCTGACTGCGAGAGAGGGAGTAACACGCTGACTGCGAGAGAGGGAGCGACGCGCTGACTGCAAGAGGTGGAGTGACATGCTGACTGCGAGAGAGCTAGTGACTTGCTGAATGCGAGAGAGGGAACGACACGCTGACTGCGAGAGAGGGAGTGACACGCTGACTGCGAGAGAGGGAGTGACACGCTGACTGCGAGAGAGGGAGCGACACGCTGACTGCGAGAGATAGAGGGAGCGACACACTGACTGCGAGAGAGGGAGCGACACGCTGATTGCGAGAGAGGGAGCGACACGCTGACTGTGAGATTGAGAGCGACACGCTGACTGCGAGAGAGGGAGCGAAACGCTGACTGCGAGATAGAATTAGGCAGAGAGCGACACACTGACTGCGAGATTGAAAGCGACACAGTGACTGCGAGAGAGGGAGCGAAACGCTGACTGCAAGAGAGAAAGAGGCAGAGAGCGACACGCTGACTGCGAGAGTGAGAGCGACAATCTGACTGCAAGAGAGGGAGCGAAATGCTGACTGCGAGAGAGGGAGCGACACGCTGACTGCGAGAGAGGGAGCGACACGCTGACTGCGAGAGAGGGAGCGACACGCTGACTGCGAGAGAGGGAGCAACACGCTGACTGCCAGAGATGGTGCGACACACTGACTGCGAGAGAGGGAGCGACACGCTGACTGCGAGATTGAGAGCGACACGCTGACTGCGAGAGAGGGAGCGAAACGCTGACTGTGAGATAGAATTAGGCAGAGAGCGACACGCTGACTGTGAGAGTGAGAGCGACACGCTGACTGTGAGAGTGAGAGCGACAATCTGACTGCGAGAGAGGGAGCGAAACGCTGACTGCAAGAGAGAAAGAGGCAGAGAGCGACACGCTGACTGCGAGAGATGGTGCGACACGCTGACTGCGAGAGAGGGAGCGACACGCTGAATGTGAGAGAGCGAGTGACAAGCTGACTGCAAGAGAGAGAGACTGACACGGTGACTGTGAGGGAGGGAGCTGTACGCTGACTGTGAGAGAGCGAGTGACACCCTGACTGCGAGAGAGAGCGAGAGAGCGACTGACACGCTGACTGCGAGAGAGGGAGCGACACACTGACTACGAGAGAGGGAGCGACACGCTGACTGCGAGAGAGGGAGCGAAACGCTGACTGCGAGATAGAATTAGGCAGAGAGCGACACGCTGACTGTGAGAGTGAGAGCGACAATCTGACTGCGAGAGAGGGAGCGAAACGCTGAATGCGAGAGAGGGAGGGACACGCTGGCTGAGAGAGAGGGAGGGACACGCTGGCTGAGAGAGAGGGAGGGACACGCTGGCTGAGAGAGAGGGAGGGACACGCTGGCTGAGAGAGAGGGAGTAACACGCTGACTGCGAGAGAGGGAGCGACGCGCTGACTGCGAGAGGTGGAGTGACATGCTGACTGCGAGAGAGCTAGTGACTTGCTGAATGCGAGAGGGAACGACACGCTGACTGCGAGAGAGGGAGCGACACGCTGACTGCGAGAGAGGGAGCGACACGCTGACTGCGAGAGATAGAGGGAGCGACACACTGACTGCGAGAGAGGGAGCGACGCGCTGACTGCGAGAGGTGGAGTGACATGCTGACTGCGAGAGAGCTAGTGACTTGCTGAATGCGAGAGGGAACGACACGCTGACTGCGAGAGAGGGAGCGACACGCTGACTGCGAGAGAGGGAGCGACACGCTGACTGCGAGAGATAGAGGGAGCGACACACTGACTGCGAGAGAGGGAGCGACACGCTGACTGCGAGAGAGGGAGCGACACGCTGACTGCGAGAGAGGGAGCGACACGCTGACTGTGAGATTGAGAGCGACACGCTGACTGTGAGAGAGGGAGCGACACGCTGACTGCGAGAGATGGAGCGACACGCTGATTGCGAGAGAGGGAGCGACACACTGACTGCGAGATTGAGAGCGACACGCTGACTGCGAGAGAGGGAGCGACACGCTGATTGCGAGAGAGGGAGCGACACGCTGATTGCGAGAGAGGGAGGGACACGCTGAATGTGAGAGAGCGAGTGACAAGCGGACTGCGAGACAGAGAGACTGACACGGTGACTGTGAGGGAGGGAGCTGCACGCTGACTGTGAGAGAGCGAGTGACACCCTGACTGCGAGAGAGAGAGCGAGGGAGACTGACACGCTGACTGCAAGAGAGGGAGCGACACGCTGACTGCGAGAGAGGGAGCGACACTCTGACTGCGAGAGAGGGAGGAGCACGCTGACTGTGAGAGACAGCGCGACACGCTGACTGCGAGAGAGAGAGAGAGACTGACACGGGGACTGCGAGAGAGGGAGCGACACGCTGACTGCGAGAGATGGTGCGACACGCTGACTGCGAGAGAGGGAGCGACACGCTGAATGTGAGAGAGCGAGTGACAAGCTGACTGCGAGAGAGAGAGACTGACACGGTGACTGTGAGGGAGGGAGCTGCACGCTGACTGTGAGTGAGGGAGCGACACACTGACTGCGAGAGATGGTGCGACACGCTGACTGCGAGAGAGGGAGTGACACCCTGACTGCGAGAGAGAGAGAGAGAGAGAGAGAGACTGACACGGGGACTGCGAGAGAGGGAGCGACACGCTGACTGCGAGAGATGGTGCGACACGCTGACTGCGAGAGAGGGAGCGACACACTGAATGTGAGAGAGGGAGTGACACGCTGACTGCGAGAGAGGGAGCGACACGCTGACTGCGAGATTGAGAGCGACACACTGACTGCGAGAGAGGGAGCGAAACGCTGACTGCGAGATAGAATTAGGCAGAGAGCGACACGCTGACTGTGAGAGTGAGAGCGACAATCTGACTGCGAGAGAGGGAGTGAAACGCTGACTGCAAGAGAGAAAGAGGCAGAGAGCGACACGCTGACTGCGAGAGATGGTGCGACACGCTGACTGCGAGAGAGGGAGCGACACGCTGAATGTGAGAGAGCGAGTGACAAGCTGACTGCATGAGAGAGAGACTGACACGGTGACTGTGAGGGAGGGAGCTGCACGCTGACTGTGAGAGAGCGAGTGACACCCTGACTGCGAGAGAGAGCGAGAGAGAGACTGACACGCTGACTGCGAGAGAGGGAGCGACACACTGACTACGAGAGAGGGAGCGACACGCTGACTGCGAGATTGAGAGCGACACGCTGACTGCGAGAGAGGGAGCGAAACGCTGACTGCGAGAGAGGGAGGGACACGCTGGCTGAGAGAGAGGGAGTAACACGCTGACTGCGAGAGAGGGAGCGACGCGCTGACTGCGAGAGGTGGAGTGACATGCTGACTGCGAGAGAGCTAGTGACTTGCTGAATGCGAGAGAGGGAACGACACGCTGACTGCGAGAGAGGGAGTGACACGCTGACTGCGAGAGAGGGAGCGACACGCTGACTGCGAGAGATAGAGGGAGCGACACACTGACTGCGAGAGAGGGAGCGACACGCTGATAGCGAGAGAGGGAGCGAAACGCTGACTGCGAGAGATAGAGGGAGCGACACACTGACTGCGAGAGAGGGAGCGACACGCTGACTGCGAGATTGAGAGCGACACGCTGACTGTGAGAGAGGGAGCGAAATGCTGACTGCAAGAGAGAAAGAGGCAGAGAGCGACACGCTGACTGCGAGATTGAGAGCGACACGCTGACTGCGAGATTGAGAGCGACACGCTGACTGCGAGATTGAGAGCGACACGCTGACTGCGAGATTGAGAGCGACACGCTGACTGCGAGAGAGGGAGCGAAATGCTGACTGCAAGAGAGAAAGAGGCAGAGAGCGACACGCTGACTGCAAGAGAGGGAGCGAAACGCTGACTGCGAGAGATGGTGCGACACGCTGACTGCGAGAGAGGGAGCGACACGCTGAATGTGAGAGAGCGAGTGACAAGCTGACTGCGAGAGAGAGAGACTGACACGGTGACTGTGAGGGAGGGAGCTGCACGCTGACTGTGAGAGAGCGAGTGACACCCTGACTGCGAGAGAGGGAGCGACACGCTGACTGCGAGAGAGGGAGCGACACGCTGACTGCGAGAGAGGGAGCGACACGCTGACTGCGAGAGAGGGAGCGACACGCTGAATGTGAGAGAGCGAGTGACAAGCTGACTGCGAGAGAGAGAGACTGACACGGTGACTGTGAGGGAGGGAGCTGCACGCTGACTGTGAGAGAGTTAGCGACACACTGACTGCAAGAGATGGTGCGACACGCTGACTGCGAGAGAGGGAGCGACACGCTGAATGTGAGAGAGGGAGTGACACCCTGACTGCGAGAGAGAGAGAGAGAGAGAGAGACTGACACGGTGACTGTGAGGGAGGGAGCTGCATGCTGACTGCGAGAGAGGGAGCGACATGCTGACTGCGAGAGAGGGAGCGACACGCTGACTGCGAGAGAGAGAGTGACACGCTGACTGCGAGAGGGAGCGACACACTGACTGTGAGAGAGAGGGAGCGACACGCTGACTGTGAGAGAGAGCAACACGCTGACTGCGAGACAGGGAGCGACACGCTAACTGTGAGAGAGAGCAACACGCTGACTGCGAGAGAGGGAGCGACACGCTGACTGCGAGAGAGAGAGCGACATGCTGACTGCGAGAGAGGGAGCGACACGCTGACTGTGAGAGTGCGAGTCACAAGCTGACTGCAAGGGAGAGAGACTGACACGGTGACTGTGAGGGAGGGAGCTGCACGCTGACTGTGAGAGAGCGAGTGACACCCTGACTGCGAGAGAGAGCGAGAGAGAGACTGACACGCTGACAGCGAGAGAGGGAGCGACACACTGACTACGAGAGAGGGAGCGACACGCTGACTGCGAGATTGAGAGCGTCACGCTGACTGCGAGAGAGGGAGCGAAACGCTGACTGCGAGATAGAATTAGGCAGAGAGCGACACGCTGACTGTGAGAGTGAGAGCGACAATCTGACTGCGAGAGAGGGAGCGAAACGCTGAATGCGAGAGAGGGAGGGACACGCTGGCTGAGAGAGAGGGAGTAACACGCTGACTGCGAGAGAGGGAGCGACGCGCTGACTGCAAGAGGTGGAGTGACATGCTGACTGCGAGAGAGCTAGTGACTTGCTGAATGCGAGAGAGGGAACGACACGCTGACTGCGAGAGAGGGAGTGACACGCTGACTGCGAGAGAGGGAGTGACACGCTGACTGCGAGAGAGGGAGCGACACGCTGACTGCGAGAGATAGAGGGAGCGACACACTGACTGCGAGAGAGGGAGCGACACGCTGATTGCGAGAGAGGGAGCGACACGCTGACTGTGAGATTGAGAGCGACACGCTGACTGCGAGAGAGGGAGCGACACGCTGAATGTGAGAGAGCGAGTGACAAGCTGACTGCGAGAGAGAGAGACTGACACGGTGACTGTGAGGGAGGGAGCTGCACGCTGACTGTGAGAGAGCGAGTGACACCCTGACTGCGAGAGAGGGAGCGACACGCTGACTGCGAGAGAGGGAGCGACACGCTGACTGCGAGAGAGGGAGCGACACGCTGACTGCGAGAGAGGGAGCGACACGCTGACTGCGAGAGAGGGAGCGACACGCTGAATGTGAGAGAGCGAGTGACAAGCTGACTGCGAGAGAGAGAGACTGACACGGTGACTGTGAGGGAGGGAGCTGCACGCTGACTGTGAGAGAGTTAGCGACACACTGACTGCAAGAGATGGTGCGACACGCTGACTGCGAGAGAGGGAGCGACACGCTGAATGTGAGAGAGGGAGTGACACCCTGACTGCGAGAGAGAGAGAGAGAGAGAGAGAGACTGACACGGTGACTGTGAGGGAGGGAGCTGCATGCTGACTGCGAGAGAGGGAGCGACATGCTGACTGCGAGAGAGGGAGCGACACGCTGACTGCGAGAGAGAGAGTGACAGGCTGACTGCGAGAGGGAGCGACACACTGACTGTGAGAGAGAGGGAGCGACACGCTGACTGTGAGAGGGAGCAACACGCTGACTGCGAGACAGGGAGCGACACGCTGACTGTGAGAGAGAGCAACACGCTGACTGCGAGAGAGGGAGCGACACGCTGACTGCGAGAGAGAGAGCGACATGCTGACTGCGAGAGAGGGAGCGACACGCTGACTGTGAGAGAGGGAGTGACACGCTGACTGCGAGAGAGGGAGCGACACGCTGACTGCGAGAGAGGGAGTAACACGCTGACTGCGAGAGAGGGAGCGACGCGCTGACTGCAAGAGGTGGAGTGACATGCTGACTGCGAGAGAGCTAGTGACTTGCTGAATGCGAGAGAGGGAACGACACGCTGACTGCGAGAGAGGGAGTGACACGCTGACTGCGAGAGAGGGAGTGACACGCTGACTGCGAGAGAGGGAGCGACACGCTGACTGCGAGAGATAGAGGGAGCGACACACTGACTGCGAGAGAGGGAGCGACACGCTGATTGCGAGAGAGGGAGCGACACGCTGACTGTGAGATTGAGAGCGACACGCTGACTGCGAGAGAGGGAGCGAAACGCTGACTGCGAGATAGAATAAGGCAGAGAGCGACAGGCTGACTGCGAGATTGAAAGCGACACAGTGACTGCGAGAGAGGGAGCGAAACGCTGACTGCAAGAGAGAAAGAGGCAGAGAGCGACACGCTGACTGCGAGAGTGAGAGCGACAATCTGACTGCAAGAGAGGGAGCGAAATGCTGACTGCGAGAGAGGGAGCGACATGCTGACTGCGAGAGAGGGAGCGACACGCTGACTGCGAGAGAGGGAGCAACACGCTGACTGCCAGAGATGGTGCGACACTCTGACTGCGAGAGAGGGAGCGACACGCTGACTGCGAGATTGAGAGCGACACGCTGACTGCGAGAGAGGGAGCGAAACGCTGACTGTGAGATAGAATTAGGCAGAGAGCGACACGCCGACTGTGAGAGTGAGAGCGACACGCTGACTGTGAGAGTGAGAGCGACACGCTGACTGTGAGAGTGAGAGCGACAATCTGACTGCGAGAGAGGGAGCGAAACGCTGACTGCAAGAGAGAAAGAGGCAGAGAGCGACACGCTGACTGCGAGAGATGGTGCGACACGCTGACTGCGAGAGAGGGAGCGACACGCTGAATGTGAGAGAGCGAGTGACAAGCTGACTGCAAGAGAGAGAGACTGACACGGTGACTGTGAGGGAGGGAGCTGTACGCTGACTGTGAGAGAGCGAGTGACACCCTGACTGCGAGAGAGAGCGAGAGAGAGACTGACACGCTGACTGCGAGAGAGGGAGCGACACACTGACTACGAGAGAGGGAGCGACACGCTGACTGCGAGATTGAGAGCGACACGCTGACTGCGAGAGAGGGAGCGAAACGCTGACTGCGAGATAGAATTAGGCAGAGAGCGACACGCTGACTGTGAGAGTGAGAGCGACAATCTGACTGCGAGAGAGGGAGCGAAACGCTGAATGCGAGAGAGGGAGGGACACGCTGGCTGAGAGAGAGGGAGGGACACGCTGGCTGAGAGAGAGGGAGTAACACGCTGACTGCGAGAGAGGGAGCGACGCGCTGACTGCGAGAGGTGGAGTGACATGCTGACTGCGAGAGAGCTAGTGACTTGCTGAATGCGAGAGGGAACGACACGCTGACTGCGAGAGAGGGAGTGACACGCTGACTGCGAGAGAGGGAGCGACACGCTGACTGCGAGAGATAGAGGGAGCGACACACTGACTGCGAGAGAGGGAGCGACACGCTGATTGCGAGAGAGGGAGCGACACGCTGACTGCGAGAGAGGGAGCGACACGCTGACTGTGAGATTGAGAGCGACACGCTGACTGTGAGAGAGGGAGCGACACGCTGACTGCGAGAGATGGAGCGACACGCTGATTGCGAGAGAGGGAGCGACACGCTGATTGCGAGAGAGGGAGCGACACGCTGATTGCGAGAGAGGGAGGGACACGCTGAATGTGAGAGAGCGAGTGACAAGCTGACTGCGAGACAGAGAGACTGACACGGTAACTGTGAGGGAGGGAGCTGCACGCTGACTGTGAGAGAGCGAGTGACACCCTGACTGCGAGAGAGAGAGCGAGGGAGACTGACACGCTGACTGCAAGAGAGGGAGCGACACGCTGACTGCGAGAGAGGGAGCGACACTCTGACTGCGAGAGAGGAAGGAGCACGCTGACTGTGAGAGACAGCGCGACACGCTGACTGCGAGAGAGAGAGAGAGACTGACACGGTGACTGCGAGAGAGGGAGCGACACGCTGACTGCGAGAGATGGTGCGACACGCTGACTGCGAGAGAGGGAGCGACACGCTGAATGTGAGAGAGCGAGTGACAAGCTGACTGCGAGAGAGAGAGACTGACACGGTGACTGTGAGGGAGGGAGCTGCACGCTGACTGTGAGTGAGGGAGCGACACACTGACTGCGAGAGATGGTGCGACACGCTGACTGCGAGAGAGGGAGTGACACCCTGACTGCGAGAGAGGGAGCGACACGCTGACTGCGAGAGAGGGAGCGACACGCTGACTGCGAGATTGAGAGCGACACACTGACTGCGAGAGAGGGAGCGAAACGCTGACTGCGAGATAGAATTAGGCAGAGAGCGACATGCTGACTGTGAGAGTGAGAGCGACAATCTGACTGCGAGAGAGGGAGTGAAACGCTGACTGCAAGAGAGAAAGAGGCAGAGAGCGACACGCTGACTGCGAGAGATGGTGCGACACGCTGACTGCGAGAGAGGGAGCGACACGCTGAATGTGGGAGAGCGAGTGACAAGCTGACTGCAAGAGAGAGAGACTGACACGGTGACTGTGAGGGAGGGAGCTGCACGCTGACTGTGAGAGAGCGAGTGACACCCTGACTGCGAGAGAGAGCGAGAGAGAGACTGACACGCTGACTGCGAGAGAGGGAGCGACACACTGACTGCGAGAGAGGGAGCGACACGCTGACTGCGAGATTGAGAGCGACACGCTGACTGCGAGAGAGGGAGCGAAACGCTGACTGCGAGATAGAATTAGGCAGAGAGCGACACGCTGACTGTGAGAGTGAGAGCGACAATCTGACTGCGAGAGAGGGAGCGAAACGCTGAATGCGAGAGAGGGAGGGACACGCTGGCTGAGAGAGAGGGAGTAACACGCTGACTGCGAGAGAGGGAGCGACGCGCTGACTGCGAGAGGTGGAGTGACATGCTGACTGCGAGAGAGCTAGTGACTTGCTGAATGCGAGAGAGGGAACGACACGCTGACTGCGAGAGAGGGAGTGACACGCTGACTGCGAGAGAGGGAGCGACACGCTGACTGCGAGAGATAGAGGGAGCGACACACTGACTGCGAGAGAGGGAGCGACACGCTGACTGCGAGAGAGGGAGCGAAACGCTGACTGCGAGAGAGGGAGCGACACGCTGACTGTGAGATTGAGAGCGACACGCTGACTGCGAGAGAGGGAGCGAAACGCTGACTGCGAGATAGAATTAGGCAGAGAGCGACACGCTGACTGCGAGATTGAAAGCGACACAGTGACTGCGAGAGAGGGAGCGAAACGCTGACTGCAAGTGAGAAAGTGGCAGAGAGCGACACGCTGACTGCGAGAGTGAGAGCGACAATCTGACTGCAAGAGAGGGAGCGAAATGCTGACTGCGAGAGAGGGAGCGACACGCTGACTGCGAGAGAGGGAGCGACACGCTGACTGCGAGAGAGGGAGCAACACGCTGACTGCGAGAGATGGTGCGACACACTGACTGCGAGAGAGGGAGTGACACGCTGACTGCGAGATTGAGAGCGACTCGCTGACTGCGAGAGAGGGAGCGAAACGCTGACTGCGAGATAGAATTAGGCAGAGAGCGACACGCTGACTGTGAGAGTGAGAGCGACAATCTGACTGCGAGAGAGGGAGCGAAACGCTGACTGCAAGAGAGAAAGAGGCAGAGAGCGACACGCTGACTGCGAGAGATGGTGCGACACGCTGACTGCGAGAGAGGGAGCGACACGCTGAATGTGAGAGAGCGAGTGACAAGCTGACTGCAAGAGAGAGAGACTGACACGGTGACTGTGAGGGAGGGAGCTGCACGCTGACTGTGAGAGAGCGAGTGACACCCTGACTGCGAGAGAGAGAGAGAGAGAGTCTGATCTGCTGACTGCAAGAGAGGGAGCAACACGCTGACTGCGAGAGATGGTGCGACACGCTGACTGCGAGAGAGGGAGCGACACACTGACTGCGAGAGAGGGAGCGACACACTGACTGCGAGAGAGGGAGCGACACGCTGACTGCGAGAGATGGTTCGACACGCTGACTGCGAGAGAGGGAGCGACACACTGACTGCGAGAGAGGGAGCGACACGCTGACTGCGAGATTGAGAGCGACACGCTGACTGCGAGAGAGGGAGCGAAACGCTGACTGCGAGAGAGAATTAGGCAGAGAGCGACACGCTGACTGTGAGAGTGAGAGCAACAATCTGACTGCGAGAGAGGGAGGGCCACGATGGCTGAGAGAGAGGGAGTGACACGCTGGCTGAGAGAGAGGGAGTAACACGCTGACTGCGAGAGAGAGAGCGACGCGCTAACTGCGAGAGGTGGAGTGACATGCTGACTGCGAGAGAGCTAGCGACTTGCTGACTGCGAGAGAGGGAGCGACACGCTGACTGCGAGAGAGGGAGCGACACGCTGACTGCGAGAGAGGGAGCGACACGCTGACTGCGAGAGAGGGAGCGACACGCTGACTGCGAGAGAGGGAGCGACACGCTGACTGCGAGAGATGGTGCGACACGCTGACTGCGAGAGAGGGAGCGACACGCTGAATGTGAGAGAGCGAGTGACACCCTGACTGCGAGAGAAGGAGCGGCACGCTGATTGCGAGAGAGGGAACGACACGCTGATTGCGAGAGAGGGAACGACACGCTGATAGCGAGAGAGGGAGCGACACGCTGACTGCGAGATTGAGGGTGACACGCAGACTGCGAGAGAGGGAGCGAAACGCTGGCTGCGAGAGAGGGAGGGACACGCTGGCTGAGAGAGAGGGAGTGACACGCTGGCTGCGAGAGAGGGAGCGAAACGCTGACTGCAAGAGAGAAAGAGGCAGAGAGCGACACGCTGACTGCGAGAGTGAGAGCGACAATCTGACTGCAAGAGAGGGAGCGAAACGCTGACTGCGAGAGAGGGAGCGACACGCTGACTGCGAGAGAGGGAGCGATACGCTGAATGTGAGAGAGCGAGTGACAAGCTGACTGCGAGAGAGAGAGACTGACACAGTGACTGTGAGAGAGGGAACTGCATGCTGACTGTGAGAGAGCGAGTGACACCCTGACTGCGAGTTAGAGCGAGAGAGAGACTGACACGCTAACTGCAAGAGAGGGAGTGACACGCTGACTGCGAGAGAGGGAGGGACACGTTGGCTGAGAGAGAGGGAGTGACAAGCTGACTGCGAGAGAGAGAGACACGGTGACTGTGAGGGAGGGAGCTGCATGCTGACTGTGAGAGAGGGAGTGACACGCTGACTGCGAGAGAGGGAGCGACACGCTGACTGTGAGAGAGGGAGTGACAAGCTGACTGCAAGAGAGAGAGACTGACACGGTGACTGTGAGGGAGGGAGCTGCACGCTGACTGTGAGAGAGGGAGTGACAAGCTGACTGCAAGAGAGAGAGTCTGACACGCTGACTGCGAGAGAGGGAGCGACCCGCTGACTGCGAGTTAGAGCGAGAGAGAGACTGACACGCGGACTGCGAGATTGAGAGCGACACACTGACTGCGAGAGAGGGAGCGACACGCTGACTGCAAGAGAGGGAGCGACACGCTGACTGCGAGAGAGGGAGCGACACACTGACTGCGAGAGTGAGAGCGAAACGCTGACTGCGAGAGAGGGAGCGACACGCTGGGTGAGAGAGATGGTGCGACACGCTGACTGCGAGAGAGGGAGCGACACGCTGACTGCGAGAGAGGGAGCGACACGCTGACTGCGAGAGAGTTCGAAACGCTGACTGCGAGAGAGAGAGAGTGAGAGTGACACGCTGACTGCGAGAGAGAGCGACACGCTGACTGCGAGGGAGGGAGCAACACGCTGTCTGCGGGAGATGGTGCGACACGCTGACTGCGAGAGAGGGAGCGACACACTGACTGCGAGAGAGGGAGCGACACGCTGACTGCGAGATTGAGAGCGACACGCTGACTACGAGAGAGGGAGCGACACACTGACTGCGAGAGAGGGAGCGACACGCTGACTGCGAGATTGAGAGCGACACGCTGACTGCGAGATTGAGAGCGACACGCTGACTGCGAGAGAGGGAGCGACACACTGACTGCGAGACAGGGAGCGACACGCTGACTGCGAGATTGAGAGCGACACGCTGACTGCGAGAGAGGGAGCGAAATGCTGACTGCGAGAGAGAATTAGGCAGAGAGCGACACGCTGACTGTGAGACTGAGAGCGACACGCTGACTGCGAGATTGAGAGCGACAATCTGACTGTGAGAGAGGGAGCGAAACGCTGACTGCGAGAGAGGGAGGGACACGCTGGCTGAGAGAGAGGGAGTGACACGCTGGCTGAGAGAGAGGGAGTGACACGCTGACTGCGAGAGAGGGAGCGACGCGCTGACTGCGAGAGGTGGAGTGACATGCTGACTGCGAGAGAGCTAGCGACTTGCTGACTGCGAGAGAGGGAGCAACACGCTGAATGTGAGAGAGCGAGTGACACCCTGACTGCGAGAGAGGGAGCGACACGCTGATTGCGAGAGAGGGAACGACACGCTGATTGCGAGAGAGGGAACGACACGCTGATAGCGAGAGAGGGAGCGACACGCTGACTGCGAGATTGAGGGTGACACGCTGACTGCGAGAGAGGGAGCGAAACGCTGACTGCGAGAGAGAAAGAGGCAGAGAGCGACACACTGACTGCGAGAGTGAGAGCGACAATCTGACTGCGAGAGAGGGAGTGACACGCTGGCTGAGAGAGAGGGAGTAACACGCTGACTGCGAGAGAGGGAGCGACGCGCTGACTGCGAGAGGTGGAGTGACATGCTGACTGCGAGAGAGCTAGAGACTTGCTGACTGCGAGAGAGGGAGCGAAACGCTGACTGCGAGAGAGGGAGCGACACGCTGGCTGAGAGAGATGGTGCGACACGCTGACTGCGAGAGAGGGAGCGACACGCTGAATGTGAGAGAGCGAGTGACAAGCTGACTGCAAGAGAGAGAGACTGACACGGTGACTGTGAGGGAGGGAGCTGCACGCTGACTGTGAGAGAGCGAGTGACACCCTCACTGCGAGAGAGAGCGAGAGAGAGAGACTGACACGCTGACTGCGAGAGAGGGAGCGACACACTGACTGCGAGAGAGGGAGCGACACGCTGACTGCGAGAGATGGTGCGACACGCTGATTGCGAGAGAGGGAGCGACACACTGACTGCGAGAGAGGGAGCGACACGCTGACTGCGAGATTGAGAGCGACACGCTGACTGCGAGAGAGGGAGCGAAACGCTGACTGCGAGAGAGAATTAGGCAGAGAGCGACACGCTGACTGTGAGAGTGAGAGCGACACGCTGACTGTGAGAGTGAGAGCGACAATCTGACTGCGAGAGAGGGAGCGAAACGCTGACTGCGAGAGAGGGAGGGACATGCTGGCTGAGAGAGAGGGAGTGACACGCTGGCTGAGAGAGAGGGAGTAACACGCTGATTGCGAGAGAGGGAACGACACGCTGATTGCGAGAGAGGGAACGACACACTGATAGCGAGAGAGGGAGCGACACGCTGACTGCGAGAGATAGAGGGAGCGACACACTGACTGCGAGAGAGGGAGCGACACGCTGATTGCGAGAGAGGGAGCGACACGCTGACTGTGAGATTGAGAGCGACACGCTGACTGCGAGAGAGGGAGCGAAACGCTGACTGCGAGATAGAATAAGGCAGAGAGCGACAGGCTGACTGCGAGATTGAAAGCGACACAGTGACTGCGAGAGAGGGAGCGAAACGCTGACTGCAAGAGAGAAAGAGGCAGAGAGCGACACGCTGACTGCGAGAGTGAGAGCGACAATCTGACTGCAAGAGAGGGAGCGAAATGCTGACTGCGAGAGAGGGAGCGACATGCTGACTGCGAGAGAGGGAGCGACACGCTGACTGCGAGAGAGGGAGCAACACGCTGACTGCCAGAGATGGTGCGACACTCTGACTGCGAGAGAGGGAGCGACACGCTGACTGCGAGATTGAGAGCGACACGCTGACTGCGAGAGAGGGAGCGAAACGCTGACTGTGAGATAGAATTAGGCAGAGAGCGACACGCCGACTGTGAGAGTGAGAGCGACACGCTGACTGTGAGAGTGAGAGCGACACGCTGACTGTGAGAGTGAGAGCGACAATCTGACTGCGAGAGAGGGAGCGAAACGCTGACTGCAAGAGAGAAAGAGGCAGAGAGCGACACGCTGACTGCGAGAGATGGTGCGACACGCTGACTGCGAGAGAGGGAGCGACACGCTGAATGTGAGAGAGCGAGTGACAAGCTGACTGCAAGAGAGAGAGACTGACACGGTGACTGTGAGGGAGGGAGCTGTACGCTGACTGTGAGAGAGCGAGTGACACCCTGACTGCGAGAGAGAGCGAGAGAGAGACTGACACGCTGACTGCGAGAGAGGGAGCGACACACTGACTACGAGAGAGGGAGCGACACGCTGACTGCGAGATTGAGAGCGACACGCTGACTGCGAGAGAGGGAGCGAAACGCTGACTGCGAGATAGAATTAGGCAGAGAGCGACACGCTGACTGTGAGAGTGAGAGCGACAATCTGACTGCGAGAGAGGGAGCGAAACGCTGAATGCGAGAGAGGGAGGGACACGCTGGCTGAGAGAGAGGGAGGGACACGCTGGCTGAGAGAGAGGGAGTAACACGCTGACTGCGAGAGAGGGAGCGACGCGCTGACTGCGAGAGGTGGAGTGACATGCTGACTGCGAGAGAGCTAGTGACTTGCTGAATGCGAGAGGGAACGACACGCTGACTGCGAGAGAGGGAGTGACACGCTGACTGCGAGAGAGGGAGCGACACGCTGACTGCGAGAGATAGAGGGAGCGACACACTGACTGCGAGAGAGGGAGCGACACGCTGATTGCGAGAGAGGGAGCGACACGCTGACTGCGAGAGAGGGAGCGACACGCTGACTGTGAGATTGAGAGCGACACGCTGACTGTGAGAGAGGGAGCGACACGCTGACTGCGAGAGATGGAGCGACACGCTGATTGCGAGAGAGGGAGCGACACGCTGATTGCGAGAGAGGGAGCGACACGCTGATTGCGAGAGAGGGAGGGACACGCTGAATGTGAGAGAGCGAGTGACAAGCTGACTGCGAGACAGAGAGACTGACACGGTAACTGTGAGGGAGGGAGCTGCACGCTGACTGTGAGAGAGCGAGTGACACCCTGACTGCGAGAGAGAGAGCGAGGGAGACTGACACGCTGACTGCAAGAGAGGGAGCGACACGCTGACTGCGAGAGAGGGAGCGACACTCTGACTGCGAGAGAGGAAGGAGCACGCTGACTGTGAGAGACAGCGCGACACGCTGACTGCGAGAGAGAGAGAGAGACTGACACGGTGACTGCGAGAGAGGGAGCGACACGCTGACTGCGAGAGATGGTGCGACACGCTGACTGCGAGAGAGGGAGCGACACGCTGAATGTGAGAGAGCGAGTGACAAGCTGACTGCGAGAGAGAGAGACTGACACGGTGACTGTGAGGGAGGGAGCTGCACGCTGACTGTGAGTGAGGGAGCGACACACTGACTGCGAGAGATGGTGCGACACGCTGACTGCGAGAGAGGGAGTGACACCCTGACTGCGAGAGAGGGAGCGACACGCTGACTGCGAGAGAGGGAGCGACACGCTGACTGCGAGATTGAGAGCGACACACTGACTGCGAGAGAGGGAGCGAAACGCTGACTGCGAGATAGAATTAGGCAGAGAGCGACATGCTGACTGTGAGAGTGAGAGCGACAATCTGACTGCGAGAGAGGGAGTGAAACGCTGACTGCAAGAGAGAAAGAGGCAGAGAGCGACACGCTGACTGCGAGAGATGGTGCGACACGCTGACTGCGAGAGAGGGAGCGACACGCTGAATGTGGGAGAGCGAGTGACAAGCTGACTGCAAGAGAGAGAGACTGACACGGTGACTGTGAGGGAGGGAGCTGCACGCTGACTGTGAGAGAGCGAGTGACACCCTGACTGCGAGAGAGAGCGAGAGAGAGACTGACACGCTGACTGCGAGAGAGGGAGCGACACACTGACTGCGAGAGAGGGAGCGACACGCTGACTGCGAGATTGAGAGCGACACGCTGACTGCGAGAGAGGGAGCGAAACGCTGACTGCGAGATAGAATTAGGCAGAGAGCGACACGCTGACTGTGAGAGTGAGAGCGACAATCTGACTGCGAGAGAGGGAGCGAAACGCTGAATGCGAGAGAGGGAGGGACACGCTGGCTGAGAGAGAGGGAGTAACACGCTGACTGCGAGAGAGGGAGCGACGCGCTGACTGCGAGAGGTGGAGTGACATGCTGACTGCGAGAGAGCTAGTGACTTGCTGAATGCGAGAGAGGGAACGACACGCTGACTGCGAGAGAGGGAGTGACACGCTGACTGCGAGAGAGGGAGCGACACGCTGACTGCGAGAGATAGAGGGAGCGACACACTGACTGCGAGAGAGGGAGCGACACGCTGACTGCGAGAGAGGGAGCGAAACGCTGACTGCGAGAGAGGGAGCGACACGCTGACTGTGAGATTGAGAGCGACACGCTGACTGCGAGAGAGGGAGCGAAACGCTGACTGCGAGATAGAATTAGGCAGAGAGCGACACGCTGACTGCGAGATTGAAAGCGACACAGTGACTGCGAGAGAGGGAGCGAAACGCTGACTGCAAGTGAGAAAGTGGCAGAGAGCGACACGCTGACTGCGAGAGTGAGAGCGACAATCTGACTGCAAGAGAGGGAGCGAAATGCTGACTGCGAGAGAGGGAGCGACACGCTGACTGCGAGAGAGGGAGCGACACGCTGACTGCGAGAGAGGGAGCAACACGCTGACTGCGAGAGATGGTGCGACACACTGACTGCGAGAGAGGGAGTGACACGCTGACTGCGAGATTGAGAGCGACTCGCTGACTGCGAGAGAGGGAGCGAAACGCTGACTGCGAGATAGAATTAGGCAGAGAGCGACACGCTGACTGTGAGAGTGAGAGCGACAATCTGACTGCGAGAGAGGGAGCGAAACGCTGACTGCAAGAGAGAAAGAGGCAGAGAGCGACACGCTGACTGCGAGAGATGGTGCGACACGCTGACTGCGAGAGAGGGAGCGACACGCTGAATGTGAGAGAGCGAGTGACAAGCTGACTGCAAGAGAGAGAGACTGACACGGTGACTGTGAGGGAGGGAGCTGCACGCTGACTGTGAGAGAGCGAGTGACACCCTGACTGCGAGAGAGAGAGAGAGAGAGTCTGATCTGCTGACTGCAAGAGAGGGAGCAACACGCTGACTGCGAGAGATGGTGCGACACGCTGACTGCGAGAGAGGGAGCGACACACTGACTGCGAGAGAGGGAGCGACACACTGACTGCGAGAGAGGGAGCGACACGCTGACTGCGAGAGATGGTTCGACACGCTGACTGCGAGAGAGGGAGCGACACACTGACTGCGAGAGAGGGAGCGACACGCTGACTGCGAGATTGAGAGCGACACGCTGACTGCGAGAGAGGGAGCGAAACGCTGACTGCGAGAGAGAATTAGGCAGAGAGCGACACGCTGACTGTGAGAGTGAGAGCAACAATCTGACTGCGAGAGAGGGAGGGCCACGATGGCTGAGAGAGAGGGAGTGACACGCTGGCTGAGAGAGAGGGAGTAACACGCTGACTGCGAGAGAGAGAGCGACGCGCTAACTGCGAGAGGTGGAGTGACATGCTGACTGCGAGAGAGCTAGCGACTTGCTGACTGCGAGAGAGGGAGCGACACGCTGACTGCGAGAGAGGGAGCGACACGCTGACTGCGAGAGAGGGAGCGACACGCTGACTGCGAGAGAGGGAGCGACACGCTGACTGCGAGAGAGGGAGCGACACGCTGACTGCGAGAGATGGTGCGACACGCTGACTGCGAGAGAGGGAGCGACACGCTGAATGTGAGAGAGCGAGTGACACCCTGACTGCGAGAGAAGGAGCGGCACGCTGATTGCGAGAGAGGGAACGACACGCTGATTGCGAGAGAGGGAACGACACGCTGATAGCGAGAGAGGGAGCGACACGCTGACTGCGAGATTGAGGGTGACACGCAGACTGCGAGAGAGGGAGCGAAACGCTGGCTGCGAGAGAGGGAGGGACACGCTGGCTGAGAGAGAGGGAGTGACACGCTGGCTGCGAGAGAGGGAGCGAAACGCTGACTGCAAGAGAGAAAGAGGCAGAGAGCGACACGCTGACTGCGAGAGTGAGAGCGACAATCTGACTGCAAGAGAGGGAGCGAAACGCTGACTGCGAGAGAGGGAGCGACACGCTGACTGCGAGAGAGGGAGCGATACGCTGAATGTGAGAGAGCGAGTGACAAGCTGACTGCGAGAGAGAGAGACTGACACAGTGACTGTGAGAGAGGGAACTGCATGCTGACTGTGAGAGAGCGAGTGACACCCTGACTGCGAGTTAGAGCGAGAGAGAGACTGACACGCTAACTGCAAGAGAGGGAGTGACACGCTGACTGCGAGAGAGGGAGGGACACGTTGGCTGAGAGAGAGGGAGTGACAAGCTGACTGCGAGAGAGAGAGACACGGTGACTGTGAGGGAGGGAGCTGCATGCTGACTGTGAGAGAGGGAGTGACACGCTGACTGCGAGAGAGGGAGCGACACGCTGACTGTGAGAGAGGGAGTGACAAGCTGACTGCAAGAGAGAGAGACTGACACGGTGACTGTGAGGGAGGGAGCTGCACGCTGACTGTGAGAGAGGGAGTGACAAGCTGACTGCAAGAGAGAGAGTCTGACACGCTGACTGCGAGAGAGGGAGCGACCCGCTGACTGCGAGTTAGAGCGAGAGAGAGACTGACACGCGGACTGCGAGATTGAGAGCGACACACTGACTGCGAGAGAGGGAGCGACACGCTGACTGCAAGAGAGGGAGCGACACGCTGACTGCGAGAGAGGGAGCGACACACTGACTGCGAGAGTGAGAGCGAAACGCTGACTGCGAGAGAGGGAGCGACACGCTGGGTGAGAGAGATGGTGCGACACGCTGACTGCGAGAGAGGGAGCGACACGCTGACTGCGAGAGAGGGAGCGACACGCTGACTGCGAGAGAGTTCGAAACGCTGACTGCGAGAGAGAGAGAGTGAGAGTGACACGCTGACTGCGAGAGAGAGCGACACGCTGACTGCGAGGGAGGGAGCAACACGCTGTCTGCGGGAGATGGTGCGACACGCTGACTGCGAGAGAGGGAGCGACACACTGACTGCGAGAGAGGGAGCGACACGCTGACTGCGAGATTGAGAGCGACACGCTGACTACGAGAGAGGGAGCGACACACTGACTGCGAGAGAGGGAGCGACACGCTGACTGCGAGATTGAGAGCGACACGCTGACTGCGAGATTGAGAGCGACACGCTGACTGCGAGAGAGGGAGCGACACACTGACTGCGAGACAGGGAGCGACACGCTGACTGCGAGATTGAGAGCGACACGCTGACTGCGAGAGAGGGAGCGAAACGCTGACTGCGAGAGAGAATTAGGCAGAGAGCGACACGCTGACTGTGAGACTGAGAGCGACACGCTGACTGCGAGATTGAGAGCGACAATCTGACTGTGAGAGAGGGAGCGAAACGCTGACTGCGAGAGAGGGAGGGACACGCTGGCTGAGAGAGAGGGAGTGACACGCTGGCTGAGAGAGAGGGAGTGACACGCTGACTGCGAGAGAGGGAGCGACGCGCTGACTGCGAGAGGTGGAGTGACATGCTGACTGCGAGAGAGCTAGCGACTTGCTGACTGCGAGAGAGGGAGCAACACGCTGAATGTGAGAGAGCGAGTGACACCCTGACTGCGAGAGAGGGAGCGACACGCTGATTGCGAGAGAGGGAACGACACGCTGATTGCGAGAGAGGGAACGACACGCTGATAGCGAGAGAGGGAGCGACACGCTGACTGCGAGATTGAGGGTGACACGCTGACTGCGAGAGAGGGAGCGAAACGCTGACTGCGAGAGAGAAAGAGGCAGAGAGCGACACACTGACTGCGAGAGTGAGAGCGACAATCTGACTGCGAGAGAGGGAGTGACACGCTGGCTGAGAGAGAGGGAGTAACACGCTGACTGCGAGAGAGGGAGCGACGCGCTGACTGCGAGAGGTGGAGTGACATGCTGACTGCGAGAGAGCTAGAGACTTGCTGACTGCGAGAGAGGGAGCGAAACGCTGACTGCGAGAGAGGGAGCGACACGCTGGCTGAGAGAGATGGTGCGACACGCTGACTGCGAGAGAGGGAGCGACACGCTGAATGTGAGAGAGCGAGTGACAAGCTGACTGCAAGAGAGAGAGACTGACACGGTGACTGTGAGGGAGGGAGCTGCACGCTGACTGTGAGAGAGCGAGTGACACCCTCACTGCGAGAGAGAGCGAGAGAGAGAGACTGACACGCTGACTGCGAGAGAGGGAGCGACACACTGACTGCGAGAGAGGGAGCGACACGCTGACTGCGAGAGATGGTGCGACACGCTGATTGCGAGAGAGGGAGCGACACACTGACTGCGAGAGAGGGAGCGACACGCTGACTGCGAGATTGAGAGCGACACGCTGACTGCGAGAGAGGGAGCGAAACGCTGACTGCGAGAGAGAATTAGGCAGAGAGCGACACGCTGACTGTGAGAGTGAGAGCGACACGCTGACTGTGAGAGTGAGAGCGACAATCTGACTGCGAGAGAGGGAGCGAAACGCTGACTGCGAGAGAGGGAGGGACATGCTGGCTGAGAGAGAGGGAGTGACACGCTGGCTGAGAGAGAGGGAGCGACACGCTGACTGCGAGAGAGGGAGCGACACGCTGAATGTGAGAGAGCGAGTGACAAGCTGACTGCGAGAGAGAGAGACTGACACGGTGACTGTGAGGGAGGGAGCTGCACGCTGACTGTGAGAGAGTTAGCGACACACTGACTGCAAGAGATGGTGCGACACGCTGACTGCGAGAGAGGGAGCGACACGCTGAATGTGAGAGAGGGAGTGACACCCTGACTGCGAGAGAGAGAGAGAGAGAGAGAGACTGACACGGTGACTGTGAGGGAGGGAGCTGCATGCTGACTGCGAGAGAGGGAGCGACATGCTGACTGCGAGAGAGGGAGCGACACGCTGACTGCGAGAGAGAGAGTGACACGCTGACTGCGAGAGGGAGCGACACACTGACTGTGAGAGAGAGGGAGCGACACGCTGACTGTGAGAGAGAGCAACACGCTGACTGCGAGACAGGGAGCGACACGCTAACTGTGAGAGAGAGCAACACGCTGACTGCGAGAGAGGGAGCGACACGCTGACTGCGAGAGAGAGAGCGACATGCTGACTGCGAGAGAGGGAGCGACACGCTGACTGTGAGAGTGCGAGTCACAAGCTGACTGCAAGGGAGAGAGACTGACACGGTGACTGTGAGGGAGGGAGCTGCACGCTGACTGTGAGAGAGCGAGTGACACCCTGACTGCGAGAGAGAGCGAGAGAGAGACTGACACGCTGACAGCGAGAGAGGGAGCGACACACTGACTACGAGAGAGGGAGCGACACGCTGACTGCGAGATTGAGAGCGTCACGCTGACTGCGAGAGAGGGAGCGAAACGCTGACTGCGAGATAGAATTAGGCAGAGAGCGACACGCTGACTGTGAGAGTGAGAGCGACAATCTGACTGCGAGAGAGGGAGCGAAACGCTGAATGCGAGAGAGGGAGGGACACGCTGGCTGAGAGAGAGGGAGTAACACGCTGACTGCGAGAGAGGGAGCGACGCGCTGACTGCAAGAGGTGGAGTGACATGCTGACTGCGAGAGAGCTAGTGACTTGCTGAATGCGAGAGAGGGAACGACACGCTGACTGCGAGAGAGGGAGTGACACGCTGACTGCGAGAGAGGGAGTGACACGCTGACTGCGAGAGAGGGAGCGACACGCTGACTGCGAGAGATAGAGGGAGCGACACACTGACTGCGAGAGAGGGAGCGACACGCTGATTGCGAGAGAGGGAGCGACACGCTGACTGTGAGATTGAGAGCGACACGCTGACTGCGAGAGAGGGAGCGACACGCTGAATGTGAGAGAGGGAGTGACACCCTGACTGCGAGAGAGAGAGAGAGAGAGAGAGACTGACACGGTGACTGTGAGGGAGGGAGCTGCATGCTGACTGCGAGAGAGGGAGCGACATGCTGACTGCGAGAGAGGGAGCGACACGCTGACTGCGAGAGAGAGAGTGACACGCTGACTGCGAGAGGGAGCGACACACTGACTGTGAGAGAGAGGGAGCGACACGCTGACTGTGAGAGAGAGCAACACGCTGACTGCGAGACAGGGAGCGACACGCTAACTGTGAGAGAGAGCAACACGCTGACTGCGAGAGAGGGAGCGACACGCTGACTGCGAGAGAGAGAGCGACATGCTGACTGCGAGAGAGGGAGCGACACGCTGACTGTGAGAGTGCGAGTCACAAGCTGACTGCAAGGGAGAGAGACTGACACGGTGACTGTGAGGGAGGGAGCTGCACGCTGACTGTGAGAGAGCGAGTGACACCCTGACTGCGAGAGAGAGCGAGAGAGAGACTGACACGCTGACAGCGAGAGAGGGAGCGACACACTGACTACGAGAGAGGGAGCGACACGCTGACTGCGAGATTGAGAGCGTCACGCTGACTGCGAGAGAGGGAGCGAAACGCTGACTGCGAGATAGAATTAGGCAGAGAGCGACACGCTGACTGTGAGAGTGAGAGCGACAATCTGACTGCGAGAGAGGGAGCGAAACGCTGAATGCGAGAGAGGGAGGGACACGCTGGCTGAGAGAGAGGGAGTAACACGCTGACTGCGAGAGAGGGAGCGACGCGCTGACTGCAAGAGGTGGAGTGACATGCTGACTGCGAGAGAGCTAGTGACTTGCTGAATGCGAGAGAGGGAACGACACGCTGACTGCGAGAGAGGGAGTGACACGCTGACTGCGAGAGAGGGAGTGACACGCTGACTGCGAGAGAGGGAGCGACACGCTGACTGCGAGAGATAGAGGGAGCGACACACTGACTGCGAGAGAGGGAGCGACACGCTGATTGCGAGAGAGGGAGCGACACGCTGACTGTGAGATTGAGAGCGACACGCTGACTGCGAGAGAGGGAGCGACACGCTGAATGTGAGAGAGCGAGTGACAAGCTGACTGCGAGAGAGAGAGACTGACACGGTGACTGTGAGGGAGGGAGCTGCACGCTGACTGTGAGAGAGCGAGTGACACCCTGACTGCGAGAGAGGGAGCGACACGCTGACTGCGAGAGAGGGAGCGACACGCTGACTGCGAGAGAGGGAGCGACACGCTGAATGTGAGAGAGCGAGTGACAAGCTGACTGCGAGAGAGAGAGACTGACACGGTGACTGTGAGGGAGGGAGCTGCACGCTGACTGTGAGAGAGTTAGCGACACACTGACTGCAAGAGATGGTGCGACACGCTGACTGCGAGAGAGGGAGCGACACGCTGAATGTGAGAGAGGGAGTGACACCCTGACTGCGAGAGAGAGAGAGAGAGAGAGAGAGACTGACACGGTGACTGTGAGGGAGGGAGCTGCATGCTGACTGCGAGAGAGGGAGCGACATGCTGACTGCGAGAGAGGGAGCGACACGCTGACTGCGAGAGAGAGAGTGACACGCTGACTGCGAGAGGGAGCGACACACTGACTGTGAGAGAGAGGGAGCGACACGCTGACTGTGAGAGGGAGCAACACGCTGACTGCGAGACAGGGAGCGACACGCTGACTGTGAGAGAGAGCAACACGCTGACTGCGAGAGAGGGAGCGACACGCTGACTGCGAGAGAGAGAGCGACATGCTGACTGCGAGAGAGGGAGCGACACGCTGACTGTGAGAGAGGGAGTGACACGCTGACTGCGAGAGAGGGAGCGACACGCTGACTGCGAGAGAGGGAGTAACACGCTGACTGCGAGAGAGGGAGCGACGCGCTGACTGCAAGAGGTGGAGTGACATGCTGACTGCGAGAGAGCTAGTGACTTGCTGAATGCGAGAGAGGGAACGACACGCTGACTGCGAGAGAGGGAGTGACACGCTGACTGCGAGAGAGGGAGTGACACGCTGACTGCGAGAGAGGGAGCGACACGCTGACTGCGAGAGATAGAGGGAGCGACACACTGACTGCGAGAGAGGGAGCGACACGCTGATTGCGAGAGAGGGAGCGACACGCTGACTGTGAGATTGAGAGCGACACGCTGACTGCGAGAGAGGGAGCGAAACGCTGACTGCGAGATAGAATAAGGCAGAGAGCGACAGGCTGACTGCGAGATTGAAAGCGACACAGTGACTGCGAGAGAGGGAGCGAAACGCTGACTGCAAGAGAGAAAGAGGCAGAGAGCGACACGCTGACTGCGAGAGTGAGAGCGACAATCTGACTGCAAGAGAGGGAGCGAAATGCTGACTGCGAGAGAGGGAGCGACATGCTGACTGCGAGAGAGGGAGCGACACGCTGACTGCGAGAGAGGGAGCAACACGCTGACTGCCAGAGATGGTGCGACACTCTGACTGCGAGAGAGGGAGCGACACGCTGACTGCGAGATTGAGAGCGACACGCTGACTGCGAGAGAGGGAGCGAAACGCTGACTGTGAGATAGAATTAGGCAGAGAGCGACACGCCGACTGTGAGAGTGAGAGCGACACGCTGACTGTGAGAGTGAGAGCGACACGCTGACTGTGAGAGTGAGAGCGACAATCTGACTGCGAGAGAGGGAGCGAAACGCTGACTGCAAGAGAGAAAGAGGCAGAGAGCGACACGCTGACTGCGAGAGATGGTGCGACACGCTGACTGCGAGAGAGGGAGCGACACGCTGAATGTGAGAGAGCGAGTGACAAGCTGACTGCAAGAGAGAGAGACTGACACGGTGACTGTGAGGGAGGGAGCTGTACGCTGACTGTGAGAGAGCGAGTGACACCCTGACTGCGAGAGAGAGCGAGAGAGAGACTGACACGCTGACTGCGAGAGAGGGAGCGACACACTGACTACGAGAGAGGGAGCGACACGCTGACTGCGAGATTGAGAGCGACACGCTGACTGCGAGAGAGGGAGCGAAACGCTGACTGCGAGATAGAATTAGGCAGAGAGCGACACGCTGACTGTGAGAGTGAGAGCGACAATCTGACTGCGAGAGAGGGAGCGAAACGCTGAATGCGAGAGAGGGAGGGACACGCTGGCTGAGAGAGAGGGAGGGACACGCTGGCTGAGAGAGAGGGAGTAACACGCTGACTGCGAGAGAGGGAGCGACGCGCTGACTGCGAGAGGTGGAGTGACATGCTGACTGCGAGAGAGCTAGTGACTTGCTGAATGCGAGAGGGAACGACACGCTGACTGCGAGAGAGGGAGTGACACGCTGACTGCGAGAGAGGGAGCGACACGCTGACTGCGAGAGATAGAGGGAGCGACACACTGACTGCGAGAGAGGGAGCGACACGCTGATTGCGAGAGAGGGAGCGACACGCTGACTGCGAGAGAGGGAGCGACACGCTGACTGTGAGATTGAGAGCGACACGCTGACTGTGAGAGAGGGAGCGACACGCTGACTGCGAGAGATGGAGCGACACGCTGATTGCGAGAGAGGGAGCGACACGCTGATTGCGAGAGAGGGAGCGACACGCTGATTGCGAGAGAGGGAGGGACACGCTGAATGTGAGAGAGCGAGTGACAAGCTGACTGCGAGACAGAGAGACTGACACGGTAACTGTGAGGGAGGGAGCTGCACGCTGACTGTGAGAGAGCGAGTGACACCCTGACTGCGAGAGAGAGAGCGAGGGAGACTGACACGCTGACTGCAAGAGAGGGAGCGACACGCTGACTGCGAGAGAGGGAGCGACACTCTGACTGCGAGAGAGGAAGGAGCACGCTGACTGTGAGAGACAGCGCGACACGCTGACTGCGAGAGAGAGAGAGAGACTGACACGGTGACTGCGAGAGAGGGAGCGACACGCTGAATGTGAGAGAGCGAGTGACAAGCTGACTGCGAGAGAGAGAGACTGACACGGTGACTGTGAGGGAGGGAGCTGCACGCTGACTGTGAGTGAGGGAGCGACACACTGACTGCGAGAGATGGTGCGACACGCTGACTGCGAGAGAGGGAGTGACACCCTGACTGCGAGATGGAGAGAGAGAGAGAGACTGACACGGTGACTGTGAGGGAGGGAGCTGCACGCTGACTGCGAGAGAGGGAGCGACATGCTGACTGCGAGAGAGGGAGCGACACGCTGACTGCGAGAGAGAGAGTGACACGCTGACTGCGAGAGAGGGAGCGACACGCTGACTGCGAGATTGAGAGCGACACACTGACTGCGAGAGAGGGAGCGAAACGCTGACTGCGAGATAGAATTAGGCAGAGAGCGACATGCTGACTGTGAGAGTGAGAGCGACAATCTGACTGCGAGAGAGGGAGTGAAACGCTGACTGCAAGAGAGAAAGAGGCAGAGAGCGACACGCTGACTGCGAGAGATGGTGCGACACGCTGACTGCGAGAGAGGGAGCGACACGCTGAATGTGGGAGAGCGAGTGACAAGCTGACTGCAAGAGAGAGAGACTGACACGGTGACTGTGAGGGAGGGAGCTGCACGCTGACTGTGAGAGAGCGAGTGACACCCTGACTGCGAGAGAGAGCGAGAGAGAGACTGACACGCTGACTGCGAGAGAGGGAGCGACACACTGACTACGAGAGAGGGAGCGACACGCTGACTGCGAGATTGAGAGCGACACGCTGACTGCGAGAGAGGGAGCGAAACGCTGACTGCGAGATAGAATTAGGCAGAGAGCGACACGCTGACTGTGAGAGTGAGAGCGACAATCTGACTGCGAGAGAGGGAGCGAAACGCTGAATGCGAGAGAGGGAGGGACACGCTGGCTGAGAGAGAGGGAGTAACACGCTGACTGCGAGAGAGGGAGCGACGCGCTGACTGCGAGAGGTGGAGTGACATGCTGACTGCGAGAGAGCTAGTGACTTGCTGAATGCGAGAGAGGGAACGACACGCTGACTGCGAGAGAGGGAGTGACACGCTGACTGCGAGAGAGGGAGCGACACGCTGACTGCGAGAGATAGAGGGAGCGACACACTGACTGCGAGAGAGGGAGCGACACGCTGACTGCGAGAGAGGGAGCGAAACGCTGACTGCGAGAGAGGGAGCGACACGCTGACTGTGAGATTGAGAGCGACACGCTGACTGCGAGAGAGGGAGCGAAACGCTGACTGCGAGATAGAATTAGGCAGAGAGCGACACGCTGACTGCGAGATTGAAAGCGACACAGTGACTGCGAGAGAGGGAGCGAAACGCTGACTGCAAGTGAGAAAGTGGCAGAGAGCGACACGCTGACTGCGAGAGTGAGAGCGACAATCTGACTGCAAGAGAGGGAGCGAAATGCTGACTGCGAGAGAGGGAGCGACACGCTGACTGCGAGAGAGGGAGCGACACGCTGACTGCGAGAGAGGGAGCAACACGCTGACTGCGAGAGATGGTGCGACACACTGACTGCGAGAGAGGGAGCGACACGCTGACTGCGAGATTGAGAGCGACTCGCTGACTGCGAGAGAGGGAGCGAAACGCTGACTGCGAGATAGAATTAGGCAGAGAGCGACACGCTGACTGTGAGAGTGAGAGCGACAATCTGACTGCGAGAGAGGGAGCGAAACGCTGACTGCAAGAGAGAAAGAGGCAGAGAGCGACACGCTGACTGCGAGAGATGGTGCGACACGCTGACTGCGAGAGAGGGAGCGACACGCTGAATGTGAGAGAGCGAGTGACAAGCTGACTGCAAGAGAGAGAGACTGACACGGTGACTGTGAGGGAGGGAGCTGCACGCTGACTGTGAGAGAGCGAGTGACACCCTGACTGCGAGAGAGAGAGAGAGAGAGTCTGATCTGCTGACTGCAAGAGAGGGAGCAACACGCTGACTGCGAGAGATGGTGCGACACGCTGACTGCGAGAGAGGGAGCGACACACTGACTGCGAGAGAGGGAGCGACACACTGACTGCGAGAGAGGGAGCGACACGCTGACTGCGAGAGATGGTTCGACACGCTGACTGCGAGAGAGGGAGCGACACACTGACTGCGAGAGAGGGAGCGACACGCTGACTGCGAGATTGAGAGCGACACGCTGACTGCGAGAGAGGGAGCGAAACGCTGACTGCGAGAGAGAATTAGGCAGAGAGCGACACGCTGACTGTGAGAGTGAGAGCAACAATCTGACTGCGAGAGAGGGAGGGCCACGATGGCTGAGAGAGAGGGAGTGACACGCTGGCTGAGAGAGAGGGAGTAACACGCTGACTGCGAGAGAGAGAGCGACGCGCTAACTGCGAGAGGTGGAGTGACATGCTGACTGCGAGAGAGCTAGCGACTTGCTGACTGCGAGAGAGGGAGCGACACGCTGACTGCGAGAGAGGGAGCGACACGCTGACTGCGAGAGAGGGAGCGACACGCTGACTGCGAGAGAGGGAGCGACACGCTGACTGCGAGAGATGGTGCGACACGCTGACTGCGAGAGAGGGAGCGACACGCTGAATGTGAGAGAGCGAGTGACACCCTGACTGCGAGAGAAGGAGCGGCACGCTGATTGCGAGAGAGGGAACGACACGCTGATTGCGAGAGAGGGAACGACACGCTGATAGCGAGAGAGGGAGCGACACGCTGACTGCGAGATTGAGGGTGACACGCAGACTGCGAGAGAGGGAGCGAAACGCTGGCTGCGAGAGAGGGAGGGACACGCTGGCTGAGAGAGAGGGAGTGACACGCTGGCTGCGAGAGAGGGAGCGAAACGCTGACTGCAAGAGAGAAAGAGGCAGAGAGCGACACGCTGACTGCGAGAGTGAGAGCGACAATCTGACTGCAAGAGAGGGAGCGAAACGCTGACTGCGAGAGAGGGAGCGACACGCTGACTGCGAGAGAGGGAGCGATACGCTGAATGTGAGAGAGCGAGTGACAAGCTGACTGCGAGAGAGAGAGACTGACACAGTGACTGTGAGAGAGGGAACTGCATGCTGACTGTGAGAGAGCGAGTGACACCCTGACTGCGAGTTAGAGCGAGAGAGAGACTGACACGCTAACTGCAAGAGAGGGAGTGACACGCTGACTGCGAGAGAGGGAGGGACACGTTGGCTGAGAGAGAGGGAGTGACAAGCTGACTGCGAGAGAGAGAGACACGGTGACTGTGAGGGAGGGAGCTGCATGCTGACTGTGAGAGAGGGAGTGACACGCTGACTGCGAGAGAGGGAGCGACACGCTGACTGTGAGAGAGGGAGTGACAAGCTGACTGCAAGAGAGAGAGACTGACACGGTGACTGTGAGGGAGGGAGCTGCACGCTGACTGTGAGAGAGGGAGTGACAAGCTGACTGCAAGAGAGAGAGTCTGACACGCTGACTGCGAGAGAGGGAGCGACCCGCTGACTGCGAGTTAGAGCGAGAGAGAGACTGACACGCGGACTGCGAGATTGAGAGCGACACACTGACTGCGAGAGAGGGAGCGACACACTGACTGCAAGAGAGGGAGCGACACGCTGACTGCGAGAGAGGGAGCGACACACTGACTGCGAGAGTGAGAGCGAAACGCTGACTGCGAGAGAGGGAGCGACACGCTGGGTGAGAGAGATGGTGCGACACGCTGACTGCGAGAGAGGGAGCGACACGCTGACTGCGAGAGAGGGAGCGACACGCTGACTGCGAGAGAGTTCGAAACGCTGACTGCGAGAGAGAGAGAGTGAGAGTGACACGCTGACTGCGAGAGAGAGCGACACGCTGACTGCGAGGGAGGGAGCAACACGCTGTCTGCGGGAGATGGTGCGACACGCTGACTGCGAGAGAGGGAGCGACACACTGACTGCGAGAGAGGGAGCGACACGCTGACTGCGAGATTGAGAGCGACACGCTGACTACGAGAGAGGGAGCGACACACTGACTGCGAGAGAGGGAGCGACACGCTGACTGCGAGATTGAGAGCGACACGCTGACTGCGAGATTGAGAGCGACACGCTGACTGCGAGAGAGGGAGCGACACACTGACTGCGAGACAGGGAGCGACACGCTGACTGCGAGATTGAGAGCGACACGCTGACTGCGAGAGAGGGAGCGAAACGCTGACTGCGAGAGAGAATTAGGCAGAGAGCGACACGCTGACTGTGAGACTGAGAGCGACACGCTGACTGCGAGATTGAGAGCGACAATCTGACTGTGAGAGAGGGAGCGAAACGCTGACTGCGAGAGAGGGAGGGACACGCTGGCTGAGAGAGAGGGAGTGACACGCTGGCTGAGAGAGAGGGAGTGACACGCTGACTGCGAGAGAGGGAGCGACGCGCTGACTGCGAGAGGTGGAGTGACATGCTGACTGCGAGAGAGCTAGCGACTTGCTGACTGCGAGAGAGGGAGCAACACGCTGAATGTGAGAGAGCGAGTGACACCCTGACTGCGAGAGAGGGAGCGACACGCTGATTGCGAGAGAGGGAACGACACGCTGATTGCGAGAGAGGGAACGACACGCTGATAGCGAGAGAGGGAGCGACACGCTGACTGCGAGATTGAGGGTGACACGCTGACTGCGAGAGAGGGAGCGAAACGCTGACTGCGAGAGAGAAAGAGGCAGAGAGCGACACACTGACTGCGAGAGTGAGAGCGACAATCTGACTGCGAGAGAGGGAGTGACACGCTGGCTGAGAGAGAGGGAGTAACACGCTGACTGCGAGAGAGGGAGCGACGCGCTGACTGCGAGAGGTGGAGTGACATGCTGACTGCGAGAGAGCTAGAGACTTGCTGACTGCGAGAGAGGGAGCGAAACGCTGACTGCGAGAGAGGGAGCGACACGCTGGCTGAGAGAGATGGTGCGACACGCTGACTGCGAGAGAGGGAGCGACACGCTGAATGTGAGAGAGCGAGTGACAAGCTGACTGCAAGAGAGAGAGACGGACACGGTGACTGTGAGGGAGGGAGCTGCACGCTGACTGTGAGAGAGCGAGTGACACCCTCACTGCGAGAGAGAGCGAGAGAGAGAGACTGACACGCTGACTGCGAGAGAGGGAGCGACACACTGACTGCGAGAGAGGGAGCGACACGCTGACTGCGAGAGATGGTGCGACACGCTGATTGCGAGAGAGGGAGCGACACACTGACTGCGAGAGAGGGAGCGACACGCTGACTGCGAGATTGAGAGCGACACGCTGACTGCGAGAGAGGGAGCGAAACGCTGACTGCGAGAGAGAATTAGGCAGAGAGCGACACGCTGACTGTGAGAGTGAGAGCGACACGCTGACTGTGAGAGTGAGAGCGACAATCTGACTGCGAGAGAGGGAGCGAAACGCTGACTGCGAGAGAGGGAGGGACATGCTGGCTGAGAGAGAGGGAGTGACACGCTGGCTGAGAGAGAGGGAGCGACACGCTGACTGCGAGAGAGGGAGCGACACGCTGAATGTGAGAGAGCGAGTGACAAGCTGACTGCGAGAGAGAGAGACTGACACGGTGACTGTGAGGGAGGGAGCTGCACGCTGACTGTGAGAGAGTTAGCGACACACTGACTGCAAGAGATGGTGCGACACGCTGACTGCGAGATTGAGAGCGACACGCTGACTGCGAGAGAGGGAGCGAAACGCTGACTGCGAGAGAGAATTAGGCAGAGAGCGACACGCTGACTGTGAGAGTGAGAGCGACACGCTGACTGTGAGAGTGAGAGCGACAATCTGACTGCGAGAGAGGGAGCGAAACGCTGACTGCGAGAGAGGGAGGGACATGCTGGCTGAGAGAGAGGGAGTGACACGCTGGCTGAGAGAGAGGGAGCGACACGCTGACTGCGAGAGAGGGAGCGACACGCTGAATGTGAGAGAGCGAGTGACAAGCTGACTGCGAGAGAGAGAGACTGACACGGTGACTGTGAGGGAGGGAGCTGCACGCTGACTGTGAGAGAGTTAGCGACACACTGACTGCAAGAGATGGTGCGACACGCTGACTGCGAGAGAGGGAGCGACACGCTGAATGTGAGAGAGGGAGTGACACCCTGACTGCGAGAGAGAGAGAGAGAGAGAGAGACTGACACGGTGACTGTGAGGGAGGGAGCTGCATGCTGACTGCGAGAGAGGGAGCGACATGCTGACTGCGAGAGAGGGAGCGACACGCTGACTGCGAGAGAGAGAGTGACACGCTGACTGCGAGAGGGAGCGACACACTGACTGTGAGAGAGAGGGAGCGACACGCTGACTGTGAGAGAGAGCAACACGCTGACTGCGAGACAGGGAGCGACACGCTAACTGTGAGAGAGAGCAACACGCTGACTGCGAGAGAGGGAGCGACACGCTGACTGCGAGAGAGAGAGCGACATGCTGACTGCGAGAGAGGGAGCGACACGCTGACTGTGAGAGTGCGAGTCACAAGCTGACTGCAAGGGAGAGAGACTGACACGGTGACTGTGAGGGAGGGAGCTGCACGCTGACTGTGAGAGAGCGAGTGACACCCTGACTGCGAGAGAGAGCGAGAGAGAGACTGACACGCTGACAGCGAGAGAGGGAGCGACACACTGACTACGAGAGAGGGAGCGACACGCTGACTGCGAGATTGAGAGCGTCACGCTGACTGCGAGAGAGGGAGCGAAACGCTGACTGCGAGATAGAATTAGGCAGAGAGCGACACGCTGACTGTGAGAGTGAGAGCGACAATCTGACTGCGAGAGAGGGAGCGAAACGCTGAATGCGAGAGAGGGAGGGACACGCTGGCTGAGAGAGAGGGAGTAACACGCTGACTGCGAGAGAGGGAGCGACGCGCTGACTGCAAGAGGTGGAGTGACATGCTGACTGCGAGAGAGCTAGTGACTTGCTGAATGCGAGAGAGGGAACGACACGCTGACTGCGAGAGAGGGAGTGACACGCTGACTGCGAG
The DNA here is from genome assembly GCF_030684315.1 of Stegostoma tigrinum. Lineage (NCBI taxonomy): Eukaryota > Metazoa > Chordata > Chondrichthyes > Orectolobiformes > Stegostomatidae > Stegostoma > Stegostoma tigrinum. The sequence goes on along the minus strand of NC_081394.1, from coordinate 9,663,109 downwards.
AGAGGGAGTGACACGCTGACTGCGAGAGAGGGAGCGACACGCTGACTGCGAGAGATAGAGGGAGCGACACACTGACTGCGAGAGAGGGAGCGACACGCTGATTGCGAGAGAGGGAGCGACACGCTGACTGTGAGATTGAGAGCGACACGCTGACTGCGAGAGAGGGAGCGACACGCTGAATGTGAGAGAGGGAGTGACACCCTGACTGCGAGAGAGAGAGAGAGAGAGAGAGACTGACACGGTGACTGTGAGGGAGGGAGCTGCATGCTGACTGCGAGAGAGGGAGCGACATGCTGACTGCGAGAGAGGGAGCGACACGCTGACTGCGAGAGAGAGAGTGACACGCTGACTGCGAGAGGGAGCGACACACTGACTGTGAGAGAGAGGGAGCGACACGCTGACTGTGAGAGAGAGCAACACGCTGACTGCGAGACAGGGAGCGACACGCTAACTGTGAGAGAGAGCAACACGCTGACTGCGAGAGAGGGAGCGACACGCTGACTGCGAGAGAGAGAGCGACATGCTGACTGCGAGAGAGGGAGCGACACGCTGACTGTGAGAGTGCGAGTCACAAGCTGACTGCAAGGGAGAGAGACTGACACGGTGACTGTGAGGGAGGGAGCTGCACGCTGACTGTGAGAGAGCGAGTGACACCCTGACTGCGAGAGAGAGCGAGAGAGAGACTGACACGCTGACTGCGAGAGAGGGAGCGACACACTGACTACGAGAGAGGGAGCGACACGCTGACTGCGAGATTGAGAGCGTCACGCTGACTGCGAGAGAGGGAGCGAAACGCTGACTGCGAGATAGAATTAGGCAGAGAGCGACACGCTGACTGTGAGAGTGAGAGCGACAATCTGACTGCGAGAGAGGGAGCGAAACGCTGAATGCGAGAGAGGGAGGGACACGCTGGCTGAGAGAGAGGGAGTAACACGCTGACTGCGAGAGAGGGAGCGACGCGCTGACTGCAAGAGGTGGAGTGACATGCTGACTGCGAGAGAGCTAGTGACTTGCTGAATGCGAGAGAGGGAACGACACGCTGACTGCGAGAGAGGGAGTGACACGCTGACTGCGAGAGAGGGAGTGACACGCTGACTGCGAGAGAGGGAGCGACACGCTGACTGCGAGAGATAGAGGGAGCGACACACTGACTGCGAGAGAGGGAGCGACACGCTGATTGCGAGAGAGGGAGCGACACGCTGACTGTGAGATTGAGAGCGACACGCTGACTGCGAGAGAGGGAGCGACACGCTGAATGTGAGAGAGCGAGTGACAAGCTGACTGCGAGAGAGAGAGACTGACACGGTGACTGTGAGGGAGGGAGCTGCACGCTGACTGTGAGAGAGCGAGTGACACCCTGACTGCGAGAGAGGGAGCGACACGCTGACTGCGAGAGAGGGAGCGACACGCTGACTGCGAGAGAGGGAGCGACACGCTGAATGTGAGAGAGCGAGTGACAAGCTGACTGCGAGAGAGAGAGACTGACACGGTGACTGTGAGGGAGGGAGCTGCACGCTGACTGTGAGAGAGTTAGCGACACACTGACTGCAAGAGATGGTGCGACACGCTGACTGCGAGAGAGGGAGCGACACGCTGAATGTGAGAGAGGGAGTGACACCCTGACTGCGAGAGAGAGAGAGAGAGAGAGAGAGACTGACACGGTGACTGTGAGGGAGGGAGCTGCATGCTGACTGCGAGAGAGGGAGCGACATGCTGACTGCGAGAGAGGGAGCGACACGCTGACTGCGAGAGAGAGAGTGACACGCTGACTGCGAGAGGGAGCGACACACTGACTGTGAGAGAGAGGGAGCGACACGCTGACTGTGAGAGGGAGCAACACGCTGACTGCGAGACAGGGAGCGACACGCTGACTGTGAGAGAGAGCAACACGCTGACTGCGAGAGAGGGAGCGACACGCTGACTGCGAGAGAGAGAGCGACATGCTGACTGCGAGAGAGGGAGCGACACGCTGACTGTGAGAGAGGGAGTGACACGCTGACTGCGAGAGAGGGAGCGACACGCTGACTGCGAGAGAGGGAGTAACACGCTGACTGCGAGAGAGGGAGCGACGCGCTGACTGCAAGAGGTGGAGTGACATGCTGACTGCGAGAGAGCTAGTGACTTGCTGAATGCGAGAGAGGGAACGACACGCTGACTGCGAGAGAGGGAACGACACGCTGACTGCGAGAGAGGGAGTGACACGCTGACTGCGAGAGAGGGAGTGACACGCTGACTGCGAGAGAGGGAGCGACACGCTGACTGCGAGAGATAGAGGGAGCGACACACTGACTGCGAGAGAGGGAGCGACACGCTGATTGCGAGAGAGGGAGCGACACGCTGACTGTGAGATTGAGAGCGACACGCTGACTGCGAGAGAGGGAGCGAAACGCTGACTGCGAGATAGAATAAGGCAGAGAGCGACAGGCTGACTGCGAGATTGAAAGCGACACAGTGACTGCGAGAGAGGGAGCGAAACGCTGACTGCAAGAGAGAAAGAGGCAGAGAGCGACACGCTGACTGCGAGAGTGAGAGCGACAATCTGACTGCAAGAGAGGGAGCGAAATGCTGACTGCGAGAGAGGGAGCGACATGCTGACTGCGAGAGAGGGAGCGACACGCTGACTGCGAGAGAGGGAGCAACACGCTGACTGCCAGAGATGGTGCGACACTCTGACTGCGAGAGAGGGAGCGACACGCTGACTGCGAGATTGAGAGCGACACGCTGACTGCGAGAGAGGGAGCGAAACGCTGACTGTGAGATAGAATTAGGCAGAGAGCGACACGCCGACTGTGAGAGTGAGAGCGACACGCTGACTGTGAGAGTGAGAGCGACACGCTGACTGTGAGAGTGAGAGCGACAATCTGACTGCGAGAGAGGGAGCGAAACGCTGACTGCAAGAGAGAAAGAGGCAGAGAGCGACACGCTGACTGCGAGAGATGGTGCGACACGCTGACTGCGAGAGAGGGAGCGACACGCTGAATGTGAGAGAGCGAGTGACAAGCTGACTGCAAGAGAGAGAGACTGACACGGTGACTGTGAGGGAGGGAGCTGTACGCTGACTGTGAGAGAGCGAGTGACACCCTGACTGCGAGAGAGAGCGAGAGAGAGACTGACACGCTGACTGCGAGAGAGGGAGCGACACACTGACTACGAGAGAGGGAGCGACACGCTGACTGCGAGATTGAGAGCGACACGCTGACTGCGAGAGAGGGAGCGAAACGCTGACTGCGAGATAGAATTAGGCAGAGAGCGACACGCTGACTGTGAGAGTGAGAGCGACAATCTGACTGCGAGAGAGGGAGCGAAACGCTGAATGCGAGAGAGGGAGGGACACGCTGGCTGAGAGAGAGGGAGGGACACGCTGGCTGAGAGAGAGGGAGTAACACGCTGACTGCGAGAGAGGGAGCGACGCGCTGACTGCGAGAGGTGGAGTGACATGCTGACTGCGAGAGAGCTAGTGACTTGCTGAATGCGAGAGGGAACGACACGCTGACTGCGAGAGAGGGAGTGACACGCTGACTGCGAGAGAGGGAGCGACACGCTGACTGCGAGAGATAGAGGGAGCGACACACTGACTGCGAGAGAGGGAGCGACACGCTGATTGCGAGAGAGGGAGCGACACGCTGACTGCGAGAGAGGGAGCGACACGCTGACTGTGAGATTGAGAGCGACACGCTGACTGTGAGAGAGGGAGCGACACGCTGACTGCGAGAGATGGAGCGACACGCTGATTGCGAGAGAGGGAGCGACACGCTGATTGCGAGAGAGGGAGCGACACGCTGATTGCGAGAGAGGGAGGGACACGCTGAATGTGAGAGAGCGAGTGACAAGCTGACTGCGAGACAGAGAGACTGACACGGTAACTGTGAGGGAGGGAGCTGCACGCTGACTGTGAGAGAGCGAGTGACACCCTGACTGCGAGAGAGAGAGCGAGGGAGACTGACACGCTGACTGCAAGAGAGGGAGCGACACGCTGACTGCGAGAGAGGGAGCGACACTCTGACTGCGAGAGAGGAAGGAGCACGCTGACTGTGAGAGACAGCGCGACACGCTGACTGCGAGAGAGAGAGAGAGACTGACACGGTGACTGCGAGAGAGGGAGCGACACGCTGAATGTGAGAGAGCGAGTGACAAGCTGACTGCGAGAGAGAGAGACTGACACGGTGACTGTGAGGGAGGGAGCTGCACGCTGACTGTGAGTGAGGGAGCGACACACTGACTGCGAGAGATGGTGCGACACGCTGACTGCGAGAGAGGGAGTGACACCCTGACTGCGAGATGGAGAGAGAGAGAGAGACTGACACGGTGACTGTGAGGGAGGGAGCTGCACGCTGACTGCGAGAGAGGGAGCGACATGCTGACTGCGAGAGAGGGAGCGACACGCTGACTGCGAGAGAGAGAGTGACACGCTGACTGCGAGAGAGGGAGCGACACGCTGACTGCGAGATTGAGAGCGACACACTGACTGCGAGAGAGGGAGCGAAACGCTGACTGCGAGATAGAATTAGGCAGAGAGCGACATGCTGACTGTGAGAGTGAGAGCGACAATCTGACTGCGAGAGAGGGAGTGAAACGCTGACTGCAAGAGAGAAAGAGGCAGAGAGCGACACGCTGACTGCGAGAGATGGTGCGACACGCTGACTGCGAGAGAGGGAGCGACACGCTGAATGTGGGAGAGCGAGTGACAAGCTGACTGCAAGAGAGAGAGACTGACACGGTGACTGTGAGGGAGGGAGCTGCACGCTGACTGTGAGAGAGCGAGTGACACCCTGACTGCGAGAGAGAGCGAGAGAGAGACTGACACGCTGACTGCGAGAGAGGGAGCGACACACTGACTACGAGAGAGGGAGCGACACGCTGACTGCGAGATTGAGAGCGACACGCTGACTGCGAGAGAGGGAGCGAAACGCTGACTGCGAGATAGAATTAGGCAGAGAGCGACACGCTGACTGTGAGAGTGAGAGCGACAATCTGACTGCGAGAGAGGGAGCGAAACGCTGAATGCGAGAGAGGGAGGGACACGCTGGCTGAGAGAGAGGGAGTAACACGCTGACTGCGAGAGAGGGAGCGACGCGCTGACTGCGAGAGGTGGAGTGACATGCTGACTGCGAGAGAGCTAGTGACTTGCTGAATGCGAGAGAGGGAACGACACGCTGACTGCGAGAGAGGGAGTGACACGCTGACTGCGAGAGAGGGAGCGACACGCTGACTGCGAGAGATAGAGGGAGCGACACACTGACTGCGAGAGAGGGAGCGACACGCTGACTGCGAGAGAGGGAGCGAAACGCTGACTGCGAGAGAGGGAGCGACACGCTGACTGTGAGATTGAGAGCGACACGCTGACTGCGAGAGAGGGAGCGAAACGCTGACTGCGAGATAGAATTAGGCAGAGAGCGACACGCTGACTGCGAGATTGAAAGCGACACAGTGACTGCGAGAGAGGGAGCGAAACGCTGACTGCAAGTGAGAAAGTGGCAGAGAGCGACACGCTGACTGCGAGAGTGAGAGCGACAATCTGACTGCAAGAGAGGGAGCGAAATGCTGACTGCGAGAGAGGGAGCGACACGCTGACTGCGAGAGAGGGAGCGACACGCTGACTGCGAGAGAGGGAGCAACACGCTGACTGCGAGAGATGGTGCGACACACTGACTGCGAGAGAGGGAGCGACACGCTGACTGCGAGATTGAGAGCGACTCGCTGACTGCGAGAGAGGGAGCGAAACGCTGACTGCGAGATAGAATTAGGCAGAGAGCGACACGCTGACTGTGAGAGTGAGAGCGACAATCTGACTGCGAGAGAGGGAGCGAAACGCTGACTGCAAGAGAGAAAGAGGCAGAGAGCGACACGCTGACTGCGAGAGATGGTGCGACACGCTGACTGCGAGAGAGGGAGCGACACGCTGAATGTGAGAGAGCGAGTGACAAGCTGACTGCAAGAGAGAGAGACTGACACGGTGACTGTGAGGGAGGGAGCTGCACGCTGACTGTGAGAGAGCGAGTGACACCCTGACTGCGAGAGAGAGAGAGAGAGAGTCTGATCTGCTGACTGCAAGAGAGGGAGCAACACGCTGACTGCGAGAGATGGTGCGACACGCTGACTGCGAGAGAGGGAGCGACACACTGACTGCGAGAGAGGGAGCGACACACTGACTGCGAGAGAGGGAGCGACACGCTGACTGCGAGAGATGGTTCGACACGCTGACTGCGAGAGAGGGAGCGACACACTGACTGCGAGAGAGGGAGCGACACGCTGACTGCGAGATTGAGAGCGACACGCTGACTGCGAGAGAGGGAGCGAAACGCTGACTGCGAGAGAGAATTAGGCAGAGAGCGACACGCTGACTGTGAGAGTGAGAGCAACAATCTGACTGCGAGAGAGGGAGGGCCACGATGGCTGAGAGAGAGGGAGTGACACGCTGGCTGAGAGAGAGGGAGTAACACGCTGACTGCGAGAGAGAGAGCGACGCGCTAACTGCGAGAGGTGGAGTGACATGCTGACTGCGAGAGAGCTAGCGACTTGCTGACTGCGAGAGAGGGAGCGACACGCTGACTGCGAGAGAGGGAGCGACACGCTGACTGCGAGAGAGGGAGCGACACGCTGACTGCGAGAGAGGGAGCGACACGCTGACTGCGAGAGATGGTGCGACACGCTGACTGCGAGAGAGGGAGCGACACGCTGAATGTGAGAGAGCGAGTGACACCCTGACTGCGAGAGAAGGAGCGGCACGCTGATTGCGAGAGAGGGAACGACACGCTGATTGCGAGAGAGGGAACGACACGCTGATAGCGAGAGAGGGAGCGACACGCTGACTGCGAGATTGAGGGTGACACGCAGACTGCGAGAGAGGGAGCGAAACGCTGGCTGCGAGAGAGGGAGGGACACGCTGGCTGAGAGAGAGGGAGTGACACGCTGGCTGCGAGAGAGGGAGCGAAACGCTGACTGCAAGAGAGAAAGAGGCAGAGAGCGACACGCTGACTGCGAGAGTGAGAGCGACAATCTGACTGCAAGAGAGGGAGCGAAACGCTGACTGCGAGAGAGGGAGCGACACGCTGACTGCGAGAGAGGGAGCGATACGCTGAATGTGAGAGAGCGAGTGACAAGCTGACTGCGAGAGAGAGAGACTGACACAGTGACTGTGAGAGAGGGAACTGCATGCTGACTGTGAGAGAGCGAGTGACACCCTGACTGCGAGTTAGAGCGAGAGAGAGACTGACACGCTAACTGCAAGAGAGGGAGTGACACGCTGACTGCGAGAGAGGGAGGGACACGTTGGCTGAGAGAGAGGGAGTGACAAGCTGACTGCGAGAGAGAGAGACACGGTGACTGTGAGGGAGGGAGCTGCATGCTGACTGTGAGAGAGGGAGTGACACGCTGACTGCGAGAGAGGGAGCGACACGCTGACTGTGAGAGAGGGAGTGACAAGCTGACTGCAAGAGAGAGAGACTGACACGGTGACTGTGAGGGAGGGAGCTGCACGCTGACTGTGAGAGAGGGAGTGACAAGCTGACTGCAAGAGAGAGAGTCTGACACGCTGACTGCGAGAGAGGGAGCGACCCGCTGACTGCGAGTTAGAGCGAGAGAGAGACTGACACGCGGACTGCGAGATTGAGAGCGACACACTGACTGCGAGAGAGGGAGCGACACGCTGACTGCAAGAGAGGGAGCGACACGCTGACTGCGAGAGAGGGAGCGACACACTGACTGCGAGAGTGAGAGCGAAACGCTGACTGCGAGAGAGGGAGCGACACGCTGGGTGAGAGAGATGGTGCGACACGCTGACTGCGAGAGAGGGAGCGACACGCTGACTGCGAGAGAGGGAGCGACACGCTGACTGCGAGAGAGTTCGAAACGCTGACTGCGAGAGAGAGAGAGTGAGAGTGACACGCTGACTGCGAGAGAGAGCGACACGCTGACTGCGAGGGAGGGAGCAACACGCTGTCTGCGGGAGATGGTGCGACACGCTGACTGCGAGAGAGGGAGCGACACACTGACTGCGAGAGAGGGAGCGACACGCTGACTGCGAGATTGAGAGCGACACGCTGACTACGAGAGAGGGAGCGACACACTGACTGCGAGAGAGGGAGCGACACGCTGACTGCGAGATTGAGAGCGACACGCTGACTGCGAGATTGAGAGCGACACGCTGACTGCGAGAGAGGGAGCGACACACTGACTGCGAGACAGGGAGCGACACGCTGACTGCGAGATTGAGAGCGACACGCTGACTGCGAGAGAGGGAGCGAAACGCTGACTGCGAGAGAGAATTAGGCAGAGAGCGACACGCTGACTGTGAGACTGAGAGCGACACGCTGACTGCGAGATTGAGAGCGACAATCTGACTGTGAGAGAGGGAGCGAAACGCTGACTGCGAGAGAGGGAGGGACACGCTGGCTGAGAGAGAGGGAGTGACACGCTGGCTGAGAGAGAGGGAGTGACACGCTGACTGCGAGAGAGGGAGCGACGCGCTGACTGCGAGAGGTGGAGTGACATGCTGACTGCGAGAGAGCTAGCGACTTGCTGACTGCGAGAGAGGGAGCAACACGCTGAATGTGAGAGAGCGAGTGACACCCTGACTGCGAGAGAGGGAGCGACACGCTGATTGCGAGAGAGGGAACGACACGCTGATTGCGAGAGAGGGAACGACACGCTGATAGCGAGAGAGGGAGCGACACGCTGACTGCGAGATTGAGGGTGACACGCTGACTGCGAGAGAGGGAGCGAAACGCTGACTGCGAGAGAGAAAGAGGCAGAGAGCGACACACTGACTGCGAGAGTGAGAGCGACAATCTGACTGCGAGAGAGGGAGTGACACGCTGGCTGAGAGAGAGGGAGTAACACGCTGACTGCGAGAGAGGGAGCGACGCGCTGACTGCGAGAGGTGGAGTGACATGCTGACTGCGAGAGAGCTAGAGACTTGCTGACTGCGAGAGAGGGAGCGAAACGCTGACTGCGAGAGAGGGAGCGACACGCTGGCTGAGAGAGATGGTGCGACACGCTGACTGCGAGAGAGGGAGCGACACGCTGAATGTGAGAGAGCGAGTGACAAGCTGACTGCAAGAGAGAGAGACTGACACGGTGACTGTGAGGGAGGGAGCTGCACGCTGACTGTGAGAGAGCGAGTGACACCCTCACTGCGAGAGAGAGCGAGAGAGAGAGACTGACACGCTGACTGCGAGAGAGGGAGCGACACACTGACTGCGAGAGAGGGAGCGACACGCTGACTGCGAGAGATGGTGCGACACGCTGATTGCGAGAGAGGGAGCGACACACTGACTGCGAGAGAGGGAGCGACACGCTGACTGCGAGATTGAGAGCGACACGCTGACTGCGAGAGAGGGAGCGAAACGCTGACTGCGAGAGAGAATTAGGCAGAGAGCGACACGCTGACTGTGAGAGTGAGAGCGACACGCTGACTGTGAGAGTGAGAGCGACAATCTGACTGCGAGAGAGGGAGCGAAACGCTGACTGCGAGAGAGGGAGGGACATGCTGGCTGAGAGAGAGGGAGTGACACGCTGGCTGAGAGAGAGGGAGTAACACGCTGATTGCGAGAGAGGGAACGACACGCTGATTGCGAGAGAGGGAACGACACACTGATAGCGAGAGAGGGAGCGACACGCTGACTGCGAGAGAGGGAGGGACACGCTGGCTGAGAGAGAAGGAGTGACACGCTGGCTGAGAGAGAGGGAGCGACACGCTGACTGCGAGAGAGGGAGCGACACGCTGACTGCGAGAGAGGGAGCGACACGCTGGCTGCGAGAGAGGAAGTTACACGCTGACTGCGAGAGAGGGCGCGACACGCTGACTGCGAGAGAGGGCGCGACACGCTGACTGCGAGAGAGGGAGCGGCACGCTGACTGCGAGAGAGGGAGCGGCACGCTGACTGCGAGAGAGAGAGACACGCTGACTGCGAGAGAGGGAGCGACACGCTGACTGCGAGATAGAGAGAGAAACGCTGACTGCGACAGAGCGAGCGACACACTGACTGCAAGTGAGGGAGGGGCATGCTGACTGCGAGAGAGGGAACGACACGCTGTCTGCGGGAGAGAGAGCTGCACGATGAATGTGAGGGAGAGAGCGACACGCTGACTGCGAGAGAGGGAGCGACACGCTGACTGCGAGAGATAGAGGGAGCGACACGCTGACTGCGAGAGATAGAGGGAGCGACACACTGACTGCGAGAGAGGGAGCGACACGCTGACTGCGAGAGAGGGAGTGACACTTTGACTGCGAGAGAGGGAGCGACACGCTGACTGCGAGAGATAGAGGGAGCGACACGCTGACTGCGAGAGAGGGAGCGACACGCTGACTGCGAGAGAGGGAGCGACACACTGACTGCGAGAGAGGGAGCGACACGCTGATTGCGAGAGAGGGAGCGACACGCTGACTGCGAGATTGAGAGCGACAAACGCTGACTGCGAGAGAGGGAGTGACACGCTCACTGCGAGATTGAGAGCAACACGCTGACTGCAAGAGAGGGAGCGAAACGCTGACTGCGAGAGATGGTGCGACACGCTGACTGCGAGAGAGGGAGCGACACGCTGAATGTGAGAGAGCGAGTGACAAGCTGACTGCAAGAGAGAGAGAGAGAGACTGACACGCTGACTGCGAGAGAGGGAGCGACACGCTGCCTGCGAGAGAGGGAGCGACACGCTGACTGCGAGATTGAGAGCGACACGCTGACTGCGAGAGTGAGAGTGACACACTGACTTCGAGAGTGAGAACGACAATCTGACTGCGAGAGAGGGAGAGACACGCTGACTGAGAGAGAGGGAGTGACACGCTTGCTGCGAGAGAGGGAGCGACGCGCTGACTGCGAGAGAGAGACAGAGAGAGACTGACACGCGGACTGCGAGAGAGGGAGCGACACGCTGACTGCGAGAGAGGGAGCGACACGCTGAATGTGAGAGAGCGAGTGACACCGTGATTGCGAGAGAGAGAGAGAGAGAGAGAGAGGGAGACTGACACACTGACTGCGAGAGAGGGAGCGACACGCTGACTGCGTGAGATTCTGCGACACGCTGACTGCGAGAGAGGGAGCGACACGCTGACTGCGAGATTGAGAGCGACAATCTGACTGCGAGAGAAGGAGCGAAACGCTGACTGCGAAAGAGGAAGGGACACGCTGGCTAAGAGAGAAGCAGTGACACGCTGACTGAGAGAGAGGGAGTAACACGCTGACTGCGAGAGAGGGAGCGACTTGCTGATTGCGAGAGAGGCAGCGACACGCTGACTGTGAGAGAGGGAGCGACACGCTGACTGCGAGAGAGAGAGTCTGACGCGGTGACTGCGAGAGAGGGAGGGGCACGCTGACTGCGAGAGAGGGAGCGACACTCTGACTGCGAGAGAGGGAGTGACACGCTGACTGCGAGAGATGGTGCGACACGCTGACTGCGTGAGATGGTGCGACACGCTGACTGCGAGAGAGGGAGGGGCACGCTGACTGCGAGAGAGGGAGCGACACGCTGACTGCGAGAGAGGGAGCGACCCGCTGAATGTGAGAGAGCGAGTGACACCCTGACTGCGAGAGAGGGAGCGACATGCTGACTGCGAGAGAGGGAGCAACACACTGACTGGGAGAGAGGGAGCGACAGGCTGACTGCGAGAGAGGGAGCGACACGCTGACTGTGAGAGATAGAGGGAGCGACACGCTGACTGCGAGAGAGGGAGCGACACACTGGCTGAGAGAGAGGAAGTGACACGCTGGCTGCGAGAGAGGGAGTTACCAGCTGACTGCGAGAGAGGGAGTGACATGCTGGCTGCGAGAGTGGGTGCGACACGCTGAATGTGAGAGAGCGAGTGACAAGCTGACTGCAAGAGAGAGAGACTGACACAGTGACTGTGAGAGAGGGAACTGCATGCTGACTGCAAGAGAGGGAGCGACACGCTGACTGCGAGATAGGGTGCGACACGCTGACTGGGAGAGATGGTGCGACACGTTGACTGCGAGAGAGGGAGCGACACGCTGACTGCGAGAGAGGGAGCGACACGCTGATTGCGAGAGAGGGAGCGAAACGCTGACTGCGAGAGAGAAAGAGGCAGAGAGCGACAATCAGACTGCGAGAGAGGGAGGGACACGCTGGCTGAGAGAGAGGGAGTGACACGCTGGCTGCGAGAGAGGGAGCGACGCGCTGACTGCGAGAGATGGAGTGACATGTTGACTGCGAGAGAGCTAGAGACTTGCTGACTGCGAGAGAGGGAGTGACACGCTGACTGCGAGAGAGGGAGCGACGCTCTGACTGCAAGAGAGGGAGCGACACGCTGATTGCGAGAGAGGGAGCGACACGCTGTCTGTGGGAGAGAGAGCGACACGTTGACTGTGAGAGAGTTCGAAACGCTGACTGCGAGAGAGAGAGAGAGAGAGACTGACATGCTGACTGCAAGATAGAGAGAGAAACGCTGACTGCGAGAGTGAGAGTGACACGCTGACTGCGAGAGACGGACTGACACGCTGACTGCGAAAGAGGGAGGGACACGCTGGCTGAGAGAGAGGGAGTGACACGCTGGCTGAGAGAGAGGGAGTGACACGCTGACTGCGAGAGAGGGAGCGACTTGCTGAATGCGAGAGAGGGAGCGACACGCTGACTGCGAGAGAGGGAGTGACACACTGACTGCGAGAGAGGGAGCGACATGCTGACTGCGAGAGAGGGAGCGACACGCTGACTGCGAGAGATGGTGCGACACGCTGACTGCGAGAGAGGGAGCGACACGCTGAATGTGAGAGAGCGAGTGACACCCTGACTGCGAGAGAGGGAGCGACACGCTGATTGCGAGAGAGGGAACGACACGCTGATAGCGAGAGAGGGAGCGACACGCTGACTGCGAGATTGAGGGTGACACGCTGACTGCGAGAGAGGGAGCGACACGCTGACTGCGAGATAGAGAGAGAAACGCTGACTGCGAGATTGAGGGTGACACGCTGACTGCGACAGAGCGAGCGACACGCTGTCTGCGGGAGAGAGAGCTGCACGATGAATGTGAGAGAGAGAGCGACACTCTGACTGCGAGAGAGAGAGAGAAACGCTGACTGCGAGAGAGGGAGCGACACGCTGACTGCAAGTGAGGGAGGGGCATGCTGACTGCGAGAGAGGGAACGACACGCTGACTGCGAGAGAGGGAGCGACACGCTGTCTGCGAGAGAGAGCGACACGTTGACTGTGAGAGAGGGAGCGACACGCTGACTGCGAGAGAGGGAGCGACACGCTGACTGCGAGAGAGAGAGAGATCGACACGCTGACTGCGAGAGAGAGAGCGACACGCTGACTGCGAGAGAGAGAGTGACACGCTGACTGCGAGAGAGAGAGCGACACGCTGACTGCGAGAGATGGAGCGACACGCTGACTGCGAGAGAGGGAGGGACACGCTGACTGTAAGAGAGAGAGAGCGACGTATTCAATGCCAGAGAGGAACGACATGCTGAATGTGAGAGTGAGAGCGACAGGCTGACTGCGAGAGAGAGAGAGAGAGAGCGACACGCTGACTGAGAGAGAGAGAGAGAGAGAGAGAGCCACACGCTGACTGCGAGAGAGGGAGCGACACGCTGACTGTGAGAGAGAGATAGAGAGCGAGACGCTGACTGTGAGAGTGAGATAGAGAGCGACACGCTGACTGCGAGAGAGGGAGGGACACGCTGACTGTAAGAGAGAGACCGACAGGCTGACTGCGAGAGAGTGAGAGAGAGAGAGAGCGACACGCTGACTGCGAGAGAGGGAGGGACACGCTGACTGTAAGAGAGAGACCGACAGGCTGACTGCGAGAGAGAGAGAGAGAGAGCGACACGCTGACTGCGAGGGAGAGTCGACACACTGACTGCGAGAGAGAGAGTGACATGCTGACCATGAGAGAGAGAGCATCACGCTGACTGCGAGTGAGAGCAACAGGCTGACTGCGAGAAAGGGAGTGACAGGCTCTCTGTGAGAGATGGAGCGACACGCTGACTGCGAGAGATGGAGCGACACGCTGACTGCAAGAGAGGGAGTTACACGCTGACTGTGAAAGAGTGAGGGAGAGCGACACGCTGACTGGGAGAGAGGGAGCGACACGCTGACTGGGAGAGAGGGAGCGACACGCTGACTGGGAGAGAGGGAGCGACACGCTGACTGCGAGAGAGGGAGCAACACGCTGACTGCGAGAGAGAGAGATGGAAAGCGACACTCTGACTGTGAGAGAGAGAGCGACCCGCTGACTGCGAGAGATATAGTGACGCGCTGACGGTGAGAAAGAGGGAGTGACACGTAGACAGCGAGAGAGCGGAAGCGACACGCTGAGTGTGAGAGGGACCGACACGCTGACAGCGAGAGACAGAGCATCACACTGACTGTGAGAGACAGAGCGTCATGCTGACTGCGAGAGAGGGAGCGACACGCTGACTGCGAGAGAGAGAGATGGAAAGCGACACTCTGACTGTGAGAGAGAGAGCGACCCGCTGACTGCGAGAGATATAGCGACGCGCTGACGGTGAGAGAGAGGGAGTGACACGTAGACAGCGAGAGAGCGGAAGCGACACGCTGAGTGTGAGAGGGACCGACACGCTGACAGCGAGAGACAGAGCATCACACTGACTGTGAGAGACAGAGCGTCATGCTGACTGCGAGAGAGGGAGCGACACGCTGACTGCGAGAGAGGGAGCGACACGCTGACTGCGAGAGAGGTAGCGACACGCTGACTGTGGGTGAGGGATGACACGCTGACTGCACGAGAGGGAGCGATACACTGACTGCGAGAGAGAGAGAGAGGCAGCACGCTGTCTGCACGATTGGGAGAGCGACACGCTGAATGCTGAGAGGGAGCGACATGCTGACTGCAAGAGAGCGAGTGACATGCTGACTGCGAGAGAGAGAGCAATACATTGACTGTGTGAGAGAGAGCGACACGCTGACTGGGAGAGAGGGAGCGACACGCTGACTGGGAGAGAGGGAGCGACACGCTGACTGGGAGAGAGGGAGCGACACGCTGACTGCGAGAGAGAGAGCAATACGTTGACTTTGTGAGTGAGAGCGACACGCTTTCTTTTACAGAGGGACCGAAAGGATGAAAGTGAGCGAAACGCTGTCAGGGAGAGATGAAACGAAACACTGACTGTGGGAGATGGAGTGAAGCGCTTCTTGGGCGAGAGAGGGAGCGACAGGCTAAAAGCGACAGTGAGAGCGACACGCTGAATGCAGAGAGAGACACGCTGAATGCAGAGAGAGCGACACGTTGACTGCAAGAGAGAGACACGCTGACTGCGAGAGAGAGAGATCGACACGCTGACTGCAAAAGAGCGAGCGACATGCTGACTGGGAGAGAGGGAGCGATATACTGACTGTGAAAGAATGAGCGACACGCTGACTGCGAGAGAGGGAGCGACACGCTGACTGCGAGAGAGGGAGTGACACGATGACTGTGAGAGAGGGAGCAACAACCGAGTGTGAGAGAGGGAGCGACACACCGACTGCGAGAGAGAGCAACGCGCTTACTGCAAGAAAGGGAGCGACACGCTGACTGCGAGAGAGAGACAGCGACACACTGACTGCGAAACACGGAGCGACACGCTGACTGTGAGAGAGAGAGCGACACGTAGACTGCGAAACACGGAGCGACACGCTGACTGTGAGAGAGAGAGCGACACGTAGACTGCGAAACACGGAGCGACACGCTGACTGTGAGAGAGGGAGCGACAGGCTGACTGAGAGAGAGCGCGACAAGCCAACTGCGAGAGAGAGCGACACACTGCCTGCGAGAGAGAGAGCGACGTGCTGACTTCGAGAAAGCGACACACTGCCTGCGAGAGAGGGAGCGACACGCTGACTGCGAGAGAGGGAGCGACACGCTGACTGCGAGAGAGGGAGCGACACGCTGACTGCGAGAGAGGGAGGGACACGCTGACTGCGAGAGAGGGAGCGTCACGCTGACTGAGAGAGAGCGCGACAAGCCAACTGCGATAGAGAGCGACACACTGCCTGCGAGAGAGAGAGCGACATGCTGACTTCGAGAAAGCGACACACTGCCTGCGAGAGAGAGCGACACGCTGACTGCGAGAGAGAGAGCGAAACACTGACTGCGAGTGAGAGAGCCACACGCTGACTGTGAGAGAGGGAGCGACACGCTGACTGCCAGAGAGAGAACGACATGCTGACTGAGAGAGAGGGAGCGACATACTAACTGCAATAAAGGGAGCGAAATACTGACTGCGAGAGAGGGAGCGACACGCTGACTGCGAGAGAGGGAGCGACACGCTGACTGCGAGAGAGGGAGCGACACGCCGACTGCGAGAGAGGGAGCCACACGCTGACTGCGAGAGAGAGAGTGACACACTGAGTGGGAGAGAGAGAGCAAAACGCTGACTGCGAGAGAGACACCGACAGGCTGACTATGAGAGAGAGAGAGAGAGAGAGAGAGAGAGAACGACACGCTGACTGTGAGAGAGAGAGCGACACGCTGACTGCGAGAGAGACATCGACAGGCTGACTATGAGAGAGAGAGAGAGAGAGAGAGAAGGACACGCTGACTTTGAGAGAGAGAGCGACACGCTGACTGCGAGAGAGAGAGTGACATGCTGACTGCGAGAGAGAGAGTGACACGCTGACTGCAAGGGAGGGATGACACAGTGAGTGGGAGAGAGAGAGCAACATACTGAATGTGAGAGAGGGAGCAACACGCTGAATGTGAGAGAGGGTGCAACAGGCTGACTGCGAGAGAGGGATGACACAGTGAGTGGGAGAGAGAGAGTGACTGACTGGGAGAGAGGGTGCGAAACGCTGACAGCGAGAGAGAGCAACACACTGACAGGGAGAGAGAGAGATGCGCTGACTGTGAGAGATAGCAACACGCTGACTGCGAGAGAGAGAGAGTGACACGCTGGCTGTGAGAAAGGGTGCAACATGAGATAGAGCAACACGCTGACTGAGAGAGAGGGAGCGACAGGATGACTGCAAGAGAGAGAGCGACACGGTGACCGCGAGAGAGAGATAGTGACATGCTGACTGCGAGAGAAAGAGTCACACGCTGAGTGCGAGAGAGAGCGACACGCTGACTGCGAGAGTGGGAGCGACACGCTGACTGCGAGAGAGAGAGAAAGCGATACGCTGACTGCGAGAGAGAGAGAGAATGACACGCTGACTGTGAGAGAGAGAGCGACAGGTGGACTGCGAGAGAGAGAGAGCGACACGCTGACTGTGATAGAGAGAGCAACACTAACAGTGAGAGAGGGAGCGACACGCTGACTGCGAGAGAGAGACAGCGACACGCTGACTGCGAGAGAGAGACAGCGACACGCTGACTGCGAGAGAGAGAGTGACACGCTGACTGTGAGAGAGAGAGAGTGACACGCTGACTGCGAGAGAGAGAGAGAGAGAGAGAGAGCGAGACGGTGACTGCGAGAGAGAGAGAGAGTGACACGCTGACTGCAAGAGAGAGAGAGACAGCAAAATGCTGACTGAGAGAGACACCGACAGGCTGACTATCAGAGAGAGAGAAGGGAGAGCGATATGCTGACTGAGAGAAAACGACACGCTGACTGCGAGAGAGAGAGAGAGAGAGAGAGAGCAACAGGCTGACTGTGAGAGAGAGAGTGACACACTGAGTGGGAGAGAGAGAGCAAAACGCTGACTGCGACAGAGACACCGACAGGCTGACTATGAGAGAGAGAGAGAGAGAGAAAGAGAACGACACGCTGACTGTGAGAGAGAGAGAGTGACACGCTGACTGCGAGAGAGAGCAACACGCTGACAGGGAGAGAGAGAGAGATGTGCTGACTGCAAGAGATAGCAACATGTTGACTGCGAGAGAGGGAGCGACAGGCTGACTGCGAGAGAGGGAGAGAGTGACACGCTGAGTGTGAGAGAGAGAGAGTGACACGCTGACTGTGAGAGAGGGAGCAACATGAGATCGAGCAACACGCTGACTGCGAGAGAGAGCAACACGCTGACAGGGAGAGAGAGAGACACGCTGAGTGCGAGAGAGCGAGACCGACACGCTGACGGTGAGAGTGGGAGCGACCGGATGACTGCGAAAGAGCGAGTGACACGCTAAAATGCTGGGAGAGATTGTGACACGCTGACTGCGAGAGAGAGAGTGACACACTGACTGCGAGAGAGGGAGCGATACGCCATCTGAGAGAGAGAGAGAGCACGCCATGCTGTGTGAGAAAGTGGGATGGAGGCTGACTGTGACAGAGAGAGCGACATGCAGACTGCGAGTGAGAGCAACACTCTGACTCGGAGAGAGAGAGCGACATGCTAACGGTGGGAGAGGGAGCAACAATCTTACTGCGAGAGTGAGATAGCAACACGCTGTCTGGGAGAGAGAGAGCGACAGGTGGACTGCGAGTGAGAGAGAGCGACACGCTGACTGTGAGAGAGAGAGCGACACGCTGACTGCGAGAGAGGGAGCGACACGCTGTCTGGGAGAGAGAGAGCGACACGCTGACTGCGAGAGAGAGAGCGACAGGTGGACTGCGAGCGAGAGGGAGCGACACACTAACTGCGAGAGAGGGAGCGACACGCTGACTGCGAGAGAGGGAGCGACACACTAACTGCGAGAGAGGGAGCGACACGCTGACCGCGAGAGAGAGAGCGACACGCTGACCGCGAGAGAGAGAGCGACACGCTGACTGCGAGAGAGAGAGAGCGAGACGAGACGGTGACTGCGAGAGAGAGAGAGTGACACGCTGACTGCGAGAGAGAGAGTGACACGCTGACTACCAGAGAGATAGAAGGGAGAGCGATACGCTGACTGTGAGAGAGAACAACACGCTGACTGCGAGAGAGAGAGAGCGAGCAACAGGCTGACTGCGAGAGAGAGAGTGACACACTGAGTGGGAGAGAGAGAGAGAGCAAAATGCTAACTGCGAGAGAGATACCGACAGGCTGACTGTGAGAGAGGGGACAACAGGCTGACTGTGAGAGAGAACAACACGCTGACTGTGAGAGAGAGAGAGAGAGCAACAGGCTGACTGAGAGAGGAAGTGACACGCTGACAGCGAGAAAGAGAGGGACACGCTTACAGCGAGAGAGAGAGCGACACGCTGACTGTGAGAGAGAGAGAGAGCAACAGGCTGATTGCAAGAGAGAGAGTGACACACTGAGTGGGAGAGAGAGAACGACACGCTGACTGCGAGAGAGAGAGTGACATGCTGACTGCAAGAGAGGGTAACACAGTGAGTGGGAGAGAGAGAGCAACACACTGAATGTGAGAGAGGGAGCGACACGCTGAATGTGAGAGAGGGAGCAACAGGTTGGCTGCGAAAGAGGGAGCGACACGCTAACGGTGCGAGAGGGAGCAACACTGTGACTGTGAGAGAGAGAGCGCGACACACTGAGTGCGAGAGAGGGAGCGACACGCTGAGTGCGAGAGAGGGAGCGACACGCTGAGTGCGAGAGAGAGAGAGCGATGCGCTGACTGCGAGAGAGAGAGAGCGACGCGCTGACTCGGAGAGAGAGACCGACATGCTGACGGAGCGAGAGATGGCGCAACACACTGACTGGGAGAGAGGGAGCGAGACGCTGACTGGGAGAGAGTGCCACCCGATGTATGGAAAAGAGAGAGTGAAACGCTGACTGCGGGAGAGAGAGCAACTTGCTGACAGCGAGAATGGGAGCGACACGCTGACTGCGAGAGAGGGAGCGACACGCTGACTGCAAGAGAGGGAGCGACAGGTTTACTGCAAGGGAGGGAGCGACAGGCTGACCCGGAGACTGAGAGCGACAGGCTGACTGCGAGAGAGACACCAACAGGCTGACTATGAGAGAGAGAGAGAGCGACACGCTGACTGCGAGAGAGAACGACATGCTGACTGCGAGAGAGGGAGCGACACGCTGAGTGCGAGAGAGGGAGCGACACGCTGAGTGCGAGAGAGAGAGAGCGATGCGCTGACTGCGAGAGAGAGAGAGCGACGCGCTGACTCGGAGAGAGAGACCGACATGCTGACGGAGCGAGAGATGGCGCAACACACTGACTGGGAGAGAGGGAGCGAGACGCTGACTGGGAGAGAGTGCCACCCGATGTATGGAAAAGAGAGAGTGAAACGCTGACTGCGGGAGAGAGAGCAACTTGCTGACAGCGAGAATGGGAGCGACACGCTGACTGCGAGAGAGGGAGCGACACGCTGACTGCAAGAGAGGGAGCGACAGGTTTACTGCAAGGGAGGGAGCGACAGGCTGACCCGGAGACTGAGAGCGACAGGCTGACTGCGAGAGAGACACCAACAGGCTGACTATGAGAGAGAGAGAGAGCGACACGCTGACTGCGAGAGAGAACGACACGCTGACTGCGAGAGAGGGAGCGACACGCTGACTGCGAGAGAGGGAGCGACAGGCTGAATGCGAGAGAGGTAACGACACGCTGACAGTGAGAGGAGGAGCGACACGCTGAATGCGAGAGAGGGATCAACAGGCTGACTGCTAGAGAGATTGAGAGCGACACGCTGACTGCAAGAGAGGGAGTGACAGGCTGACTCGGAGAGAGAGAGCGACACACTGACTGCGGGAGAGAGAGCTACAGGCTGACAGAGAGAGAATGAGCGCACGCTGACTGCGAGAGAGAGGGCGACACGCTGGCTGCGAGAGAGGGAGCGACACGCTGACAGCGAGGGAGGGAGCAATACGCTATCAGAGAGAGAGAGAGCATGCCATGCTGTGTGAGAAAGTGGGATGGACAGGCTGACTGCGACAGAGAGAGCGACATGCAGACTGCGAGTGAGAGCGACACTCTGCGAGAGTGAGAACATCAAGCTGACTCAGAGAGAGAGAGTGACACGCTAACGGTGGGAGAGGGAGCAACAATCTTACTGCGAGAGTGAGATGGCGACACGCTGACTGCGAGAGAGGGAGCGACACGCTGGACTGCGAGAGAGGGAGCGACAGGATGACTGCGAAAGAGAGAGCGCCACGCTGTCTGCGAGAGAGAGCGACATGCTGACTGCGAGAGAGAGCGACATGCTGACTGCGAGAGAGAGAGAGTGACACGCTGTCTGCGAAAGAGAAAGCGAAACGCTGTCTGCGAAAGAGATACTGACAGGCTGACTATGAGAGAGACAGAGAGAAAGAGAACGACACGCTGACTGCGAGAGAGAAAGCGACACACTGACTGCGAGAGAGAGAGCGACACGCTGACTGCGAGAGAGAGAGAGCGACACACTGACTGCGAGAGAGAGAGCGACACGCTGACTGCGAGAGAGAGAGAGCGACACGCTGACTGCGAGAGAGGGAGCGACAGGCTGACTGCAAGAGAGAGAGCGACACGCTGACTGCGAGAGAGAGGGAGCGACACGCTGACTGCGAGAGAGGGAGTGACACACTGACTGCGAGAGAGGGAGTGACACACTGACTGCGAGAGAGGGAGTGACACACTGACTGTGAGAGAGAGCGCAACACGCTGACTGTGAGAGAGGGAGCGAAGCGCTGACTGCGAGAGAGGGAGCGACACGCTGACTGTGAGAGAGCGTGAGCGACACGCTGACTGCGAGAGAGGAAGCCACAGGCTGACTACGAGAGAGAGCGCGACACGCTGAGTGCGAGAGAGAGCGCGACACACTGACAGCGCGAGAGGGAGCGACACGCTGACAGCGCGAGAGGGAGCGACACGCTGACTGCGAGAGAGAGCGCGACACGCTGACTGTGAGAGAGGGAGCGACACGCTGACTGCGAGAGAGAGAGTGACACGCTGATTGCGAGAGAGAGAGAGCGACACGCTGACTGCGAGAGAGGGAGTGACACGCTGACTGTGAGAGAGGGAGCGACATGCTGACTGCGAGGGTGAGAGTGACACGCTGATTGCGAGAGAGAGAGAGAGAGAGAGAGCGACACGCTGACTGCGAGAGAGGGAGTGACACGCTGACTGCGAGAGAGGGAGTGACATGCTGACTGTGAAAGAGGGAGTGACATGCTGACTGAGAGAGGGAGCGACCGGCTGACTGCGAGAGAGGGGAGCGACAGGGTTACTGCAAGAGAGAGAGTGACACGCTGACTGCGAGACAGAGCGCGACACGCTGACTGCGAGAGAGAGAGTGACACGCTGACCGTGAAAGAGGGAGTGACACGCTGACCGTGAAAGAGGGAGTGACATGCTGACTGAGAGAGGGAGCGACAGGCTGACTGCGAGAGAGGGGAGCAACGGGGTTACTGCAAGAGAGGGAGCGACACGCTGACTGCGAGAGAGGGAGCAACACAGTGACTGCGAGAGAGAGAAACACGCTGACTGTGAGAGAGAGCGTGACACGCTGACTGTGAGAGAGGGAGAGAGAGAGAGAGTGACACGCTGACTGCGAGAGAGAGAGCGCGACACGCTGACTGCGAGAGAGAGCGCGACCCGCTCACTGCGAGAGAGAGCGCGACACCCTGCCTGCGAGAGAGAGAGAGAGAGTGACACGCTGACTGCGAGAGAGAGAGAATGACACGCTGACTGTGAGAGAGAATGCGACGCACTGACTGTGAGAAAGGGAGTGACACGCTGACTGTGAGAGAGAGAGAGCGACACGCTGACTGCGAGGGATGGAGCAACACTCTGACTGTGAGAGTGGGAGTGACACGCTGACTGAGAGAGAGAATGCGACACATTGACTGTGAGAGAGAGAAACACGCTGCCTGTGAGAGAGAGAGAGAGCGACACGCTGACTGTGAGAGAGAATGCGACACGCAGACAGCGAGAGAGAGCGCGACACGCTGGCTGAGAGAGGGATTGACAGGCTGACTGCATGAGAGGGAGTGACACGCTGACTGCGAGAGAGGAAGCGACATGCTGACTGCATGAGAGTGAGCGACACGGAGACTGCGAGAGAGGGATCGACACGCTGACTGAGAGAGAAGGATCGACACGCTGACTGTGAGAGAGGCAGCAACACAGTGACTGCGAGAGAGTGAAACACGCTGACTGTGAGAGAGAGCGCGACACGCTGACTGTGAGAGAGGGAGCGACATGTTGACTGCAAGGGAGGGAGTGACACGCTGACTGCGAGAGAGAGAGAGAGAGAGAGTGACACTCTGACTGCGAGAGAGAGAGAGAGAGAGAGTGACACGCTGACTGTGAGAGAGAGAGCGACACGCTGACTGCGAGAGAGAGAGAGAGAGAGAGAGACCGACACGCTGACTGCGAGAGAGAGAGCGACACGCTGACTGCGAGAGAGAGAGTGACACGCTGACTGCGAGAGGGAGTGACACGCTGACTGCGAGAGAGAGCGTGACACGCTGACTGCAAGAGAGGGAGTGACACGCTGACTGTGAGAGAGAGAGTGACACGCTGACTGGGAAAGAGGGAGTGACATGCTGAATGAGAGAGGGAGCGACAGGCTGACTGCGAGAGAGGGGAGCGACAGGGTTACTGCAAGAGTCAGCGCGACACGCTGACTGCAATAGAGAGAGCGAGACGCTGACTGCGAGAGAGGAAGTCACAGGCTGACTGCGAGGGTGAGAGTGACACGCTGACTGCGAGAGAGAGAGAGAGCGACACGCTGACTGCGAGAGAGAGAGAGAGCGACACGCTGACTGCGAGAGTGGGAGTGACACGCTGACTGCGAGAGAGGGAGTAACACTCTGACTGTGAGAGACGGAGTGACACGCTGACTGTGAGAGAGGGAGTGACATGCTGACTGAGAAAGATTGAGTGACATGCGGACTGAGAGAGGGAGCGACCTGCTGACTGCGAGAGAGAGAGAGAGAGACAGCGACACGCTGACTGCGAGAGAGAGAGAGAGTGCGACACGTTGACTGCGAGAGAGAGCGCGACACGTTGACTGCGAGAGAGAGTGCGACACGCTGACTGCGAGAGAGAGCGCGACACGCTGACTGCGAGAGAGAGCGCGACACGCTGACTGCGAGAGAGAGCGCGACACGCTGACTGCGAGAGAGAGACCGACGCGCTGACAGCGAGAGAGAGCGCGACTCGCTGACTGCGAGAGAGAGAGCGACGCGCTGACAGCGAGAGAGGGAGCGACACGCTGACGAGAGAGGGATTGACAGGCTGACTGCGAGAGAGGGTGCAACACAGTGACTGCGAGAGAGAGAAACACTCCGACTGTGAGAGACAGCGCGACACGCTGACTGTGAGAGACAGAGACAGGATGACTATGAGAGAGAGCGCGACATGCTGACTGTGAGAGAGGGAACGACATGCTGATTGCGAGCCAGAGAAACACGCTGACTGCGAGAGAGAGAGAGCGACATGCTGACTGTGAGAGAGGGAGTGACAGGCTGACAGCGAGAGAGGGACTGACAGGCTGACTGCGAGAGAGAGAGCGACATGCTGACTGCGAGAGAGGGAGAGATACGCTGACTGTGAGAGAGAATGCGACACGCTAGAGAAACACGCTGACTGTGAGACAGAGCGCGACACGCTGACAGCGAGAGTGAGAGCGACATGATGACTGCGAGGGAGAGAAACACGCTGCATGCAAGAAAGAGAGTGACACGCTGACTGCGAGAGAGAGCGCGACACCCTGACTGCGAGAGAGACAGCGACACGCTGACTGTGAGAGAGGGAGTGCCACGCTGACTGTGAGAGAGGGAGTGACACGCTGACAGCGAGAGAGAGAAACACGCTGACTGCGAGAGAGAGAACGACAGGCTGACTGCGAGAGAGAGAACGACAGGCTGACTGCGAGAGAGAGCGCGACACGCTGACTGAGAGAGGGATTGACAAGCTGACAGTGAGAGAGGGAGCGACATGCTGACAGTGAGAGAGGGAGCGACACGCTGACAGTGAGAGAGTGAGTGACACACTGACTGTGAGAGAGGGATTGACATGCTGACTGCGAGAGAGAGAGCGACACGCTGACTGCGAGAGAGAGCGCGACACGCTGACTGCGAGAGAGAGCGCGACACGCTGACTGCGAGAGGGAGCGCGACACGCTGACTGAGAGAGGGAGTGAAAGGCTGACTGCGAGAGAGGGAGTGACAGGCTGACTGCGAGGGATGCAGCAACCATCTGACTGTGAGAGAGGGAGCGACACAGTGACTGCGAGGGAGGGAGCGACAGGCTTACTGCAAGAGAGAGAGTGACACGCTGACTGCGAGAGAGAGATCGACATGCTGACTGCGAGAGAGGCAGCAACACAGTGACTGCGAGAGAGAGAAACACGCTGACTGTGAGAGAGAGAGAGCGACACGCTGACTGAGAGAGAATGCGACACGCTGACTGTGAGAGAGAATGCGACACGCTGACGGCGAGAGAGGGAGCGACAGGATGACTGCGAGAGAGAGAGATGCTGACGGCGAGAGTGGAGGCGACACGCTGACTGCGAGGGAGGGAGCGACACGCTGACTGCGAGAGAGGGAGCGACATACTGACTGTGAGAGAGAGAGTGACACGCTGACTGCGAGGGAGAGAAACACGCTGACTGCAAAAGAGAGAAACACGCTGACTGTGAGAGAGGGAGCGACAGGCTGACTGTGAGAGAGGGAGCGACACGCTGACTGTGAGAGAGAGAGCGACATGCTGATGGTGAGAGAGGGAGTGACATGCTGACTGCGAGAGGGAGCGCGACACGCTGACTGCGAGAGAGAGAGCGACACGCTGACAGCGCGAGAGGGAGCGACACGCTGATGGTGAGAGAGGGAGTGACACGCGGACTGCATGAGGGGGAGCGACACAGGGACTGCGAGAGAGGGAGAGACACGCTGACTGTGAGAGAGAGAGCGACACGCTAACTGCGAGAGGGAGCGCGACACGCTGACTGCGAGAGAGAGAGCGACACGCTGACAGCGCGAGAGGGAGCGACACGCTGATGGTGAGAGAGGGAGTGACACGCGGACTGCATGAGAGGGAGCAACACAGGGACTGCGAGAGAGGGAGAGACACGCTGACTGTGTGAGAGAGAGCGACACGCTGACTGCGAGAGTGAGAGCGACATGATGACTGCGAGGGAGAGAAACACGCTGCATGCAAGAAAGAGAGTGACACGCTGACTGCGAGAGAGAGCGCGACACCCTGACTGCGAGAGAGACAGCGACACGCTGACTGTGAGAGAGGGAGTGCCACGCTGACTGCGAGAGAGGGAGTGACACGCTGACTGCGAGAGAGGGAGCGACACGCTGACTGCGAGAGAGGGAGCGACACGCTGACTGCGAGAGAGGGAGCGACACGCTGACTGCGAGAGAGGGAGCGACACGCTGACTGCGAGAGAGGGAGCGACACGCTGACTGTGAGAGAGGGAGTGACAGGCTGACAGCGAGAGAGAGGGCGACAGGCTGACAGCGAGAGAGAGAACGACAGGCTGACTGCGAGAGAGGGAGTGACAGGCTGACTGCGAGAGAGGGAGTGACAGGCTGACTGCGAGAGAGGGAGTGACAGGCTGACTGCGAGAGAGGGAGCGACACGCTGACTGCGAGGGATGGAGCAACTGTCTGACTGTGAGAGAGAGAGCGACACGCTGACTGCGAGAGAGAATGCGACACACTGACTGTGAGAGAGGGGGCGACACAGTGACTGCGAGGGAGGGAGCGACAGGCTGACTGCAAGAGAGAGAGTGACACGCTGACTGAGGGAGAGAGAGCGTGACACGCTGACTGCGAGAGAGAGCATGACACGCTGACTGCGAAAGAGAGATCGACATGCTGACTGCGAGAAAGGCAGCAACACAGTGACTGCGAGAGAGAGAAACACGCTGACTGTGTGAGAGAGAATGCGACACGCTGACTGTGAGAGAGAATGCGACACGCTGACGGCAAGAGAGAGCGACAGGATGACTGCGAGAGAGAGAGATGCTGACGGCGAGAGTGGAGGCGACACGCTGACTGCGAGGGAGGGAGCGACACGCTGACTGCGAGAGATGGAGCGACATACTGACTGTGTGAGAGAGAGTGACACGCTGACTGCGAGGGAGAGAAACACACTGACTGCGAAAGAGAGAAACACGCTGACTGCGAGAGAGGGAGTGCCATGATGACTGTGAGAGAGGGAGTGCCATGATGACTCTGAGAGAGGGAGTGCCATGCTGACTGTGAGAGAGGGAGTGACATGCTGACAGCGAGAGAGGGAGCGACACGCTGACTGCGCGAGAGGGAGCAACACGCTGACTGCGAGACAGGGAGCGAAGCGCAGACTGCGAGAGAGGGAGCGACACGCTGACTGCGAGACAGGAAGCCACAGGCTGACTGCGAGAGAGAACGACACGCTGACTGCGAGAGTGAGCGACACGCTGACTGCTAGAGAGACAATGACAGGCTGACTACGAGAGAGAGCGCGACACGCTGATTGTGAGTGAGAGCGCGACACGCAGTCTGCAAGAGAGGGAGCAACAGGCTGACTGCGAGAGAGAACGACATGCTGACTACGAGAGAGAGCGCGACACGCTGACTGCGAGAGAGAGAGAGAGCGACACCCTGACTGCGAGAGAGGGAGAGAGACACTGACTGCGAGAGAGGGAGTAACACGCTGACTGCGAGAGAGGGGAGCGACAAGGTTACTGGAAGAGAGGGAGCGACACGCTGACTGCGACAGAGAGCACGACACGCTGACTGCGAGAGAGAGCGCGACACGCTGACTGCGAGAGAGAGCGCGACACGAAAACTGCGAGAGAGAGCGCGACACGCTGACTGCGAGACAGGAAGCCACAGGCTGACTGCGAGAGAGAACGACACGCTGACTGCGAGAGTGAGCGACACGCTGACTGCTAGAGAGACAATGACAGGCTGACTACGAGAGAGAGCGCGACACGCTGATTGTGAGTGAGAGCGCGACACACAGTCTGCAAGAGAGGGAGCAACAGGCTGACTGCGAGAGAGAACGACACGCTGACTACGAGAGAGAGCGCGACACGCTGATTGTTAGTGAGAGCGCGACACGCTGACTGCGAGAGAGAGAGAGAGAGCGACACCCTGACTGCGAGAGAGGGAGTAACACGCTGACTGCGAGAGAGGGGAGCGACAGGGTCACTGGAAGAGAGGGAGCGACACGCTGACTGCGAGAGAGAGCACGACACGCTGACTGCGAGAGAGAGCGCGACACGCTGACTGCGAGAGAGAGCGCGACACGCTGACTGCGAGAGAGAGCGACGCGCTGACTGCGAGAGAGAGAGCGACGCGCTGACAGCGAGAGAGGGAACGACACGCTGACTGAGAGAGGGATTGACAGGCTGACTGTGAGAGAGGGAGTGACAGGCTGACTGTGAGAAGGGGAGTGACAGGCTGACTGCGAGGGATGGAGCAACAGCCTGACTGTGAGAGAGGGAGTGCCACGCTGACTGTGAGAGAGGGAGTGCCACGCTGACTGTGAGCGAGGGAATGCCACGCTGACTGCGAGAGAGGGAGAGACACGCTGACTGCGAGAGACAGAGACAGGATGACTATGAGAGAGAGCGCAACATGCTGACTGTGAGAGAGGGAACGACATGCTGATTGCGAGGGAGAGAAACACGCTGACTGTGAGAGAGAGAGTGACACACTGACTGTGAGAGAGAGAGCGACAGGCTGACTGCGAGAGAGAGAGCGACAGGCTGACTGCGAGAGAGAGAGCGACAGGCTGACTGCGAGAGAGAGAGCGACAGGATGACTGTGAGAGAGAGAGACGCTGACTGCGAGAGAGGGAGCGACACGCTGACTGCATGAGAGGGAGCGACACAGGGACTGCGAGAGAGAGAGCGACAGGCTGACTGCGAGAGAGGGAGCGACACGCTGACTGCGAGAGAGAATGCGACACACTGACTGTGAGAGAGGGGGCGACACAGTGACTGCGAGGGAGGGAGCGACAGGCTGACTGCAAGAGAGAGAGTGACACGCTGACTGAGGGAGAGAGAGCGTGACACGCTGACTGCGAGAGAGAGCATGACACGCTGACTGCGAAAGAGATCGACATGCTGACTGCGAGAAAGGCAGCAACACAGTGACTGCGAGAGAGAGAAACACGCTGACTGTGTGAGAGAGAGAGCGACACGCTGACTGTGAGAGAGAATGTGACACGCTGACTGTGAGAGAGAATGTGACACGCTGACTGTGAGAGAGAATGCGACACGCTGACGGCGAGAGAGAGCGACAGGATGACTGCGAGAGAGAGAGATGCTGACGGCGAGAGTGGAGGCGACACGCTGACTGCGAGGGAGGGAGCGACACGCTGACTGCGAGAGATGGAGCGACATACTGACTGTGAGAGAGAGAGTGACACGCTGACTGTGAGAGAGAGAGCGACATGCTGATGGTGAGAGAGGGAGTGACATGCTGACAGAGAGAGGGAGTGACACGCTGACTGCGAGAGGGAGCGCGACACGCTGACTGCGAGAGAGAGAAGCACGCTGACTACGAGAGAGAGCGCGACATGCTGACTGTGAGAGAGGGAGCGACTTGATGACTGCGAGAGAGAGTGAGCAACACGCTGACTGCGAGAGAGGAAGCCACAGGCTGACTGCGAGGGAGAGAAACACGCTGACTGTGAGAGAGTGAGCGACACGCTGACTGCGAGACAGGGAGCGAAGCGCTGACTGCGAGAGAGATTGAGCAACACGCTAACTGTGAGAGAGAATGCGACATGCTGACTGCGAGGTAGGAAGCGACAGGCTGACTGCGAGAGAGAGAGCGACAGGCTGACTGTGAGAGAGGGAGCGACACGCTGACTGTGAGAGAGAGAGTGACATGCTGATGGTGAGAGAGGGAGTGACATGCTGACAGAGAGAGGGAGTGACACGCTGACTGCGAGAGGGAGCGCGACACGCTGACTGCAAGAGAGAGTGCAACACGCTGACTGCGAGAGAGGGAGCGACACGCTGACAGTGCGAGAGGGAGCGACACGCTGACTGAGAGAGAGAGAGCGACACGTTGACTGCGAGAGAGAGAGCGACAGGCTGACTGTGAGAGAGGGAGTGACACGCTGATGGTGAGAGAGGGAGTGACATGCTGACAGAGGGAGGGAGTGCCAAGCTGACTGTGAGAGAGGGAGTGCCACGCGGACTGCGATAGAGGGAGCAACACAGTGATTGCGAGAGAGAGAAACACGCTGACTGTGAGAGAGGGAGTGACACGCTGACTGAGAGGGAGTGACAGGTTGACTGCGAGAGAGGGGTGCGACACGCTGACTGCGAGATAGAGCGCGACGCCCTGACTGCGAGAGAGACAGCGACACGCTGACTGTGAGAGAGGGAGTGCCACGATGACTGTGAGAGAGGGAGTGCCATGCTGACTGTGAGAGAGGGAGTGCCATGCTGACTGTGAGAGAGGGAGCGACACGCTGACTGCAAGGGAGGGAAACACGCTGACTGCGAGAGAGAGAAGCACGCTGACTACGAGAGAGAGCGTGACATGCTGACTGTGAGAGAGGGAGCGACTTGATGACTGCGAGAGAGAGTGAGCAACACACTGACTGCGAGAGAGGAAGCCACAGGCTGACTGCGAGGGAGAGAAACACGCTGACTGCGAGAGAGTGAGCGACACGCTGACTGCGAGACAGGGAGCGAAGCGCTGACTGCGAGAGAGATTGAGCAACACGCTAACTGTGAGAGAGAGCGCGACATGCTGACTGCGAGGTAGGAAGCGACAGGCTGACTGCGAGAGAGAGAGCGACAGGCTGACTGTGAGAGAGGGAGCGACACGCTGACTGTGAGAGAGAGAGCGACATGCTGATGGTGAGAGAGGGAGTGACATGCTGACAGAGAGAGGGAGTGACACGCTGACTGCGAGTGGGAGTGCGACACGCTGACTGCGAGAGAGAGTGCAACACGCTGACTGCGAGAGAGGGAGCGACACGCTGACAGCGCGAGAGGGAGCGACACGCTGACTGAGAGAGGGAGAGCGACACGTTGACTGCGAGAGAGAGAGCGACAGGCTGACTGTGAGAGAGGGAGTGACACGCTGATGGTGAGAGAGGGAGTGACATGCTGACAGAGAGAGGGAGTGCCAAGCTGACTGTGAGAGAGGGAGTGCCAAGCTGACTGTGAGAGAGGGAGTGCCACGCGGACTGCGATAGAGGGAGCAACACAGTGATTGCGAGAGAGAGAAACACGCTGACTGTGAGAGAGGGAGTGACACGCTGATGGTGAGAGAGGGAGTGACATGCTGACAGAGAGAGGGAGTGCCAAGCTGACTGTGAGAGAGGGAGTGCCAAGCTGACTGTGAGAGAGGGAGTGCCACGCGGACTGCGATAGAGGGAGCAACACAGTGATTGCGAGAGAGAGAAACACGCTGACTGTGAGAGAGGGAGTGACACGCTGACTGAGAGAGAGGGAGTGACAGGTTGACTGCGAGAGAGGGGTGCGACACGCTGACTGCGAGAGAGACAGCGACACGCTGACTGTGAGAGAGGGAGTGCCACGATGACTGTGAGAGAGGGAGTGCCATGCTGACAGCGAGAGAGGGAGCGACACGCTGACTGCGCGAGAGGGAGCAACACGCTGACTGCGAGACAGGGAGCGAAGCGCTGACTGCGAGAGAGGGAGCGACACGCTGACTGCGAGACAGGAAGCCACAGGCTGACTGCGAGAGAGAACGACGCGCTGACTGTGAGAGAGAGCGCGACACGCTGATTGTGAGTGAGAGCGCGACACGCAGACTGCGAGAGAGGGAGCGACAGGCTGACAGCGAGAGAGGGATCGACACGCTGACTGAGAGAGGGAGTGACACGCTGACTGCGAGACAGGGAGCGAAGCGCTGACTGCGAGAGAGGGAGTGACACGCTGACTGTGAGAGAGCGTGAGCGACACACTGACTGCGGAGAGGAAGCCACAGGCTGACTGCGAGAGAGAGAGCGACACGCTGACTGCGAGAGAGGGAGCGACACGCTGACTGCGAGAGAGGGAGCGACACGCTGACTGCGAGAGAGGGAGTGACACGCTGACTGCGAGAGAGAGAGCGACACGCTGACTGCGAGAGAGGGAGTGACACGCTGACTGTGAGAGAGCGTGAGCGACACACTGACTGCGGAGAGGAAGCCACAGGCTGACTGCGAGAGAGAGAGCGACACGCTGACTGCGAGAGAGAGCGACACGCTGACTGAGAGAGAGCGCGATACGCTGACTGCGAGAAAGAACGACACGCTGACTGCGAGAGAGCGCGACACGCTGACTGCGAGAGAGGGAGCGACACGCTGACTGCGAGAGAGAGACAGCGACATGCTGACTGCGAGAGAGGGAGCGACACGCTGACTGCGAGAGAGGGAGCGACACGCTGACTGCGAGAGAGAACGACAGGCTGACTACGAGAGAGAGCGCGACACGCTGTTTGTGAGTGACAGCGCGACACGCAGACTGCGAGAGAGGGAGCGACAGGCTGACTGTGAGAGAGCGTGAGCGACACACTGACTGCGAGAGAGGAAGCCACAGGCTGACTGCGAGAGAGAGAGCGACACGCTGACTGTGAGAGAGAGCGCGACACGCTGACTGCGAGAGAGCGCGACACGCTGACTGCGAGAGAGCGCGACACGCTGACTGCGAGAGAGGGAGCGACACGCTGACTGCGAGAGAGAGCGACACGCTGACTGCGAGAGAGGGAGCGACATGCTGACTGCGAGAGGGAGTGACAGGCTGACTGCGAGAGAGGCAGCAACAGTCTGACTGCGAGAGAGAGAGCGAAACGCTGACTGTGAGAGTTGGAGTGACACGCTGACTCTGACATGCTGACTGTGAGAGAGGGAGCGACAGGCTGACTGCGAGAGAGGGGAGCGACAGGGTTACTGCAAGAGAGAGAGTGACACGCTGACTGAGAGAGGGAGTGACAGGCTGACTGCGAGAGAGTGAGTGACACACTGACTGCTAGGGATGGAACAACAGTCTGACTGTGAGAGAGAGAGCGAAACGCTGACTGTGAGAGAGAGAGAGCGACACAGTGACTGCGAGAGAGAGCACGACACGCTGACTATGAGAGAGAATGCGACACGCTGACTGTGAGAGAGGGAGCGACACAGTGACTGCGAGAGAGAAAATCACGCTGACTGTGAGAGAGAGAGCGACACGCTGACTGTGAGAGAGGGAGTGACAGGCTGACAGAGAGAGGGAGTGACATGCTGACTGTGAGAGAGCGCGTGACACTCTGACTGCGAGAGAGAGAGAGAGCGACAATTTGACTGCGAGGGATGGAGCAACAGTCTGACTGTGTGAGAGAGAGCAACAGTCTGACTGTGAGAGAGAGGGAGCGACACACTGACTGTGAGAGAGAGCACGACACGCTGACTGTGAGAGAGAATGCGACACGCTGACTGTGAGAGAGGGAGCGACACAGTGACTGTGAGAGAGAGAGCGACACGCTGACTGTGAGAGAGAGAGCGACACGCTGACTGTGAGAGAGAATGCGACACGCTGACTGTGAGAGAGGGAGCGACACAGTGACCGCGAGAGACAGAAT
Organism: Stegostoma tigrinum; assembly: GCF_030684315.1. Classification (NCBI taxonomy): domain Eukaryota; kingdom Metazoa; phylum Chordata; class Chondrichthyes; order Orectolobiformes; family Stegostomatidae; genus Stegostoma; species Stegostoma tigrinum. The sequence continues at coordinate 9,629,881 of NC_081394.1, read as the reverse complement.
CACGCTGACTGTGAGAGAGAGCAACACGCTGACTGTGAGAGAGGGAGTGACAGGCTGACAGAGAGAGGGAGTGACATGCTGACTGAGAGAGGGAGCGCGACACGCAGACTGCGAGAGAGCGAGCAACACGCGGACTGTGAGAGAGGGAGCGACACGCTGACTGTGAGAGAGAGCGTGACACTCTGACTGCGAGAGAGAGAGAGCGACACTTTTACTGCGAGGGATGGAGTAAAATTCTGACTGCGAGAGAGAGCGCGGCGCACTGACTGTGAGAGAGGGAGTGACACAGTGACTGCGAGAGTGAGAGACCGACACGCTGACTGCGAGAGAGACAGCGACAGGCTGACTACGAGAGAGAGCGCGACACGCTGACTGTTAGAGAGAGAGCAACAGGCTGACTGCGAGAGAGAGAGAGCGACACGCTGACTGCGAGAGAGAGAGCGACACGCTGACTGCGAGAGAGGAAGCAACACATTGACTGCGAGAGAGAGAGTGACATGCTGACTGAAAGAGAGAGAAGAAGCGACACGCTGACCGCGAGAGAGGGAACAACAGTCTGACTGCGAAAAAGAGAAACATGCTGACTGCGAGAGAGGGAGTGACACACTGACTGGGAAAGAGAGATAGCAACACGCTGACTGTGAGTGAGGGAGCGACACTGACTGCGAGAGAGAGAAACACGCTGACTGCGAGACAGGGATCAACAGGCTGACTGCGAGAGAGAGAGGGAGCGACACGCTGACTGTGAGAGAGGGAGCGACACGCTGACTGTGAGAGAGGGAGCGACACGCTGACTGTGAGAGAGGGAGCGACACGCTGACTGTGAGAGAGAGAGAGCGACATGCTGACTGCGAGGGATGGAGCAACAGTCTACTGTGAGAGAGAGAGCGACATGCTGACAACGCGAGAGAGAGAGAGACACGCTGACTGCGAGAGAGAGAGCAACACGTTGACTGGCTCTGAATCTTGTAACACCATTGTAAACCAATGTGTGTAAACACTCGTGTTAACTCGATGTGTGAGATAAAAACATTGAAAACTGAGGGCAGCAACCTGTCTCTCTCACTCTCACACACACACACTCTCACACAGGCACTCACGCGCACACACACACAGACTCTCTCTCTCACACACACACACACACACACACACACACACACACACACAGGCACGCATGCACTCACACACACATAATGAAACACACACAGTCACTCCCACACACAGACATGCACACACACGTGCTCACAATGTCACACACACCCACAAACACAATGACAGACACACACACATGCGCACGTGCACACATACACATACTCACAGGCAAGCTCACGCGCACTCACACTGTCACATGCGCATACACACACACACACACACTCGCAAAGCACATGCACACACACAGGCACGGGCACACATATCCGTGCACTCACACGCACGCGTTTACATTCACACTCGTCCACACACACAGGCACACATACACCCATTGATACAGGCCCACATTCACAGTGTTGCACACGCATGTAATTGTACTGTCACCCACTTGCGCATACTCTGCAATACAGGCACACTCGGTCTCACACAGGCGCTCATGCTCTCTCACACAGGCACACTCACTCTCATACAGTCGTACACACTCTCAAACTCAGGCACACTTGCTCTCACACAGGCTCACGTTCTCAAACACAGGCGCACGTGCTCTCACAGACAATCACCCATGATATCACATACAGGCACACGTGCTATCACGCATAGGCGCACGCTCTCTCACTGACAGGTGCACACACACTCAGACAAGGCCATGCACTTTCACGCACAGGCACACTTGCTCTCACACAGGTGCACATGCTCTCATGCACAGGCGTGTTCGCTCTCAGGTAGGCACACATGCTCTCACTCACAAGCACGCTAGCTCTCTCGCACAGGCACGCTCGCTCTCACGCACAGGCCCGCTCACTCTTGCATGAGCGCACATGCTTTCACACACAGGTGCACATCCTCTCACACACAGGCATACTCGCTCTCACTCAGGCGCACATGCTTTCTCATACAGGCACACTCACTCTCATACAGTCGTACACACTCTCAAACTCAGGCACACTTGCTCTCACACAGGCTCACGTTCTCAAACACAGGCGCACGTGCTCTCACAGACAGTCACCCATGATATCACATACAGGCACACGTGCTATCACGCATAGGCGCACGCTCTCTCACTGGCAGGTGCACACACACTCAGACAAGGCCATGCACTCTCACGTACAGGCACACTTGCTCTCACACAGGTGCACATGCTCTCATGCACAGGCGTGTTCGCTCTCAGGCAGGCACACATGCTCTCACTCACAAGCACGCTCGCTCTCTCGCACAGGCACACTCGCTCTCACGCACAGGCCCGCTCACTCTTGCATGAGCGCACATGCTTTCACACACAGGTGCACATCCTCTCACACACAGGCATACTCGCTCTCACTCAGGCGCACATGCTTTCTCATACAGGAGCGTGCACAGTCTTGCAGAGGATCACACAATCCCACTTCTCTCTCTCTCTCTCTCTCTCTCTCTCTCTCACACACACACACACACACACACACACACACACACACACACACACAGTTGGACATGGACATGCCTCCCACTACAGGCAAACACAGACTTACAGTGACACTCCTACAGACGCTGGCAACCGGTCACCCAGGCCACTTGACAGATCTCAAGGAACAGCTCGAGCTGATCCGATCAAAGCTTTCAATAAGTATAGTTTGTTTAAGTGAAGTTGGGATGAAGAGAGAGACAGAACAGTTGGTGGACAAGGGAGAGAGAGGGAGTGTGGCAGCTCTTTTCTGTTGTGTTCAGATGCTGAGGAGTCTCCCTGTGTGTGGGTGTGTGTGTGTGTGTGTGTGTGTCTGTGTGTGTGTGTGTGTGTCTGTGTGTGTGTGTGTGTGTGAGTGTGTGAGTGTGTGTGAGTGCGCCTTCGCCCCATATTAAACTGCTGTGTCTCTAACACTGTGACCTCGCTTGCTCAGTGCCCCAGCTACAGTTCTGCACTTACTCACTACTTACTACTTTCAGTTGGCAGCAACCACCCTCCCACTGCCAGGCCACACACTTCTCCATGCTGCCCCCCCCCCCAACAGTTTCCCTGTTAAAACGGTGCACTGTGCAACCCTCCTGCTGTGTTGGGTGGGGTGGGGGAGACACAGACGGAGCGCTGGACAGGGTGGGGATAGTTTGCAGACATTGGACATTCGCACAGTCCCTGGCCACTGTCAGAGCATTTCTCTCTCACTCTCTCTCTCTCTCTCTCTCTCTCTCACACACACACACACACACACTCCCTCTCTCGCTCTCACTCTCTCTCACTCACACTCCTCTCTCTCTCTCTCTCTCTCTCTCCCCCCCTCCATTCTCTCTGTCTCTCTCTCTCTCTCTCTCTCTATCTCACTTGCTAACCCCAAGATTACTGGGTTGCTGGAAACTCCCACTGATATCCCCCAACCAATATCCCCCAACTGATACCGCCCCCCCCGATCGACATCCGTAACCAACATCCCCGATAGAGACCCTTCTCCGGGCAGGGGTGTGGTGTGGGTCAGCATTCCCTGGGACACGGCTGGGATTTTCCTCGATTTCTGGTGTTGTTTTTCTCACTGGTGCTGTTGCCGGGTAGTTTTGTTTTGCCTGCTCTCTGCTGTTCCCTGTCCAGTGGGTTCTGGACGGAGGCCAAAGATTGTGAGCATTGGATTGTAAAGAGGTTTCCTGTCCTGGGCCTGTCTCCTCAGTGACCCATCAGCCGCGAGTATCGTGCGTCTGTGTTTACTTGTGTATCTGTGCTGCCAGCTGACTGCACTGTGGCTGGCTTTATCCACACGCCCGAGTGCCCAGGTTTCCAATAACTGCCCCCTACCCACCACCCAATCAGCGAGGGTTCACAGATATCTCTCTTTCCCCACCCTCCTCCTCAGGCCTGTGGTACAGGAACGGGCCTGTGCTCTCCTCCGGCCTGTGGGACAGGATCGGGCCTGTACCCTCCTTCTAGCCTGTAGTACAGGAATGGGCCTGTACCCCCCTCAGACCTGTGGTATAGGAACGGGCCTGTACCCTCCTTCCGGCCTGTGGTACAGTAACAGGTCTGTACCCTCCTCCAGCCTGTGGTACAGGATCGGCCCTGTACCCTCCTCAGGCCTGTGGTACAGGAATGGGCCTGTACTCTCCTCCGGCCTGTGGAATAGGATCGGGCCTGTACCCTCCTCCAGCCTGTGGTACAGGATTGGGCCTGTACCCTCCTCAGGCCTGTGGTACAGGATCGGGCCTGTACCCTCCTCAGGCCTGTGGTACAGGATCAGGCCTGTACCCTCCTCAGGCCTCTTCAGGAGAGTATTCACAACTTGGTATCGTGAACTCCTCCAATTAGGTCTTTGCTGTGACTCACTTGGGGGAGGCCCCAACCCAGAACCCGGCACTTGTTCCTGTCCAGAAAATGGGTGTGATGGGGTGTGGGGGGAGTAAGATTTCCACTCCTGTTCAGTGTGAGGAAGTGCATTCTAATGTCGCCTGGCCCATCCCCAGGCTGGGCATGGCTCACTGCTGTGTGTCAGCGCCGGCCTCAAAATGCTTACAACCGCAAGACTTAGCGGCTGGGGTAGGCCATTCAGCCCATCGCACTTCACTCAGACCGTGGCTGATTCGATCACCCTCAACCCCCCTCTCCCCTCCGACCGCCCCCCCCCAACAAACTCCCCTTGCGGGTTAAAACTCTTTGTCTCTCCAATTTACCGAAAGACCCAGCGTCGACAGACCCCTGCAGGAAGGCGTTCCGCAGATACGGCCCCCTCGGGAATATTCCTCCTCACCTCTGCCTGATGCCCCACTACCAACAAACAGCCCCATGTTCACCCCCGCCTCCCCCCCCCCCCCCCACCCCACCTCCCACTACGTAATGATGTCGGGGCTTCGGCGAGGCTGGGCCCATGAATCACCGCTTCTCTGAGATTTTGGGTCAGTTTGGTTCGCTGATAGCAGGCTCACTCGAGATTGTATCAGAGACAGTAGGAGCTGCCGATGGTGGAGAGTCTGAGATAACACGGTGTGGAGCAGGAAAGCCGAGGTTTTCCGAAAGGTCTAGGCCCGAAATATCAGCTTTCCTGCTCCTCTGATGCTGCTCGGCCTGCTGTGTTCATCCAGCTCTACATCTTGTTATCTCTCTCAGGCTTGAAGCTGGTTTAGAGCGGTGATGATGGCAATGAGATGTATGTGAGACAGCCTCAGCGTGATCTCCGATATGCTTCCCCGTTATCTCTCACCTCCCACCCCCACGTCTGATTTACTGCGACTTCGAAACACGACCCACAGAGCGAAAACGCATCCTCCTTCCTAAATTCCGACCCCCCCAGAGACACAGTCTCTCTGCTGCTTCAAGCTGGAAGTAAAGCTCTCTCTACACTGACCCCCCCCCCCAATCAAACACTCCCAGGGACAGGGACAGCATGAGGTTAGATAGAGTAAAGCTTCCTCTACACTGTCCCCCCATCAAACACTCCCAGAGACAGGGACAGCACAGGGTTAGATACAGAGTAAAGCTCCCTCTACATTGTTTGAGTTAAGGCTGAGAGTGATTGCTGCGAGAGATTGGGTTAGGGCCTGACTCTGTCCCCCATTGTGTCTGTGTCGGGCTCTCTGTCTGTGTTAATGTGCACGCCCCCGTTTCCCCAGGATGGGAGGTAACGGCCCTGTGTTCTGGTGTCATCACTGCCCCCCCCCCCCCCCCCCCCCCCCCACCCAGTTCTTCCATCAGCATGGGGTTGGGAGCACAGTTGGTACTAATTGATTCGATCTGTTGTTGTGGTGTGTACTGGGATACAGTGGAAAGTGGTGTTTTATCTGCTATTCGGGCAGACCATACTGTACAAAGTGCATCAGGGCAGCAGAACAGAGTGCAGTGTTAAAGAGAAGGTACAGACAGACTGGTCAGAATGAAGATAGGGGAGATCCGAGCCTGATAACGGCAGGGAAGAAGCTGGTCTTCAATCTGTTTGTAGGTGTTTTTCAAACATTCACACTTTCTGCCCGAGAGCAGTTGGTGGGGGGAGTGGAGAGAGTGGGCTGGGGGGGTGGTGTTCTTTGATGTTGAGAGAGATAGTAGGAACTGTAGATGCTGGAGAATCCGGGTTAACAAGGTGTAGAGCTGGATAAACACAGCGGGCCAAGCAGCATCGGAGGAGCAGGAGAGCTGACGTTTTGGGTCTGGACCCTTCTTCGGGAAAAAAAAATTGATGCCTTTGATGTTGGTGGCTTTCCTGAGGAAGCAGGAAGTGTAGATGGAGCCAGTGGATGTGTGTCTGGTTTTGTGTGTAAAGGACGAGGGGCTGTGCTCATCTCGCTCCCTGATGTTTCGTTTGTGGTCCCACACACAACAGCTGTAGAGTTGGACGCAATTCTATTCACTCATGCCCTTGAGCTGCCGGTTTCCTTCCTCACGGTCTGCGGTTTCACATCTGCTTCATAGTTCCAAGCCGACCTTGCTGCTTTCTATTCAGAAAGTGAGGGGGGTCTTCACCCGCGATGGGGAGGAGGGTGCGGTGGGGAACCACGGCCTGGGCCTGGTCCTGCCTGCAGTGCCCAGGCCAGGATTTTCAGGGAGGGGCAGGGCGAAGGAACAGGCTGGGCTCAGGCAGGGGCCCGGATGGAGTCGGCAAGTGGCTGATCGCAAAGGAGGAACAGAAGTGTGTACTGAGGGGGGTTCGGGGCACTGACCGCTCTGTACGCCTCCGCTCCCCACACACTCACACTCGCTCTAGCACACACTCGCTCTATCACACACTCTCACTCTATCACACACTCGCTCACACACTCGCTCACACACTCGCTCACACACTCACTCACTCACTCTCACTCACACACACTCACTCACACACACACGCAGACACACACCCAAATACACACACACACACACACACACACACACGCTCACACACGCACGCACAAAACCTTTAAGTGACATCAATGTGACTGACACTTTTGTCGTCACCCTGAGATCATCACTGTCAGTCGTAGGTTTTGTATCCATGGCAACTTAAAAGGAAGCAGAATTAACTCTCTCTCCCCGTCTCTCGCTCTCTCTCCCCGTCTCTCGCTCTCTCTCCCCGTCTCTCTCTCTCTCTCCCCGTCTCTCGCTCTCTCTCCCCGTCTCTCGCTCTCTCTCCCCGTCTCTCTCTCTCTCTCCCCGTCTCTCGCTCTCTCTCCCCGTCTCTCTCTCTCTCTCCCCGTCTCTCTGTCTCTCTCCCCGTCTCTCTGTCTTTGTCTGTCTCTCTCTATCCCCCGTCTCTCTCTCTCCCCACCTCTCTCACCACCTCGCTCTCTCCCCCATCTCTCTCTCCCTGTCTCTCTCTCTCCCTCCCCCCGTCTCTCTCTCCCTGTCTCTCTCTCCCTCCCCCCCGTCTCTCTCTCTCTCCCCTGTCTCTCTCTCTCTCTCCCCCGTCTCTCTCGCTCTCCCCCTGTCTCTCTTCCTCGCCTTGCTCCCAACCCCCTTCCCTCTTTCCCTCTCCATCCCCACCACCTTGCTCCCCAACTCACATCCCTCTCTTTACACCTCTGCCTCTCTCCCCACCCCCATCCCTCTAGCCTCGTCCTTCTCTCCCCACTCCTATCTCTCCCCAGCTTCCTCTCTCCCCGCCCCCATCTCTTGCACCTCACCACCCCCCTCCCGCCGCCACTCCCCACACCCCCCTGGCTCGCTCCCTCCCTCTCTGTGAGCCGCTCGGTGTGATTTGAGGACACATAATACCATTCTGGATGTGGTGTAATTGGAACTGAATGGGCCTTGCGACCAGGGAGCCAGACAACACTTTGAGCCCGGTGACCCCCCAGCTTCTCTGGGTCCCCGTGCGAAATCACAGCCGCTGGTTCTCCAGTCTCAGTCTGCCTTTAACCTGTTCACGCCGCACCTCCTCACACACTCGCTCCACCATTACAGCCTTCACTCTCTCAGCTCTGGGGCAGGAACTGGAGGCCATTCAACCCCATAGGCCCATAGGCTCGCTCCGTGTGGCCACTTCCCCCGACCCCCGGTGTGCCACTCGGCATAGCTCTGGGCCATGAGCTGTTGTTCTGAATCGTTGCACAGCAAGATCCCGCAGACAACAATGTAATCATTGCTGCTTAATCTGCGCACTCCCCTGGGGGTGGCAGAGCAATAAGTGTGTGTGTGAGTGTGTGTGTGGGTGGGTGTGAGAGTGTGTGTGGGTGTGAGGCAGAGAGCAGGAATGCAGTGTGTGGGCCCTCCCGTTGGTGCAGAGCTCCCCTGGGTTTGCCGGAGACGCCTGCCTGACACAGCCTGGCCTCCCAGACAAAGGGCTGGATTCACTTGTGGATTCGTAGGCAGGGCCTGGCCCTGTGCTCCCTCCCACTGTACAGTCAAATCAGCTCTCACAATGCCCCATGACTATCACTGGCGGGGTTGCGGTGGGGGCGGGTGGGGGGAGCTGCTGCTCTATGGCGCCTCGTGGCCAACTCGGCCTCAAACTTCCCTCTCCCAGCCTGCCATGAGCCTGAGATCCCTGAGCCGGTTGGGAAGCCTGAGGGTCAGAGCCAATTCCACCCCCCAGGATCAGAGGCATTTTGCTGAGTGCCTGGGCCCCCAGAATGAAATGTGTCTGCTCCTTTACTTTATATTTTCCTTCTGTTTTCATTCCTGACGCCCGCTGGAATGTAGGCAGACAGCTCAGGAAAGGCCTCAGGGGAGGGTGGTGTAGGATTTCCACACTGTTGTGTAGACAGACTCAATAACAGGGTGAGATACATTCCAGTTCACTGCTGGTGCAGCTCTCTGTCTCCCCCTCGCTGTCGCTCTCTGTCTCTCTCTCTCCTCTCTCTCCTCTCTCTCTCTCTCTCCCTCCTTCTCCTCCTCTATCCCCACTTCCTCTCCCCTACCCCCCTCTCCCACTCCTCTCTGCACCCCCCCCCACTGCCCCCCTCTCTCTCACTCACTCTCTCCCCACTTCCAACCCTATCTCTCTCTCCCACCAGCCCATCATCTCACTCCCCCTCCACTCCTCAAACCCTCCCCTCTTTCCCGCCCCCATCTCTCTCTCTCATCTCCCAAACCCCTCTCTCACCCCCCCACCTCTCTCTCACCCCCCCACCTCTCTCTCTCAACCCCCACCCCTCTCTCTCACCCCGACCCCCTCTCTCTCTCATCTCCCAAACCCCTCTCTCACCCCCCCACCTCTCTCTCACCCCCCCACCTCTCTCTCTCAACCCCCACCCCTCTCTCTCACCCCGACCCCCTCTCTCTCTCACCCTCCAATATCTCTCTCCCCCACCCCCTCTTTCTCACCCCGACCCTCTCTCTCTCTCTCTCTCATTCTCTCCCTCGCTCACACACCCTCCAACCTCTCTCTCTCCCCCGCCCTCTCTCTGTCTCTCACTCTCACCCCCACCCCTCTGTCTGACCCCCCTCTCTCTCTCTCTCTCACCCCCACCCCTGTCTCTCCTATGCCCACCCCTCTCTCTCTCTCTCTCACCCTCACCTCCCCCTTTCCCACCCCTTTCTCTCATCCCCCACACCCTCTCTCTCTCTCTCTCACTCCCCACCCCTCTCTCACACACCCCCACCCCCACTTCACCTCCAGACCTCTCTGTCCCCCCACCCTCTCTCTCACTCTCTCTCCCTCCACACCCTCTCTCTGTCTCAACCCCCACCCCTCTGTCTCTCACCCCCCCCACCCTCTCCTCTCCCCACTCTCTGTGCTCTCTTGCCCCTCCACTCGTCTTTCTTCCCTCGCCTCTTTCCCCCTCCCCGCACCCCCCATCTCTCTCAACCCACTTCCCAAACTCTCCCCCCATCTCTCCCCTCCCCTCTTGCTATCCCTTTCTCCACCCTCTACCCTGACTCCCACTTCTCTCCCCACCTCCCCCAGCTCTCTCTCTGCTCTTCCCCGCCTTCCCCTTAACCCCATCTGTCTCCCCCAGTCTGTCTATCGCCCTTTCTCTCTCTATCTCTCTACCTTTCTATCCCTCTATCTCTCTACCCCCTCTCTTTATACCCTTCTCTCTCTATCCCTCTTCTTCTCGATCCCTCTATCTCTCTATCACTCTCTCTTTATTCCTCTCTCTTCTCTCTTTCTTTATCCCTCTCTCTCTATCCCCTCCCAGATGTGTGTGCTTGTGTAGCTGATGCAGATCAATCCCAGTTGGTGAGGGATGGCGCCGGGTTTATTGCTGCCTGGGAGTGCTCTGGCTTGGGGGGGGGCGGGGGGGGGACGTTTTTGACATCTCCCTGGGGGAAGGGGGTTATTATGGGCAGCCTCTGGGAATGACACAGCTGATCCAGTTCATTGGGAAGAGCCCGGTCTCCCTAGTGGGCCTCCCAGCTCATGACCTGCGGCCTCTCCTGGGTCTGGGCCTGTCTCTCAGGCTCGAAAGGGGCTACCTCACACCGTCACCCCTCCCCGCCCTGCACCGTCACCCCTCCCCACCCTGCTCCGTCACCCCTCTCCACCCTGCACCTTCACCCCTCCCGCACCATCACCCCTCCACGCCCCATACCGTCACCCCTCCCCACCCTGCTCCGTCACCCCTCCCCAGCGGACACCGTCACCCCTCCCATCACCCCCCTAATAGCACCCCTCCCTGCCCCACACCGTCACCCTTCACCACCCGGCACCGTCACCCCTCCCCACCCCACCTACCGTCACCCCTCCCCGCCCCACTCCGTCACCCCTCCCCAGCGGACACCGTCACCCCTCCCATCACCCCCCTAATAGCACCCCTCCCTGCCCCACACCGTCACCCTTCACCACCCGGCACCGTCACCCCTCCCCACCCCACCTACCGTCACCCCTCCCCACCCCACCTACCGTCACCCCTCCCCACCCCACCTACCGTCACCCCTCCCCACCCCACCTACCGTCACCCCTCCCCGCCCCACTCCGTCACCCCTCCCCAGCGGACACCGTCACCCCTCCCATCACCCCCCTACTAGCACCCCTCCCCGCCCCACACCATCGCCACTCCCTATCCCTCACTGTCACCCCTCCACTGTGTCTCATCCTCTATCCCTCCCTCTTCCTGCCCCTCTCTCTCTGTCTTTCTGTGTCTCTCTCTCTGTCCCTTTCACTCTGTCACTCTATCTCCCTCTCTCTGTGACTCTGTTCCTCAGTCTGTCTCTCCCTCACACTCTCTCCCCTCTCTCTGTGTGACCCCGCCTCTCTCTCTCTCCCTCTCTCTCTCTCTGTGCCTCTGTCACTCAGTCTGTCTCTCTCAGTTTCTCCCTCACTCTGTCTCTCTCTCTCTCTCTTGCTGTCCCTCTCTGCCTCCCTGTATCCCTCTCTATCCATCTCTCACTCTCTCCCTCTCTCTTCCTCTCTTGCCCAACTCCCTCCTCTCTCTCTGACTCTTTCTGCCTCTCTCTCTCAAACTTGCTGTGTCTGTCTTGGTCTCAAACTCTCTTTCTCTCTCTGTTTCTCTGACTCTGCTTCGCTCGTTCTGTTAGTCGCTCTCCCTCTGTCCCTCTGATCCCTGACCTCCCCTTCCCTGATTCCTGTTTAGTCTGGGATGGTTTCATTATCCTGACCTCCCTATCCTGGCTCGCTCTCCCTAGTTTTGAACAAGAGTGTGTTATATCTCTCTCTGAACTGCCTGACCCTAGCCTCTCTCGAGGGCTGTGTGGACCATGATTCCTGGATTCCACAGGAAATTGCTGGCATTCCAGCGGACCGGGAATGCTGGCGATGGGATACAGGGGGACAGAGGCAGGGTGCTGCTTTGGCCTGTGACTGGCTCCAAGCCAGTTCAACAGGCAATAATTTCAGGATTTTGATTATTCTTTCTCCATATCTTCACAGCAGATATGTCCTCACGGCTCCCTCAGCACTGACGCTCCGACAGTGCCCACTCCCTCAGCACTGACGCTCCGACAGTGCCCACTCCCTCAGCACTGACCCTCCGACAGTGCCCGCTCCCTCAACACTGACCCTCCGACAGTGCCCACTCCCTCAGCACTGACCCTCCGACAGTGCCTGCTCCCTCAGCACTGACCCTCCGACAGTGCCCGCTCCCCCAGCACTGACCCTCCGACAGTGCCTGCTCCCTCAGCACTGACCCTCCAACAGTGCCCGCTCCCTCAGCACTGACCCTCCGACAGTGCCCGCTCCCTCAGCACTGACCCTCCGACAGTGCGGTGCTCCCTCAGCACTGACCCTCCGACAGTGCCCACTCCCTCAGCACTGACCCTCCGACAGTGCCTGCTCCCTCAGCACTGACCCTCCGACAGTGCCTGCTCCCTCAGCACTGACCCTCCAACAGTGCCTGCTCCCTCAGCACTGACCCTCCGACAGTGCGGTGCTCCCTCAGCACTGACCCTCCGACAGTGCCCGCTCCCTCAGCACTGACACTCCGACAGTGCCCGCTCCCTCAGCACTGACCCTCCGACAGTGCCCGCTCCCTCAGCACTGACACTCCGACAGTGCCCACTCCCTCAGCACTGACCCTCCGACAGTGCCCGCTCCCTCAGCACTGACCCTCCGACAGTGCCCGCTCCCTCAGCACTGACACTCCGACAGTGCCCACTCCCTCAGCACTGACCCTCCGACAGTGCCCGCTCCCTCAGCACTGACCCTCCGACAGTGCCCGCTCCCTCAGCACTGACCCTCCGACAGTGCCTGCTCCCTCAGCACTGACCCTCCGACAGTGCCCGCTCCCTCAGCACTGACACTCCGACAGTGCCCGCTCCCCCAGCACTGACCCTCCGACAGTGCGGTGCTCCCTCAGCACTGACCCTCCAACAGTGCCCGCTCCCTCAGCACTGACACTCCGACAGTGCCTGCTCCCTCAGCACTGACCCTCCGACAGTGCCCGCTCCCTCAGCACTGACCCTCCGACAGTGCCCGCTCCCTCAGCACTCACCCTCCGACAGTGCCCGCTCCCTCAGCACTCACCCTCCGACAGTGCCCACTCCCCCAGCACTGACCCTCCGACAGTGCCCACTCCCTCAGCACTGACCCTCCGACAGTGCCCACTCCCTCAGCACTGACCCTCTGAGAGTGCCCGCTCCCTCAGCACTGACCCTCTGTCAGTGCCCACTCCCTCAGCACTGACCCTCCGACAGTGCGGCGCTCCCTCAGCACTGACCCTCCGACAGCGCGGCGTTCCCTCAGCACTGACAGGAAATGTGTATTTATTTATCTGAAGTAGGTTTTAAGTGCAGCTCTCCCTAACCCAGAGACAGAAGACAGTGTCTCGACTGAAAAAGCGTGTCATTTTACGTGGAGGATATGCGTGACGAGCTTATTAAAACACGCGGGGCATATGTAGCAGGGGGTTTGGTGTAACACTGCAGGGTGGGGGTGTAGGTCAGGTTTTGTGTGGGTGGCCTGGGGTTGAGTAGACTTGGTTCAGACTAGTCCTCAGGTCCTCAGTCTGTCTGTCCCTGGCTGACCCTGCCCAGTTTTGCTGGAACAACCAGGAATGGGAGTGTGGCTGGGGACTGCTACACTCTGTCGCCTCAAAGTAGTTTCACTGGAATTCTGAGGAAGTGTCACCAGACCCGAAACGTTAACTCTTTTTCTCTCCTCCACAGATGCTGCCAGACCTGCTGAGCTTTTCCAGCAACTTCTGTTTTTGTTCACTAGAAATGGCTGCTTCTTCCTGGGGCTGTCCCTGACCCTGGGGGTGGTACAGACTCCCAGATACCCCGGGAGGGAGTTACAGACTGGAATCTGTTCGAGGGGGCTCAGGGTGGGGGGGTTTATCTACAGAATAACAGATGCCCTGCGGGAGGGAGTTACGTACTGGAATCTGTTCGAGGGGTTCAGGGTGGTTTATATACAGGATTAAAGATACCCTGGGAGGGAGTTACAGACTGGAATCTGATCGAGGGGGCTCGGGGTGGGGGTGGGGGTGGGGGGGGGTTTATATACAGAATAACAGATACCCCGCGGGAGGGAGCTATGTACTGGAATCTGTTCGAGGGGTTCAGGGTAGTTTATAAACAGGATAACAGATACCCTGGGAGGGAGTTACAGATTGGAGTCTGATCAAGGGGTTTGGGGGGTTTATATACAGAATAACAGATACCCCCCAGGGACGGAGTTACAGACAGCAATCTGAACGAGGGGTTCGGGGTGGTTTATAAACAGAATAACTGATACTCCGGGAGGGAGTTACAGACTAGAATCTGATCGAGGGGTTCAGGGGGTTTATATACAGAATAACAGATACCCCCCGGGGAGGGAGTTACAGACTGGAATCTGATCGAGGGTGTTCAAAGTGGTTTATATACAGAATAACACGTACTCCCGGGAGGGAGTTACGTACTGGAATCGGATTGACTGGTATCGGTGTATCATATCGCCTGACCGATTCGGGTCCAGCCTGTTTTCTGGTGGCTCTGATCACTTGTTGCTTCTCCTCTGCAGGGTTTGCCTTCCCAGATTGGGCATACAAGCCGGAATCGAGCCCCGGATCCCGCCAGATCCAGCTCTGGCACTTTATCCTGGAACTTCTGCGGAAGGAGGAATATCACGATGTCATCGCCTGGCAGGGGGACTACGGCGAGTTTGTCATCAAGGATCCCGACGAGGTGGCGAGGCTCTGGGGGGTCCGCAAGTGCAAGCCCCAGATGAACTACGACAAGCTGAGCCGGGCCCTCAGGTAAAGGCCCAGCCTGGCCCCACAGCAGAGCCTAGCCTAGGCCTCAGCCTGGGCTCCCTCAACCAAAGCTCGGCCTAGGCCCAGGGCAGGACTTTCACAGTTAATGGCAGGGCCCTGTGGGTGGATTGTCCAACAGAGAGACCTGGAAATGGACATAAGTAGTTCGTCGAAAATGGCATCACAGGGTGAAAGCATTAGCCGTTGTAGGCCAGAGGAGAAGGCCCAGGATTTGGGATGCCATGTTGAGATTGTACAGGAGATTAGTGAGGCCACTTTTGGAACACTATGCCCGGATCTGGCAACCCTGCTACAGGAACAACGTTATTACAATAGGGAGGGTTCTGTACTGAGGGAGCGGGCACTGTCGGAGGGTCAGTGCTGAGGGAGCGGGCACTGTCGGAGGGTCAGTGCTGAGGGAGCGGGCACTGTCGGAGGGTCAGTGCTGAGGGAGCGGGCACTGTCGGAGGGTCAGTGCTGAGGGAGTGGGCACTGTCGGAGGGTCAGTGCTGAGGGAGTGGGCACTGTCGGAGGGTCAGTGCTGAGGGAGCGGGCACTGTCGGAGGGTCAGTGCTGAGGGAGCGTCGCACTGTGCCCTCACCCTCAACACTGAACCTCCGACAGTGCCCGCTCCCTCAGCACTGACCCTCCGACAGTGCCCGCTCCCTCAGCACTGACCCTCCGACAGTGCCCGCTCCCTCAGCACTGACCCTCTGACAGTGCGGCGCTCCCTTAGCCCTGACCCTTGGACGGTGCGGTGCCCCCTCAGTGGTGACCCTCGGACAGTGGCAGTGGCCCAGCAGTGAGGGGGGGTGTGAATGAGTGCCTCGTGGCGCTGGGAGAGTTTGTAACCGCTGTTTCTGTCTCTGCTGCAGATATTACTATAACAAGCGAATCCTTCACAAGACCAAAGGGAAACGGTTCACCTACAAGTTTAATTTTAATAAGCTGGTGCTGGTGAACTATCCTTTCATTGACATGGGTAAGTCGCCCAGGAGAGGTTTGCAATGTGAGGGTTTAATTCCTATTGTGGTGGGCTGGGACAGGCTCAGGGTTGTGAGGGGCTGAATGGCTCGCTGTTCCTGTCTGAGGGGGGTCTGAGTGCCATATTTGTGGCGTGAGGGGGTGATGACGTACCGCGGAGCTCCCAGTGATAACACATGAGTGCTGGCTGGCCCTGGTTTGTGGATAGTTTAAACGCAGTGTATTTTTGGGGGGGTTTGTGCCCCTGGGTGGCTGGGAAATCTCCCCCCCGGTCGGTGGTGACAACGGGCCGGTTGGTGGGCTCAGAGTTTGCTGGATGGGTTTTCGGCTCCTTCTCTCTCTCTCACTCTCTCCCTCTCATACACACACACTCTGTCTCTCTCTCTCACTCTCTCTCACACACTCTCTCTCTCTCACACACACACATACTCTCTCCCACTCGCTCTCTCACACACACACTCTCTCTCTCTCCCTCTCTCTCTCCCCCTCTCTCTCCCTCTCTCCCACACTCACTGTTCAGCGGGGTATAGCTGCAAACTCTGTGCTTTGCCAGTCAGCGAGAGCCGCCTCTCAAATCCTCCACCTTCTGTTTCCATTTCTCAGCACAGCCAGCACACAGCCATACTCAGCTTTCCCTCTCCCCCTCCCTACATCCCTCTCCCCTTCTCTCTGTCTCTCTCTCTCTCCCCCACTTCTCGCTCTCTCTCCCCTTCTCGCTCCCTCTCCCCTTCTCGCTCCCTCCCTCCTTCTCTCTCTCTCCCCCACTTCTCGCTCCCCCTCCCCTTCTCGCTCTCTCCTTCTCTCTCTCTCTCTCCCCCCCGACTTCTCGCTCTCTCCTTCTTACTCTGTCTCCCCTTCTCCCTCTCTCTCCATCTTCCCTTCTATCTCTCTCACTCCCTCACCCCTTTTGTATCTCTCTCCCCTTCTCACTCGCTCACCCCTTCTCGCTCCCCTCCCCTTCTCGCTCCGTCTCCCCTTCTCTCTCTCTCCCCTTCTCTCTCCCTCGCCCCTTCTCACTCCTTCACCTCTTCTCCCTCCCTCTGCCCTCTCCCACTCCCTATCTCTCTCCATCCCCATTGTCTCTTAATCCTCCTCTCCACCCCTCTCTCTCTCCCCCCCTCCATCCCCTCTGTCAGTCCTGCCTCACGAGGTTCTGAACTGCCCTTGAGCTCCCTCTTCCCCTCAAACTGTGTTCTATCCCTCTCTATCTCTTTGTGTGACACCTACCCATGTTGATGTGCCACCCTTCCAGCTCGATCAGGTCTGCCTGCCCTTTGTGTCACTAAGTGAACCCCTGGAGATGGCCACGCATCTTCCTGTCTCTCTCTCTCTCTCTCTCTCTCTCTGTGCTGGCAGCTGCTCGACTACAACAGCATCACAACCCATGCTGTCAATGTCCCAGTTCTCCCCAGTCCCAAGGCAGCGGGATGATGGAAGATGTGTGACTTGGTCTCATCCTGGTTCCTTTGGGAAGGCATTGGGGCTTGGAGGGTGGGGTCCTGAGGCAAATAGTGCCAGATCTCACCAGATTGACCTGTGGTTGGGACACGGTCAGACGGTGGTCTGTGGGCTGGGGTGCTGATGGATTTACCCTGGGAGCTGTGATATGTCTGGGATGCTACTGCCTGGTTTGGGATGGGGAGGGGGTATTTGTTGGAAGGAGGGCTTGAGATAGGGGCAGGTGATGTCAAAAAGTGTACGTTGTAATTTCCAAAAATTAACCTACATCTCTCTCTCTCTCTCTCTCTCTCTCTCTCTCTCTCTCACTCTCTCTCTCTCTACCCCCCTGGACCGCCTCTGCCCTCCCTCCCTCTCCCCTTGCCCCCTCCTCCCCTCTCCCTCTCTCCCCCTCTCTCTCTCTCTCTCTCCCCCCTTGCCCTCCCTCCCTCTCTATCTCTCACTCCCCTTGCCCCCTCCTCCCTCCCTCCCTCTCCCTTTGCCCCCTCCTCCCTCTTACTCTCTATCTCCTTTCCCTCTCCTCCCTCTCCCCTTCCCCCCTTCTCCCTCTCTCTCCCGCCCTCTCCCTTTGCCCCCCGCCTCCGTCTCCCTCCCTTGCCCCCCTGGCCCCTCCCCCAGGTGCAGCCGTGCCCCAGAGCGCACCCCCAGTGCCCACAGGCTCCAGCCATTTCCGCTTCCCTCCCTCCACGCCTTCGGAGGTGCTGTCTCCGGTGGAAGAACTCCGGTCCCCGGCCCCGTACTCGGTGCTTGGGCGCCGCCTGGCCCGTGGCTCTGTCAGCGACTGCAGCGACGGCACGTCCGTCACTTCGGAACTGGAGGACGGCCTGCAGGCCGAGGACCGGCGAGGCGGAGGGGGAGGAGGAGGAGGGGGAGCAGCAGCAGCCGGGGCCCCCCCTACTGGCCCAGAGTTGAACGGCCTGCGCCCAGGAGCCTCAGGCCTGTTCCGCCTTTACCCCAGGCACCGGGGCCTGCACCCCGAGCCCCTCAGCCCCTTCCCGGCCTCTCCCATGGGGCCGGGGGCAGGCCTGGGCCTAGCGCCCGCCCTCTCGCCTGCCCTCTCGGTCACTCCCACCCACCTGAGCTACACGCCATCGCCCAGCCTTAGCCCCATGTACCCGGGGAGCAGCCATTTCTCCTTCAACCCCGAGGACATGAAGCGTTACCTCCAGGCCCACACCCAGAGTGTCTACAACTATCACCTCAGCCCTCGGGCCTTCCTGCACTACCCCAACATCGTGGTGCCCCAGCCCCAGAGGCTCGATGCCAAGCCAAGCGCCACCGGGCCAGCTGCTCCTCCTCACCACCACCACCACCTCCACCAACACCCCCACCATCACCCTCCTCCACCCCCTCTACCCCTGCCCTCCTTGCCCCTGCCCCCTCTGGGGCCTGAGGAGCCACCCTCCTTCAAGTTCAAGCTGCAGCCCCCGCCGCCGGGCCGCAAGAACCGGGAGAAGGCCAGGCCTGCGCCACTAGGCCCGGACACCGATGAGGTGCCAGGCTGCAGCAAGCCCCTGCCCCACATCAAAGTGGAGCCGGTCTCCGACCCTGAGGAGGAGGAGGAGGAAGAGGAGGACGTGGAGGTGACGGACATCAGCGAGGAGGGCGAAGACGACGGGGAGGTCTTCAAGACCCCGACCGCCGTCGCCGAGCCCCCCCCGCCCCCTCCCCCGGCCCCCGAGCCCCCTCAGGCCCAGCAGCCCGACTCCCGCTGCATCCCTCTGAAACTCCGCTTCAAGCGGAGGTGGAGCGAGGACCAGAGGGCCGAGGCGGCCGCTGAGGAGATGGATGACAAGAAGCCGCGCCCCGAGGACCCGCCCGGATGCCCGGGTGGCGCCCGAAGGGAGAGCACGGACCTCCAGCAGGCCACTGCCGAACTGTCTCTGGAGAATAAGGAGTCATTGTGACTCTGTGCCTCTCCACTTCGGCTCGGCTTCAAGCCTCGCCTGACCATCAAGCATATTATCGACGCAGCAGCATGGGAAGGGGGGACGCGGGGTGGGATTGGGAGGGGGCAACAGTGTCGGCCGATGTTGTCAAACCCCTTTCCGCACCCCTCTCCCCCTTCCTGCCACCAAATCTTCAGAGAGACGTATCGCCCGATCATAACCTTTAACCCTGATGGGCAAGGGTACCTTAGCCAATGCCTGAACAGGATGGCGTTCACGGGGCAAGGTGGGGTGGTTGAGGGGGGCGCTTGGGTTTAATGGGGAGGTTTATCCCCCACCCCACAACCTCCCTCCAACCTTAGCTTCTTAGAACCCACCCTGTCATGTTTGTTTTTTGTTTATGAAAGCAAAATCAGATAACGAACGAATAAATGAAAAATTGCGGCCTTTTAAATTCTATCGGGTAAGGGGTTTTGGGGGGGTGGGAGGGCGGGAGGGACCTTTCTTTTTTTAAAAAAAACGTGTAAATGACAACAAGGGAGGAAAAATTATCGGGTTTGGGGCGGGAGGGGCTAGGGTTTTAGGGGTAAGGAGGGAAACTTCCAGTTTCTCTCTTTTTTTTATTATTATTGTCTACTCGCTTCTTTTTTTTAGAATAATGCAATGATTTCTCTCTCGAGCTCTTGGCTCTCGCCTTTTCTAGCGTCTCCTACCACCCCCCCACCCCCCCCCCCCCCCCACACACACACACACGCAACCCCCCCACCCACGAGGCTTGTTTTCCCCTCTCCCCACCCTCCTATGAAGACATGCAAAATCTCCCGTGGTCCCTGGCAACATGGCCGCCCAGTGACTCCCATGATAAGAGGCCACTGGAGAATCGTGGGTGGGTTTTTATTTGGTTGTGGGGCGTGAATTTACTTTTATTTTGTGAATTTATTGTTATTTTGGGGGAGGGAGCATCGGACAGCGCTTTTCTGAGGCCTTTATTCCCCCCCCAACCCCATCAGACTGCGGGTCTCCATGGGCAACGGCGGCCATTTTGCGCCGGCCTAAGCGCAGTCAAGGCCTTTTCATTTGCAGCGTAACTTGAACTTTGACCTCCACTGGCACCACGCGTGGGCACCCTCCCTCCAACACACGACCCAAATCCCACGAACCTGCCACCCACCCCCCGACAAACTCCAACCTGCACCCCCGCCAGCCCCCTCCACCGCTTGTGGCCTGAATCCTCACCAAACCTCCTCCCATGTCCTTAGCCACTGTCTCACCCTCTTCCTTCCCAACCCGAACTACCCCCCCGGCCATCATCCCTACCACCCCCAACCCCGGCCACCCCAAAACGTCCGATTTCACATGCCACGTCAAAGAAGAGGGGCCATTTTAATGGGTTTTAGTTTTAAACACCAACCAATCGGCCACCTGGCTGTCTCAATATGGCCGCTGGGCATGGCCAAGCTGACTCACGTGGGGAAGAGCTCGCGATTTTGGGGAGAGGGTGCCTCTCATCTTTTTCTTCACTCTTTCCTCTTTTTTTAAAAGAAAGTTCAAGAATAATAAATGTTTTAAATTCTATTTATGGAAGCATTTTACTGCAGCGGGGGTGGGTTTGGGTAATACGTGAGGGAAATGGGGTTTCTTTGTGGGCTTTCGGGGCTTTAAGGTGAAGGTTGGCCAAGAGTATAGGCCGAACCTCATCACCCTTCTTCCCTACCCCTCAGGGGCTGAGGGCTGTTGGGGGGGGAGCATATTTCCAGATCTCTGTGCGCAACCCCTCCCCCCCTGCCAAACCCTGCAGCCCTTCCCACACCCTCCACCATCGAAGCGTGGGCCCAGTCTGTGGATGGTTAGCTTGGGCCTGGGGGCAGCGGGGTCAAAGTAGGGGACAGAGCTTGGAGTGGGGGCTGGAGGGTGCTATTAGGGATGGAGGGACGGGTAGGAAGGGTCTTTCTTTATTTTTTAAGGGGAGGGAATGTGTAGGGATGGGGGTGGGTGGGGGCGGGGGTTGGGTAGGTGGTGGGTCAAGCTGACAATCATTTTTGTGAACGCGTTGTCTGATTCGGGTTTTGGAGGTGGGGGAGGGCGCTGTGGATGGTCACCCCTACTCTACCCTCCCACTCGTTCCGATGGGGTTGGGGGGGATGGTGTGTGTGGGGACGGTGGGGTGGTGGCGTTGTTCCTCACGCTCGCGGTCCATGGCGGGGGAGGGGGGGGCACGGTGTTACGTGGGTTGACATCAGGCACCGAGAGCAGGTGAAACATCACCCCAGCCTCCCGCCTCGCCCACCCCAAAACACCCCCCCCCCCCCCCACACACACCACGCCAACCCCAGTCGCCACTCCCCATTGGGTGGCACCCAACCCCAACTGCCTCCTGAGCTGACCACTGCCAGGACCTCCTCTGCACCGCACCCCCCAACCCCTTCCTACCCCGCTGTGGGATGTTGAGCAACACAGCAAAAAGGGGAGGCCATTCCTCACCCTCCCCTCTATCCCCGTGCTATCTCCCTTTAGCTCCATGTCGATCCTGCTGCCATCTCCAGGCCAAGTGCATCTCTCTCTCCTCCTCCTTTCTGTTTGAGCTTTCAGTCTCTTCGCCCAGCCATCCCCCCCCCCGCCATTTATAACCCCGACCTCTCCCAACCTCTCCCTCTCGCTCGGTCTCTCCTGACGGCCCCCTCACCGCCGTTGTGCAGAAACTGCCTCTATCCCACACCACCTGCGCGCCCCCCCCCACCCCCGACAACCCGTGGGGTGAGAGACTGGCGAAAGGCCCCTTCTGCAAGCGTGGCTCCCTCACCCCTACCCCCAGGGCTGAAACAGAGCCTTCAACCAACGTTTGGACCTTGTTCTGTGTCGGCCATTTTGTCTCTCTGTCTCTCTCTTTCCCAGAATGCACTGCCAGCTCTCGGGGCCACCAGTGGCCCCCTCCCACGCACCCCCAAACTCCCTCCCTCCGTCCCCCAGCGCCGCTCCCAGAAACAAAAAGGGTCCTGTTTTAATGGCGACCGGCGCGTGGACTGATAAGGAACACAACAGGACAATTCCTCACTGCCCCCCACCCACCCCACAACCCCCCGATTCTGCGGGCAAATGCTGGCTGGGACGAGGTGTTGGGTGTAGCAAAGGCCCGGGGGTGTGCGTGTGTGTGTGTGTGTGTGTGTGTGTGTGCTTGTGTTTGTGTGTGCGTTTGCGCAAGCGTGTGTGTGTGTGCGCGCGTGCATGTGTGTGCGTTTGCGCAAGCGTGTGTGTGTGTGTGCGCGTGCATGTGTGTGCGTTTGCACAAGCGTGTGTGCGTATGAATGTGTGTGTGTGCGCGCGCACGCGAGAGCGGTATTTACAGCCTTCGCAGATTGCCCCCCCTCCCCCTCTTTTTGAGGCTTGGGGGGTTGTGATGCCATCAGAGGAGTCGGGGAGGGCGGTGTGCCACAGTCGGCCATCTTTGTTTTTGCGCCATCTTGATTGTCGGTGAGGAGGGGGCACTTTCTGACCAAGAAGGTGGGTTTTGTTTGTTGGACGGGGGCGCGGTAGTTAGGCCCTTTCTCTTCCCTTGATGTTGGGGGAGTCGGTGGGGGGGGGGGGTGCTCCATCCTTAACCCCACTGGGGGTGGTGGCTGCCATTTTTGATCACTGCCCCTTGGCTTTAGTGATGATAGCCATCTGCTCAAAGCTACCCACCCCCACCAAAGCGCACCTCCCCCCACCTCTTCCCCCAGCCAGAGTGGGAGTAAGAGGGTGGGGGCGGTGGATGGGTGGGGGGGTTGTGGGTGACGAGGTGGCTGGGAGCCAGAGGGTTGGGGGGGTGTGGTCAGGTTGAGACCGAGTTTGGGGGCGGGGGTTGGGCGTGGGGAGCTGGAGTCAGGGCGAGACCTCGTCCTCAGCGTGTTTGGAGGACAGTTCGCAGCCCCCCCACCCATCAGACGAGGTGGGGGCGGGGGGGGGGGGTACAGGATCCATCTTGCCATCCATTGTATGGGGATGGGGTCTTAGAGGAGGGGCTGTAGTAAAGGCTGATTGAACCCCTTCCACTGAGGGTGGTGGGGCTCTAATTGTTTACTCCGGCCTGGACCCTCCTGAATCCACACACACCCCCCTTCGACTTGGTGTCTCGCTCTGACTTCCAACCCCCTCCTACCCCCCACCCCCCCCCCACCTTGCCCTTTCCCTGAATGACCCTGTATATAAATAAAACGTATGACTGAATGGATCAGACTCACTGTTGCGAAGAAATGATGTATCATTCCAAAAAAAATTAAAAAATTTTGACATTTATGGGCTCTGCCTGGTGTCCCGTCTTTTGTTGGCCTCTCGATGTGTCACCCTCAGACGGGTGTATCTCTTCCCCCACCCCCACCCCGCCCCGATCCTTGAGGAGGGGACGCGGAGGTCCTGGGGAGTGTGGCTGAGCAAAGAGACCTTTTGGAGCGCAGGTTCACAGCTCCTTGGGAGTGGAGTCGCCGGTAGACAGGGCGGTGAGGAAGGCGTTCGCTACGCTCGCCTTGATTGGTCAGAGCGTTGAGTATAGGGAGTTGGGAGGGTCGTGTTGGGGCTGCGTCCAAATCCCGGTCTCCCTGCTACAGTGGAACTTGGAAAGGGTTCAGGGAAAGATTGACAAGGATGCCACCAGGCGTTTGAGCCAAAAAAGAGGGGCAGAATGGCCTGGAACAAAAACTAAAGTTGCTGGAAAAACTCAGCGGGTCTGGCAGCAGGAGGAGAAAACAGAGTTAATGTTTCGGGTCCGGTGACCCTTCCTCAGAGCCCGAAACGTTAACTCTGTTCTCTCCTCCACAGCTGCCTGACCCGCCAAGTTTTTCCAGCAAGTTTACTTATTGTTCCTGGTTAACAGCATCCGCAGTTCTCTTATTTTTATGCTGAATAGGCTATTTTCCGCGGGGCATCGGAGGCTGAGGGGTTGACCTTACAGAGGTTTGTAAAATCATGAGGGACGAGGTCTTTTCCCCCAGGGTGGGGGAGTCCAAAACTCGAGGGGTAGAGGTTTAAGGTGAGAGGGGAAAGATTTAAAAGGGACCTGAGGGGCAATTTTTTCACACAGAGGGTGGTGCTTGTATGGAATGAGCTGCCAGAGGAAGTGGTGGGGGCTGGTACAGTTACAGCATTTAAAAGGCATCGGGATGGGGACATGGATAGGAAGGGGTTAGAGTGATATGGGCCAAAGGCTGGCAAATGGGACTGGATTAATTTGGGATATTGGGTCAGCACGGACGGGTGGGACAGAAGGGTCTGTTTCTGTGCTGTGCAGCTCCATGACTCTGTTTTAGTGGCAGGTCCCCCTTGGTGGTGGTGGGGGGGTGGTGTAAGAGGTAACCCCTGGGGTTGGGGTGCAGGACAGCCTGACCTTTCACCCTGCAGGACAGCATCTGACCCTTGAGCCTTCTGGAAGTTGAGGACAGAGCGCAGGGTGTTCTGAGCAACGTAGCCTGGGGGGTGGCGAACGCCCCACCAAGCCTGACGGCAGCAGGTTTAATTTTAGGCAGGAGCGTGGGGACTCAGGATGGAATCCATGATCACAAGTGGTGGGGGAGAGAGAGCGAGTCACGATGCAGAGGGCCTGATCAGTGTTTTGGTGCCAAACGGGAGAGGTGGCAGAAGGTACACACTGAAATGTACCAGGTTCAGATCCCTGCCTGTCTCTTACAGCACACAGACACACACACACAGATACACACAAAGTCACACAGACACACACATAGACACACACACAGATACACATACACACACACACACACCGACAGACAGTGACACACATACACATAGACACACAGATACACACACACACACACACAGACACACTCAGACACACACACAGAGAAACACAGACACACACACATATACACACACACACATTCACACACACAGATACACAAACACACACACACACACACTAAAAGTGCACATATCATGTACCATCCCACAGTGCCCATCGGGGTTTCTCTGTGTACTTTTATTTTACAAACAAGGGTGCAAGGCAGTTTGATTTAATTCCTGATTGAGGCTGGGCCAGTTCGATATTATGAA
This sequence comes from Stegostoma tigrinum, assembly GCF_030684315.1. NCBI lineage: Eukaryota > Metazoa > Chordata > Chondrichthyes > Orectolobiformes > Stegostomatidae > Stegostoma > Stegostoma tigrinum. Next base: position 9,604,874 of record NC_081394.1, on the reverse strand, counting down.
GGGAGTTTTACTCTGTATCTAACCCTGTGCTGTCCCTGTCCCTGGGAGTGTTTGATGGGGGGACAGTATAGAGGGAGCTTTACTCTGTATCTAACCCTGTGCTGTCCCTGGGAGTGTTTGATGGGGGGACAGTGTAGAGGGAGCTTTACTCTGTATCTAACCCTGTGCTGTCCCTGGGAGTGTTTGATGGGGGGACAGTGTAGAGGGAGCTTTACTCTGTATCTAACCCTGTGCTGTCCCTGTCCCTGGGAGTGTTTGATGGGGGGACAGGGTAGAGGGAGCTTTACTCTGTATCTAACCCCGTGCTGTCCCTGTCCCTGGGAGTGTTTGATGAGGGGACAGTATAGAGGGAGCTTTACTCTGTATCTAACCCCGTGCTGTCCCTGTCCTGGGATTGTTTGATGAGGGGACAGTATAGAAGGAGCTTGACTCTGTATCTAACCCATGCTGTCCCTGCCCTCGAAGTGTTTGATGGGGGGACAGTGCAGAGGGAGCTTTACTCTGTATCTAACCCTGTGCTGTCCCTGTCCCTGGGAGTGTTTGATGGGGGGACAGTATAGAGGGAGCTTTACTCTGTATCTAACCCCGTGCTGTCCCTGTCCTGGGATTGTTTGATGAGGGGACAGTATTGAGGGAGCTTGACTCTGTATCTAACCCGTGCTGTCCCTGCCCTAGAAGTGTTTGATGGGGGGAGAGTGCAGAGGGAGCTTTACTCTGTATCTAGCCCCGTGCTGTCCCTGCCCTAGGAGTGTTTGATGGGGGGACAGTGCAGAGTGAGCTTTACGCTGTATCTAACCCTGTGCTGTCCTAGTCCCTGGGAGTGTTTGATGGGGGGGACAGTGTAGCTGGCTCAGTGGTTAGCACTGCTGCCTCACAGTGCCAGGGACCTGGGGTTCGATTCCACCCTCGGGCGACTGTGCGGGTTTCCTCCCACAGCCCAAAGACGTGCGGGTTGGGTGGGTTAGCCGTTGGAAATGCAGTGATAGGGTGAAAATTTCTTCAGTGCAGATTTGATGGGCTGAATGGCCTCCAGCTGCACTGGAGCGTGTTTCTATGACTCTACTCAACCTCTCCTCATAAGACATTCCTTCCTCACCTGGGATCAACCGGGCAAAACTTCTCTGGACTGTCTCCAAAATCCTATCTCTCCTGAGATAATGGGCCCAATTTCTTTATCACCAGCTGTGCCCACAAGCTGGTGTTTCGTGACTCACAGAGATAAATGCCCAGATATGTGTTTGTGACTGGGTGTGGGCTCTCCCTGTTCTGAGCAGAGTTGGGATTGAGCGAGACAGTGTACTATATCATCATACAGATGGTGTGTGTGTGTGTGTGTGTGTGTGTGTGTGTGTGTGTAAGACAGACAGTGAGTGAGAGTGTGTATGTGCGAGAGAGTGTGACCGAGCGTGCAAGAGAGAGTGTGTGATTGTGTGTGTGTGTGTTTGAGTGAGGGCGTGAGAGCAAGTGTGAGTGACTGTGTGTGTGTGAGTTTGTGTGTGTGAGAGAGATTGATTGATTGAGTGAGTGAGCATGTGTGTGAGCGTGAGAGGGAGGGAGTGAGTGAATGTGTGAGAGAGAGTGAGTGAATGTGTTTGATGGAGTGTGTGTGTGTGAGAGAATGTGAGTGAGTGTGTGAGAGAGTGAGGGTGTGTGTGTGAGAGAGTGTGGCTGAGTGTGCAAGAGAGAATGAGTGAGTGTGTGTGTTTGAGAGAGAGAGAGTGAGGGTGTGAGAGATTGAGTGTGAGTTTGAGCCAGTGAATGTGCATGTGTGTGAGAGAGAGTGAGTGTGAGAGAGAGACAATGCATCTGCTGTACCTCTCTTCTCTCAGAGAGGGCTGTGGTGGGCCTGCTCCCCACCGAAGGCGAGCGTTAGCTGGGATAGCTGAGGGATAATTCCCAGCTGCGTGTGATTCAGCTGGATCCAATCCGAGGGAACGCGGGTCCGAGGGTCAGGGTGAGATCTGGATGTTTCGTCCTGGCCCTGGACTATATCCCCTGGTAATCCTCCACCAATCAGCTGCCTCCCTTTATGACAGGCACAGACTGGTTTCATTTAATCACCGGCACCTCCAGGATCCTTCTCTGCTTCTGGCCTTATCTCAGCAGAAATGCGGCCGTGCGGGCCAGTGTGCTGAGAGATAAAATTGCACGCGCTCCTGAGGCAGGCCGTTTGGCCCATCTAATGTGAGCCTCTGCAAATATTCCCATCCTCGGTGATGGGAGAGCCCAGCACATGAGTGCAAAAGATAAGGCTAAGGCTTTCACAGCGATCTTCAGACAGAAGAGCCGAGTGGATGATTCATCTCGGCCTCCTCCATTGGTCCCCATCATCACGGCTACCAGTCTTCAGCCAATTCCATTCACTCCACATGATGGCTAGCAACAGTTGGAGACACTGGAAACTGCAGAGGATCTGGGCCCTGACAATATTCCGGCAATGGTACTGAAGGCTTGTGCTCCAGAACTTAGCCGCTCCCCTCGCCAAGCTGTTCCAGTGCAGTTACAACACTGGGATCTACCCGACAATGTGGGAAATTGCCCAGGTATGCCCTGCACACAACAAACAGGACAAACCCCACCCGGCCAATTCCCGCCCCATCAGTCTCCTCTCGATCATCAGGAAAGTGATGGAAGGTGTCAGGAACAGCACTATCGAGCAGCACCTGCTCAGCAATAACCTGCTCAGTGACGCCCAGTTTGGGTCCCCCCAAGGCCACTCAGCTCCTGACCTCATTACAGCCTCGGCTCAGGCATGGACAAAGGTGCTGAATTCCAGAGGGTGAGGGGAGAGCGACAGCCCTTATCATCAAGGCTGCATTCAACCAAGTGTGGCATCACGGAGCCCTTGCAAAACTGGAATCAATGGGTAATCAGGGGAAAAAGCTCCGGTGGTTGGGGTCACCCCTGATACATAGGGAGATGATCGTGGCTGTGGCAGGTCGGTCATCTCAGCTCCAGGGTATCTCTGCAGGAGATCCTTAGGGCAGGGTGCCAGGCTAAAACATCTTCAGCTGCTTCATCAAAGACCTCCCCTCCATCGTAAGCTCAGAAATGGGGGCGTTTGCCAATGATTACACAATGTTCAGCGCCATTTGCAACTCCTCAGATACTGAAACAGTCTGTGTTCACATGCCACAAGATCTGGACAATACCCAGGCTTGGGCTGACAGTGGCAAGTGACATTCACGCCACACAAATGCCAGGCTATGCCCATCACCAATAAGAGACAATGTAAACACAGCCCCTTGACATTCAATGGTGTTACCATCACTGAATCCCCCACTATCAACATCCTGGGGGTTATCATTGACCAGAAACTGGGCTCAGTATATTAACACAGTGGCTACAAGCGCAGGCCAGAGACGAGGAATACTGCGGTGAGTAACTCACCTCCTGACTCCCCCAAAGCCTGCCCCACCATCAATAAGGTACAAGTCAGGAGTGGGATGGGATACCCCCCACTTGCCCCTGGATGCGGGCAGTCCCAACAACACTCAAGAAGCTCAACACCATCCAGGACAAAGCAGCCCCCGCTCGACTGGCCCTACTGAACCTCTGACGGCGGGGCGCTCCCTCTACACTGACCCTCTGACAGTCCGGTGCTCCCTCTACACTGACCCTCTGACAGTCCGGTGCTCCCTCTACACTGACCCTCTGACAGTCCGGTGCTCCATCAGCACTGACCCTCCGACAGTGCCCACTCCCTCAGCACTGACCCTCCGACAGTGCCCACTCCCTCAGCACTGACCCTCTGACAGTGCCCGCTCCCTCAGCACTGACCCTCTGACAGTGCCCGCTCCCTCAGCACTGACCCTCCGACAGTGCCCGCTCCCTCAGCACTGACCCTCCGACAGTGCTCGCTCCCTCAGCACTGACCCTCCGACAGTGCTCGCTCCCTCAGCACTGACCCTCCGACAGTGCGGCGCTCCCTCAGCACTGAACATCCGACAGTGCGGCGCTCCCTCAGCACTGACCCCCCGACAGTGCGGCGCTCTCTCAGCACTGACCCTCCGACAGAGCCCACTCCATCAGCACTGACCCTCCGACAGTTCCCACTCCCTCAGCACTGACAGTAGGAGAGAGTAAGAAAGCGGTGAAACATGCAATTGAGAGTGAGTGCAAGATTCATAAATGGATGAAGAGCACGAGAGAGATCGAGGAACGCAGAGGCCGAGGGACCAAGCGTGAGTTCAGAGAGAGATGGAAGATGGGATGGAGAATGAGAGAGAGGGAGAAAGATGGCAGAGGATGCAATGGGAGCAGGAGATAATGGAGGCGAAAGAGATGAGACACAAGGCGGGGGAGAGAGAGAGAAGTTCAGAAATTGAGAGAGAACGTGTGGGAGATAAAAATGGTGGAGTTGTTGGTTTTGGCAAGAAGTGTATTCAGTTGATATGTGTTTCAGGCTGGAGGGTGGAGGAGCCTGTAGGATAGGGGGTCTGGAATGGGTGGGGTTAAAGATAAGGGGCATTTGGTGGGCACTGCCCAGCCTGAGCTGTGAGAGCAGACCCAGGGGTGTGTGGGTTGAGTTATTTCCAGCTCACATCGAACGCACCTTCGACCCCTCATCAGCTTGTGCTGTAAACTCTGCTAATGGGATGTCGGAAGCTGGTACCAGGCTCTAACAGGGTGTGCCCCGGTCCTTCCTCACGCAATCACATGCCTGCGGCTCTGAGCATTCCCTACCCTCACCGAACCGCGGCCCCTCCTTTCCCAATGGAATCACAGAGCCAGCACTGCCTTGTACTGATGTGACAAGGTCATTTTCACTGGAAATTTCCTGCACGCAGAGCCCCGCACAGCAAGGGGTACAGGGAATCACACATCCCACCCAGCCCCGCACATCCCCGCACAACGCAACACATCCCACCCACCCCCACACATCCCAACACATCCCACCCACCCCCGCACATCCCCGCACAACCCAACACATCCCACCCACCCCCGCACATCCCCGCACAACGCAACACATCCCACCCACCCCCACACATCCCAACACATCCCACCCACCCCCGCACATCCCCGCACATCCCAACACATCCCACCCACCCCCGCACAACCCAACACATCCCACCCACCCCCGCACAACCCAACACAACCCAACACATCCCACCCACCCCCGCACATCCCAACACATCCCACCCACCCCCGCACATCCCAGCACAACCCAACACATCCCACCCACCCCCACACATCCCAACACATCCCACCCACCCCCGCACATCCCCGCACAACCCAACACATCCCACCCACCCCCACACATCCCAACACATCCCACCCACCCCCGCACATCCCCGCACAACGCAACACATCCCACCCACCCCCGCACATCCCAGCACAACCCAACACATCCCACCCACCCCCGCACATCCCAGCACAACCCAACACATCCCACCCACCCCCGCACATCCCAACACATCCCACCCACCCCCACACATCCCAGCACAACCCAACACATCCCACCCACCCCCGCACATCCCAACACATCCCACCCACCCCCACACATCCCCGCACAACCCAACACATCCCACCCACCCCCGCACATCCCAACACATCCCACCCACCCCCGCACATCCCACCCACCCCCACACATCCCACCCACCCCCACACATCCCACCCACCCCCGCACATCCCACCCACCCCCGCACATCCCACCCACCCCCGCACACCCCAGCACAACCCAACACATCCCCACACAACCCAACATATTCCAACACCCAACGAAACTGGGGCTTAGAGAGGGCTGTGCACCAACAGTGAGTGGAACACACACACACACACACACACACACACACACACACACACACACGAGGTTGCAGAAATAGGGAGGGGGTGTAGGGGCTGGAGGGGGTTACAGAGATAGGGAGGGGATGTAGGGGCTGGAGGAGGTTACAGAGGTAGGGAGGGGGTGTAGGGGCTGGAGGAGGTTACAGAGATAGGGAGTGGGTGTAGGGGCTGGAGGAGGTTACAGAGATAGGGACGGGCTGTAGGGGCTGGAGGTGGTTACAGAGATATGGAGGGGGTGTAGGGGCTGTAGGGGGTTACAGAGATAGGGACGGGCTGCAGGGGCTGGAGGGGGTTACAGAGATAGGGAGGGGGTGTAGGGGCTGGAGGGGGTTACAGAGATAGGGAAGGGGTGTAGGTGGTGGTGGGGGTTACAGAGATAGGGAGGGGGCGTAGGGGCTGGACGGGGTTACAGAGATAGGGAGGGGGTGTAGGGGCTGGTGGGGGTTACAGAGATAGGGAGGGGTGTAGGGGCTGGAGGGGGTTACAGAGATAGGGAGGGGATGTAGGGGCTGGAGGAGGTTACAGAGATAGGGAGTGGGTGTAGGGGCTGGAGGAGGTTACAGAGATAGGGACGGGCTGTAGGGGCTGGAGGTGGTTACAGAGATATGGAGGGGGTGTAGGGGCTGTAGGGGGTTACAGAGATAGGGACGGGCTGCAGGGGCTGGAGGGGGTTACAGAGATAGGGAGGGGGTGTAGGGGCTGGAGGGGGTTACAGAGATAGGGAAGGGGTGTAGGTGGTGGTGGGGGTTACAGAGATAGGGAGGGGGCGTAGGGGCTGGACGGGGTTACAGAGATAGGGAGGGGGTGTAGGGGCTGGTGGGGGTTACAGAGATAGGGAGGGGTGTAGGGGCTGGAGGGGGTTACAGAGATAGGGAGGGGGTGTAGGGGCTGGAGGGGGTTACAGAGATAGGGAGGGGTGTAGGGGCTGGAGGGGGTTACAGAGATAGGGAGGGGGTGTAGGGGCTGGAGGGGGTTACAGAGATAGGGAGGGGGTGTAGGGGCTGGAGGGGGTTACAGAGATAGGGAGGGGTGTAGGGGCTGGAGGGGGTTACAGAGATAGGTAAGGGGTGTAGGGGCTGGAGGGGGATATAGAGATAGGGAGGGGGTGTAGGGGCTGGAGGGGGTTACAGAGATAGGGATGGGGTGTAGGGGCTGGAGGGGGTGACAGAGATAGGGAAGGGGTGTAGGTGGTGGTGGGGGTTACAGAGATAGGGAGGGGGTGTAGGGGCTGGAGGGGGTTACAGAGATAGGGACGGGCTGTAGGGGCTGGAGGGGGTTACAGAGATAGGGAGGGGGTGTAGGGGCTGGAGGGGGTTACAGAGATAGGGAAGGGGTGTAGGTGGTGGTGGGGGTTACAGAGATAGGGAGGGGGCTTAGGGGCTGGACGGGGGTTACAGAGATAGGGAGGGGTGTAGGAGCTGGAGGGGGTTACAGAGATAGGGAGGGGGTGTAGGGGCTGGAGGGGGTTACAGAGATAGGGAGGGGTGTAGGGGCTGGAGGGGGTTACAGAGATAGGGAGGGGATGTAGGGGAAGGAGGGGGTTACAGAGGTAGGGAGGGGGTGTAGGGGCTGGAGGGGGTTACAGAGATAGGGAGGGGGTGTAGGGGGTGGAGGGGGTTACAGAGATAGGGAGGGGTGTAGGGGCTGGAGGGGGTTACAGAGATAGGTAAGGGGTGTAGGGGCTGGAGGGGGATATAGAGATAGGGAGGGGGTGTAGGGGCTGGAGGGGGTTACAGAGATAGGGACGGGGTGTAGGGGCTGGAGGGGGTGACAGAGATAGGGAGGGGGTGTGGGGGCTGGAGGGGGTTACAGAGATAGGGAGGGGTGTAGGGGCTGGAGGGGGTTACAGAGATAGGGAGGGGGTCTAGGGGCTGGAGGGGGTTACAGAGATAGGGAGGGGGTGTAGGGGCTGGAGGGGGTGACAGAGATAGGGAGTGGGTGTAGGGGCTGGAGGCGGTTTACAGAGATAGGGAGGGGATGTAGGGGCTGGAGGGGGTTACAGAGATAGGGAGGGGGTGTAGGGGCTGGAGGGGGGGATCAGAGATAGGGAGGGGGTGTAGGGGCTGGAGGGGAGGATCAGAGATAGGGAGGGGGTGTAGGGGCTGGAGGGGGTTACAGAGATAGGGAGGGGGTGTAGGGGCTGGAGGGGGCTACAGAGATAGTGAGGGGGTGTAGGGGCTGGAGGGGGTGACAGAGATAGGGAGGGGGTGTAGGGGCTGGAGGGTGTTACAGAGATAGGGAGGGGGCGTAGGGGCAGGAGGGGGCTACAGAGATATGGGGGTGGAGGGACTGGAGGGGGTTACAGAGATAGGGAGGGGGTATGGGGGCTGGAGGAGGTTACAGAGATAGGGAGGGGGTGTCGGGGCTGGAGGGCGTTACAGAGATAGGGAGGTGGTGTAGGGGCTGGAGGGGGTTACAGAGATAGGGAGGGGGTGTGGGGGCTGGAGGGGGTTACAGAGATAGGGAGGTGGTGTAGGGGCTGGAGGGGGTTACAGAGATAGGGAGGGGGTGTCGGGGCTGGAGGGTGTTACTGAGATAGGGAGAGGGTGTAGGGGCTGGAGGGTGTTACTGAGATAGGGAGGGGGTGTAGGGGCTGGAGGGGGTTACAGAGATAGGGAGGGGGTGTAGGGGCAGGAGGGGGTTACAGAGATAGGGAGGTGGTGTAGGGGCTGGAGGGGGTTACAGAGATAGGGAGGTGGTGTAGGGGCTGGAGGGGGTTACAGAGATAGGGAGGGGGTGTCGGGGCTGGAGGGTGTTACTGAGATAGGGAGAGGGTGTAGGGGCTGGAGGGTGTTACTGAGATAGGGAGGGGGTGTAGGGGCTGGAGGGGGTTACAGAGATAGGGAGGGGGTGTAGGGGCAGGAGGGGGTTACAGAGATAGGGAGGGGGTGTGGGGGCTGGAGGGGGTTACAGAGATAGGGAGGTGGTGTCGGGGCTGGAGGGTGTTACTGAGATAGGGAGGGGTGTCGGGACTGGAGGGCGTTACAGAGATAGGAGGGGTGTAGGGGCTGGAGGAGGTTACAGAGATAGGGAGGGGGTGTAGGGGCTGGTGGGGGTTACAGAGATAGGGACGGGGTGTAGGGGCTGGAGGGGGTTACAGAGATAGGGAGGGGGTGTAGGGGCTGGCGGGGGTTACAGAGATAGGGAGGGGGTATAGGGGCTGGAGGGGGTTACAGAGATAGGGAGGGGGTGTAGGGACTGGAGGGGGTTACAGGGATTGGGAGGGGGTGTAGGGGGTGTGGGCGGGTGTGGGGAGGGTGTGTGCTACAAGCGGGAATATGGCACCGGGGATTAGAGGAGTGAGAATGGAGCTTTGTAATTGCTGTGTCTGGTGAAGGTGTGAATGGCAGTGCAGTGGGAACGCACATGAAGGGTGGCTTCGATCTTTTCTCCAACGTCCCTCCTTCCTTCCCTCCTCTGTGTTTCCCTCTCTCTCTCCCTGCCCCTCTCTAACTGTAACTGCTGCAGAAGCCTGCAGGCCCCTGGCCTGACGGGGATTTGGGTGGTCGGCTGGGGATATATACAGAGCTGGTGAGGAATTCAATCCCAAATCTGCCAAGGTGATTCTGGGATGGAGTCTTTAACACAAATAACCTCATCCTGTTTCTGTACCTGCTGCTCCATCTCTCCCTGTTTCCTATCTCCATCTCTCTCTCTCTTCTTCATTTCAGTCTCTACTTCTCACTCTCATCATATCTCTTTCAGTCCGTCTATGTCTGTCCCTCTCTGACAGTCGTCTAGTGTTTGACTCTCTCTCTCTCGCTGTCTCTCAGTCTGTCTGTCTCTCTCTCTCTCTGTCTGTCTCTCTCACTCTCACTGATTCTCTCTCTCTCTGATTCTCTTTCTCTCTCTCACTGATTCTCTCTCTCACTGATTCTCTCTCTCACTGATTCTCTCTCTCACTGATTCTCTCTCTCACTGATTCTCTCTCTCTCTGATTCTCTTTCTCTCTCTCACTGATTCTCTCTCTCACTGATTCTCTCTCTCACTGATTCTCTCTCTCTCTGATTCTCTCTCTCTCTGATTCTCTCTCTCTCTGATTCTCTCTCTCTCTGATTCTCTCTCTCTCTGATTCTCTCTCTCTCTGATTCTCTCTCTCTCTCTGATTCTCTCTCTGATTCTCTTTCTCTCTCACTGATTCTCTCTCTCATTCTCTGATTCTCTCTCTCTCATTCTCTGATTCTCTCTCTCTCTCACTGATTCTCTCTCACTCTCTGATTCTCTCTCTCTCTCACTCTCTGATTCTCTCTCACTCTCTGATTCTCTCTCACTCTCTGATTCTCTCTCTCTCTCACTCTCTGATTCTCTCTCTCTCTCTGTTTTTCTCTCTCTCTCTCTCTCCCACTCTGATTCTCTCTCTCTCCCACTCTCTCCCACTCTCTCCCACTCTGATTCTCTCTCTCTCTCTCTCTCTCTCTGCTTCTCTCTCTCCATGTCAACATGCTGTCTGATGACTGAGACGTTCACAATGTGGTCAGGAAGTGACTGGTGACGGGGAAATGTTTCTGTTGATTTGTGACTCTGTGGTTGACACAATGCAACACCGAGACACCAGGAGAGCGAGTGAGCCTGGGCTCGAACTGGAGCGAGCTTCACCCTAACAACGAGTGGGCCGACCGAGCTCAGAGGCTTAGCTGCTGCTGGGCCTGGGGGAGGGGGTTGGTGCTGCACAAATGCAGGACGTGGCAGGGCTGCAGAGAATGCACGCCTCTCTCTCATCTGCAATGTACGTCGAGCACAAACCACCCTGCCTCGCACCCCACTACCTAGAAATCACCTTCTGGCCACATCCGCCTCAGTCTGCAACTTCATCAGAGGCAAAGAAATTTGGGAGGGGGGTACGAGAGTCGGGGGGGAGTGAGAAAGTGGGGGGGTGGAGAGAGAGGGGCCAATGGACAGAGAGAAAGAGAGAGACAGAGAGGCAAAGGGAAAGGGGGAGAGAGAGGAGGGGCGCGACAATGAGACGGTGAAGGAGAGGGAGAGAGAGGAGGAGACAAGAAGAGACAGAAGGGGTGAGGGAGGGAGAGAGAGGAGGGCAGAGAGAGGGGAAGAGAGCGAGAGAGAGGGGGGGGATGGGGGAGAGAGACAAGGGGTAGGGACTTGGAGAAGGTGAGAGAGGGGGAGAGCGAGAGGGAGAGACGGAGATGGTGGTGAGAGAGAGAGAAGGTGCGGGAGAGAGTTGGAGGGGGAGAGAGAAGGGGTAGACACATGGAGAAAGTTAGAGAATGGGAGAGTGAGCAAGAGAAGTGAGGATGCAGAGAGAGAGAGAATGAGAGAGAGATGGGGGGGTGGTGAGAGGGAAGAAGAGAGATGTAGAGAGGATGAGACAGACAGCAGGCAAAACACAGAGACGCAAAGCCCCTCACACAGTGCTGCACAAAATAAATTGGTGTCAGGCCATCCCACCCCGGCACCACTCCCCATCCTGTAAGCTCTGGCAGTGAGATTAAGGCCTGTTCGAGAGGCTGTGAAACTGGTGAATCGATGAGAGAATTAATACATAGATGTGATTGAATGAGGCCAGCAGTTGGTCATTGAAGCCAGTGCCTTGATTTGAGACAATAACACAGTGAGGCCTCTGTCTGGAATCGTGTAAAGAAGGCCTGTGCCTGGGAGAGAGACAGTGAGGCCTGTGCCTGGGAGTGAGGCCTGTACCTGGGAGAGAGACAGTGAGGCCTGTGCCTGGGGGTGAGAGACAGTGAGGCCTGGGCCTGGGAGTGAGAAACAGTGAGGACTGTAACTGGGGGTGAGAGACAGTGAGGCCTGTAACTAGGGGTGAGAGACAGTGAGGCCTGTAACCAGGGGTGAGAGACAGTGAGGCCTGTAGCTGGGAGTGAGAGACAGTGAGGCCTGTAACCAGGGGTGAGAGACAGTGAGGCGTGTAGCTGGGAGTGAGAGACAGTGAGGCCTGGACCTGGGAGTGAGAGACAGTGAGGACTGTAACTAGGGGTGAGAGACAGTGAGGCCTGTAGCTGGGAGTGAGAGACAGTGAGGCCTGTGCCTCGGAGTGAGAGACAGTGAGGCCTGTGCCTCGGAGTGAGAGACAGTGAGGCGTCTACCTGGGAGAGAGACAGTGAGGCCTGTGCCTGGGGGTGAGAGACAGTGAGGCCTGTACCTGGGAGTGAGAGACAGTGAGGACTGTAACTGGGGGTGAGAGACAGTGAGGCCTGTACCTGGGGGTGAGATACAGTGAGGCCTGTACCTGGGGGTGAGATACAGTGAGGCCTGCACATGGGGATGAGAGACCGTGCGGCCTGTACGTGTGGGTGAGAGACAGTGAGGCCTGTACCTGAGGGACAGACAGTGAGGCATGAACCTGGGAGAGAGACAGTGAGGCCTGTACCTGGGTGAGACACGGTGAGGCCTGGACCTGGGAGAGAGACAGTGAGGCCTATGCCTGGGAGTGAGAGACAGTGAGGCCTGTATCTGGGAGAGAGACAGTGAGGCCTGGACCTGGGTGAGAGACAGTGAGGCCTGAACCTGGGAGAGAGACAGTGAGGCCTGGACCTGGGTGAGAGACAGTGAGGCCTGGACCTGGGTGAGAGACAGTGAGGCCTGTACCTGGGAGAGAGACAGTGAGGCCTGGACCTGGGTGAGAGACAGTGAGGCCTGGATGTGGGAGAGAGACAGTGAGGCCTGGATGTGGGAGAGAGACAGTGAGGCCTGGATGTGGGAGAGAGACAGTGAGGCCTGGACATGGGAGAGAGACAGTGAGGCCTGGACATGGGAGAGAGACAGTGAGGCCTCGACGTAGGAGCGAGACAGTGAGACCTGGACCTGGGTGAGAGACTGTGAGGCCTGCACCTGAGTGTGAGAGACTGAGAGGACTGTACCTGAGGGACAGACAGTGAAGCCTGGACCTGCGGGTGAGAGACAGTGAGACCTGCACCTCGGGGTGAGGGACAGTGAGGACTGTACCTGGGAGAGAGACAGTGAGGCCTGTGCCTGGGAGGGAGACAGTGAGGCCAGTACCTGGGTGAGAGACAGTGCGGCCTGTGCCTGGGAGTGAGAGACAGTGAGGCCTGCAGCTGGTTGGAGTTACAATGGTGATAACGGGAACTGCAGATGCTGGAGAATCCAAGATAATAAAATGTGAGGCTGGATGAACACAGCAGGCCAAGCAGCATCTCAGGAGCACAAAAGCTGACGTTTTGGGCCTAGACCCTTCATCAGAGAGGGGGATGGGGTGAGGGAACTGGAATAAATAGGGAGAGACGGGGAGGCGGACCGAAGATGGAGAGTAAAGAAGATAGGTGGAGAGGAGAGTATAGGTGGGGAGGTAGGGAGGGGATAGGTCAGTCCAGGGAAGACGGACAGGTCAAGGAGGTGGGATGAGGTTAGTAGGTAGATGGAGGTGCGGCTTGGGGTGGGAGGAAGGGATGGGTGAGAGGAAGAACAGGTTAGGGAGGCAGAGACAGGTTGGACTGGTTTTGGGATGCAGTGGGTGGGGGGGAAGAGCTGGGCTGGTTGTGTGGTGCAGTGGGGGGAGGGGATGAACTGGGCTGGTTTAGGGATGCAGTAGGGGAAGGGGAGATTTTGAAACTGGTGAAGTCCACATTGATACCATTAGGCTGCAGGGTTCCCAGGCGGAATATGAGTTGCTGTTCCTGCAACCTTCGGGTGGCATCATTGTGGCACTGCAGGAGGCCCATGAAGGACATGTCATCAAGAGAATGGGAGGGGGAGTGGAAATGGTTTGCGACTGGGAGGTGCAGTTGTTTGTTGCGAACTGAGCGGAGGTGTTCTGCAAAGCGGTCCCCAAGCCTCCGCTTGGTTTCCCCAATGTAGAGGTAGCTGCACCGGGTACAGTGGATGCAGTATACCACATTGGCAGATTTGCAGGTGAACCTCTGCTTAATGTGGAATGTCATCTTGGGGCCTGGGATAGGAGTGAGGGAGGATGTGTGGGGGCAAGTGTAGCATTTCCTGCGGTTGCAGGGGGAAGTGCCGGGTGTGGTGGGGTTGGAGGGCAGTGTGGAGCGAACAAGGGTGTCACGGAGAGAGTGGTCTCTCCGGAAAGCTGACAGGGGTGGGGATGGAAAAATATCTTGGGTGGTGGGGTCGGATTGTAGATGGCGGAAGTGTCGGGGGATGATGCATTGTATCCGGAGGTTGGTGGGGTTGTGTGTGAGAACGAGGGGGATCCTCTTTGGGCGGTTGTGGCGGGGGCGGGGTGTGAGGGATGTGTTGCGGGAAATACGGGAGACGCGGTCAAGGGCGTTCTCGATCACAGTGGGGGGAAAGTTGCGGTCCTTGAAGAACTTGGACATCTGGGATGTGCGGGAGTGGAATGTCTTATCGTGGGTGCAGATGCGGCGGAGGCGGAGGAATTGGGAATAGGGGATGGAATTTTTGCAGGAGGGTGGGTGGGATACATTGATGACTGTATCGGCACCGCCTCTTGCTCCCCAGAGGAGCTCGAACAGTTCATCCACTTCACCAACATTTCCACCCCAACCTTCAGTTCACCTGGGCCATCTCCAGCACATCCCTCACCTTCCTGGACCTCTCAGTCTCCATCTCAGGCAACCAGCTTGTAACTGATGTCCATTTCAACCCACCGACTCCCACAGCTACCTAGAATACACCTCCTCCCACCCACCCTCCTGCAAAAATTCCAGCCCCTATTCCCAATTCCTCCGCCTCCGCCGCATCTGCTCCCACGATAAGACATTCCACTCCCGCACATCCCAGATGTCCAAGTTCTTCAAGGACCGCAACTTTCCCCCCACAGTGATCGAGAACGCCCTTGACCGCGTCTCCCGTATTTCCCGCAACACATCCCTCACACCCCGCCCCCGCCACAACCGCCCAAAGAGGATCCCCCTCGTTCTCACACACCACCCCACCAACCTCCGGATACAACGCATCATCCTCCAACACTTCCGCCATCTACAATCCGACCCCACCACCCAAGACATTTTTCCATCCCCACCCCTGTCTGCTTTCCGGAGAGACCACTCTCTCCGTGACTCCCTTGTTCGCTCCACACTGCCCTCCATCCCCACCACACCCGGCAGCTTCCCCTGCAACCGCAGGAAATGCTACACTTGCCCCCACACCTCCTCCCTCACCCCTATCCCAGGCCCCAAGATGACTTTCCACATTAAGCAGAGGTTCATCTGCACATCTGCCAATGTGGTATACTGTATCCACTGTACCCGGTGTGGCTTCCTCTACATTGGGGATACCAAGCGGAGGCTTGGGGACCGCTTTGCAGAACACCTCCGCTCGGTTCACAATAAACAACAGCACCTCCCAGTCGCAAACCATTTCCACTCCCCCTCCCATTCTCTAGATGACATGTCCATCATGGGCCTCCTGCACTGCCACAATGATGCCACCCGAAGGTTGCAGGAACAGCAACTCATATTCCGCCTGGGAACCCTGCAGCCTAATGGTATCAATGTGGACTTCACCAGTTTCAAAATGTCCCCTTCCCCCACCGCATCCCTAAACCAGCCCAGTTCGTCCCCTCCCCCCACTGCACCACACAACCAGCCCAGCTCTTCCCCCCCACCCACTGCATCCCAAAACCAGTCCAACCTGTCTCTGCCTCCCTAACCGGTTCTTCCTCTCACCCATCCCTTCCTCCCACCCCAAGCCGCACCCCCAGCTACCTACTAACCTCATCCCACCTCCTTGACCTGTCCGTCTTCCCTGGACTGACCTATCCCCTCCCTACCTCCCCACCTATACTCTCTCCACCTATCTTCTTTACTCTCCATCTTCAGTCCGCCTCCCCCTCTCTCCCTATTTATTCCAGAACCCTCTCCCCATCCCCCTCTCTGATGAAGGGTCTAGGCCCGAAACGTCAGCTTTTGTGCTCCTGAGATGCTGCTGGGCCTGGAGTTACAATGGTACCTAGATTAGCCTCTTGCACTCTCCGTTTCTCTCCAGTCGTCTCTTTGCTTTCCTCTCCCTGCTCTTTCCTCTCCAGTCACTCCATGACTTTCTCACTCCCCTCCATCTCCGTCTTTTCCTCCTTCCATCCATCCCCTCCGTCTCTGCCTCGATTTAACGTCTCTCCCTGTTTGTTCCTCTCCCTCGTGTTCCATTTTCCTTCTTTCGTGGTCAATTCCCCCATTTTGATTTCGCTTGATCCCTGTCACTTGCCCTCTCTCTCCTTCTCTATTTCCCTCCCTCTCTCCGTTGCCTTTTTCCTCCTCGACCCTCCTTCTCTCTTTCGCACTTTTCTCTCTCTCTGCCTCTCAACTCCTGATCCCTCTCCTCTCGCCTTTCCTTCCTCCTTCCCTCTCTCTGTCTTGCCCTCTCAATTGCTGCCCTTGCCCTCATCTTTTTCCCATTCCCGGCCCCCGTCTCTTTCGTTCATCCAATGTCTCCCTCTTTTTCGGTCTCTCTCTCAGCCTTTCTCTCTCCATCTCATGGCTGCTACAAGACTTTCTTACTGTGGTAAAGGAGCTCTTTCCCAAATGAGAGGCCGGTTTCTCAGCAGCGGTGGTAGGGAGGTAGGGACGGCTTAATTAGTTGTTAAGTGACAACTAACTCACTCTCACTCTCCTCTGGGGGTAAAATAAAGGCTGTTTAAGATGCCGAGGCAATGCCGAGAGAGCAGGGTTAGGGTTAGGAACCAGGCCGATGCCGGAGCTAGTTGATCAGGCTCAGATCCCTCTCAAATATGTGGGACAGGCTTCACACCTGCGGCAGCCATAGATCTCATCAACCAGGCACTAGGCCCGGTCACAGGCCTCTAGACATTTTAGACAGGCTAGACCGGAGGGCGAGAGGCAGGGTGAGGGGTCTCGGAGGGTCAGTGCTGGGGGAGTGGGCACTGTCAGAGGGTCAGTGCTGAGGGAGTGGCCACTGTCGGAGGGTCAGTGCTGAGGGAGTGCCACACTGTCAGAGGGTCAGTGCTGAGGGAGCGGGCACTGTCGGAGGGTCAGTGCTGAGGGAGCGGGCACCGTCGGAGGGTCAGTGCTGAGGGAGCGGGCGACAGTGCTGAGAAGTTCTGCACAGTTCGGACTGACACACACACACACACACACACAGGCACAGATATACACACACACACACACACAAAGACACACACACACACACACACACACACACACACACACACACACACAGAGGCACACACACACACACACGGCCTGTCTCTCAGGGCATAGCAAGGTCACACAGCTCCTGCTGGAATGCAGCTCCAAACAGAGCAGCTATTGAGAGGGTTCACGTGAGCCGGACGCAGGGAGGGAGCTGGGGGTGGGGAAGGGAGGAGGGAGGGGGCAAGATGGAGAGAGTGGGAGAGTGGGAGGGAGAGGGATGGGCACAGAGAGAAAATGAGGCAGAGTGAGAGAGAGGGAGGGGGAGAGAAAGAGGGATGGGGGAGAGAGAGAAAGAGAGAGGAGAGGAGGGAATGGAAGAGAGAAAGGGAGAAAGATGGAGAGAGGAAGGGAGACAAGGGACTGGGAGAGAGTGGTGAGAGATAGAGGAAAGTAAAGCTTCCTCTACACTGTCCCCCCATCAAACATTCCCAGGACAGGGACAGCACAGGGTTAGATGCAGAGTAAAGCTCCCTCTACACTGTCCCCCCATCAAACACTTCCAGGACAGGGACAGCACAGGGTTAGATACAGAGTAAAGCTCCCTCTACATTGTTTGAGTTAAGGCTGAGAGTGATTGCTGCGAGAGATTGGGTTAGGGCCTGACTCTGTCCCCCATTGTGTCTGTGTCGGGCTCTCTGTCTGTGTTAATGTGCACGCCCCCGTTTCCCCAGGATGGGAGGTAACGGCCCTGTGTTCTGGTGTCATCACTGTCCCCCGCCAACCAGTTCTTCTATCCTCCCCCTCTCTCTGTCTTAGTCTTCCTCTCTCCCTCTATCTCTGAGACTCTTTCTGTCTTCCCCTCTCTGTCTGCCTCTCTCTCTCTCTTCCTCCCTCGCTCTCTCTCTCTCTCTCCCTCCCCCTCTCTCTCTCTCTCCCTCCCTCTCCCTCTCCCTCTCTCCCCCTCTAACTCTCCCTCCTGCTGTTTCTCGGTGTTTGTGGGTGGCAGAGAGGTGTTTCTGTGCAGGGATAACTCACTGAGCCTCTCTCTCTCTCGTTTGTGTGGTTCTCTCTGTGTGAATGTCCCTCTGTGTAACTTCTGCATTGGGGAGCCTGTTTATCTGTGCGTGTTCCTGTTACTCACAGTGTCTATGCTTGTGGGGCTCTGTCAGTGTGGGAATATACACGAGTGCGTGGATACCAGTGTTTGGGCGTCTGGGTGAAGGTGAGAGTGCATTTGTGTATGCTCTAGGATGTGTGTAAATCGGTGTTTCTGAGTCCGTGAATCTGTTCATACGTGTGCACGAGTGTGTCAGAGAGTCTGGGGCATGGGTTGTTTATCATCAGTGTATATGTGATATTGACGTGTGTGTGTGTGTGTGTGTGTGTGCACGTGTGTGTGTCTGTGTGTGTGTGTGTCTGTGTGTGTGTGTCTGTGTGCCTCTGTGTGTGTGTGTGTCTGTGTGCCTCTGTGTCTGTGTGTGTGTGCACGTGTGTGTGTTTGTGTGTGTGTGTGTCTGTGTGCCTCTGTGTGAGTGTGTGTGTGTGTCTGTGTGTGTGTATATGTGTGCCTGTGTCTCTGTGTGTGTGTGTGTGTGTGTATATGTGTGCCTGTGTCTGTGTGTGTGTGTGTGCCTGTGTCTGTGTGTGTGTATATGTGTGCCTCTGTGTGTGTGTGTGTCTGTGTGTGTGTGGGGGGGGTTCTGTAGGGCCGGGGAGGGCTTTGCCAAGGGGAGGCGGTAGGGCGAAAGGCGTGGCCCTCAGGATCCACCCAGGGAGCAGGAGGCTGTGACGCTGCTGCCACCTGGTGTCCAGCACACAACCAGCACCACACTCAACCAGGGGAGGCCATTCAGCCCCCCTCCCCGAGGCTGTTACACAGGGACAGGAGGCCATTCAGCCCCTTTCCCCGAGGCTGTTACACAGGAACAGGGGGCCATTCAGCCCCTTTCCCCGAGCCTGTTACACAGGGACAGGAGGCCATTCAGCCCCTTTCCCCGAGCCTGTTACACAGGGACAGGAGGCCATTCAGCCCCTTTCCCCGAGCCTGTTACACAGGGACAGGAGGCCATTCAGCCCCTTTCCCTGAGCCTGTTACACAGGGACAGGAGGCCATCCAGCCCCTCTCCCCGAGACTGTTACACAGGGACAGGAGGCCATTCAGCCCCTTTCCCCGAGGCTGTTACACAGGAACAGGGGGCCATTCAGCCCCTTTCCCCGAGCCTGTTACACAGGGACAGGAGGCCATTCAGCCCCTTTCCCCGAGCCTGTTACACAGGGACAGGAGGCCATTCAGCCCCTTTCCCCGAGCCTGTTACACAGGGACAGGAGGCCATTCAGCACCCCTCCCCGAGGCTGTTACACAGGGACAGGAGGCCATTCAGCCCCCCTCCCCGAGCCTGTTATACAGCAACTGGTGGCCATTCAGCCCGAAATGTGTTAGACAGGGACAGGATAACACCACCTCGTGCCGTGAGCCAGTCACAGAGATGAAAATGGACCCCCACAACCTGCAAAACCATGAGGCTGTGAGTGTTTGACTCAGTCTGTGCCGCTCAGCCCCACTGTCACAATCACACAGTCTCTCAGCTTCAGGCCCCACACCCCGTCAGCCCCGACATCTCCTTCCCAATCCCTCAGGCTCCATCCTTCTCACATTCCCGTCCCCTCAAAGCCTCCGTCCCTCAGTGTCACGTCCTCAGTTTCAGAATCCCAGATTCTCTCCGTTTCCAATCCCCCCAGCCCCCACAATCCCTCAGAACCCCCAGTCCCCCAGCCCCTCCCAGTCCCCCCACCCAGTCCCCCAGTCCCCCCAGTCACCCCAGCCACCCAGTCCCCTAGTCCCCCCCACCGTCCCCTAGTCCCCCCAGCCCCCTAGCCCCCTAGATCCCGCCAGCCCACCAGTCCCCCCGGTCCGCCAAGTCCCCCAGTACGCCCCCGTCCCCCAGCCCCCCCTCCTAGTCCCCCAATCCCACAGCCCCTCCTCCTAGTCCCCCAATCCCCCAGACCCCCCGTCCCCCTAGTCGCCCCAGTCCCCCCGATCCCCCCAGTCCACCCCGTCCCCCCAGTCTTCCCCCGTCCCCCCAGTCCCCCCCCAGTCCCCTAGTTCCCCCACCCCGTCCCCCTAGTCCCCCCGGTCCCTCAGTCACCCATACCCCCAGTCCCGAAGTCCCCCAGTCCCCCCAGTCCCCCCAGCCCCCTCAGTGCCCCCAGCCCCCTCAGTCCCTCAGCCCCCCAAGTCCCCCAGTACCCCCAGTCCCCTTAGTCCCCCAGCCCCCGAGTCCCCCAGACACTGAGTCCCCTAGCCCCCCCCAGTCCCTCAGTACCCCCAGCACCCCCACCCCAGGTCCCCCCAGCCACCCAGTCCCTCCCCCAGCCCCCTAGATCCCCCAGCCCACCAGTCCCCCTAGTCCCCCCAGGTCCCACAAGTCCCCCCACCCCTCAGCCCGCCCAGTCACCCCAAGCTCCCTAGATCCCCCCAGCCCCCTAGACCCCACCAGTCCCCCAGCCACCCCCAGTCCCCCAGCCCCCCAGCCCCCACTCCTAGTCCCCCAATCCCCCAAGGTCCCCCAATCCCCCAGTTCCCCCAGGGCCCTGAAGCCCCCAGTCCCCCCAGCCCCCCAGTCACCCCCTAGTCCCCCCCTAGTCCCCCCCCGTACCCCCCTAGTCCCCCCTAGTCCTCCCCCATCCCCCTAGTCCTCCCCCATCCCCCTAGTCCCCCCCATCCCCCAGTCGCCCCCCTGTCCCCCTAGTCGCCCCCCCTGCCCCCAATCACCCAGTACCCCCACTCCCCCAGCCCACCAGCCCCCCAGCCCCCCATTACCCCCAGCCCCCTCAGTCCCCCAGTACCTCCTAGTCCCCCAGTCCCCCGAGTCCCCCAGCCCCCGAGTCCCCCAGCCCCCGAGTCCCCCAGACACTGAGTCCCCCAGCCCCCCTAAGTCCCTCAGTCCCCCCAGCACCCCCAAGTCCCTCAGTTCCGCAAGTCCCTCAGTCGCCCCAATCCCTCAGTCCCCCACTCCCTCAGTCTCCCAATCCAACAGTCCCTCAATCCCTCCATCCCCCAGTCCCCCAGTCCCCCACCCCCCCAGACACCAAGTCCCCCAGTCCCCCCAAGTCCCTCAGTCCCCCCAAGTCCCTCAGTCCCCCAGTCGCCCGGGTCCCTCAGTCGCCCCAATCCCCCAGTCCCTCAATCCTCCAGGCCCCCAGTCCCCCCAGCCCCGCAGTCCCCAGCCCCCCACAGCCCCCCCCAGCCGCCCCAGTCCCCCCAGTCGCCCCATCCCCCCCAGACCCCAGCCCGCCCCAGTCGCCCAGTCCCCAGCCCGCCCCAGTCGCCCAGTCCCCCAGTCGCCCCAGTCCCCAAGTCGCCCAGTCGCCCCAGTCTCCCAGCACCCTCCAGTCCCCCAGTCGCCCAGTCCCTCAGTCGCCCAGTCCCACAGTCCAACAGTCCCCCCTAGCCCCCCCCAGTCGCCCCAGTCCCCCCAGTCGCCCCAATCCCCCAGTACCCCCAGCCCCCCAGTCGCCCCAATCCCCCAGTTACCCCAGCCCCCCTGTCACCCCAATCCCCCAGTCCCTCAATCCCCCAGTCCCTGAGTCCCCCAATCCAACAGTCCCCCAGTTCCTTAATCCCTCAGTCCCCCAATCCCACAGTCCCCACAATCCCTCAATCCAACAGTCCCCTAGTCCCTCAGTCCCCCATTCCAACATTCCAACAGTCCCCCAATCCCTCAGTACCCCAATCCCTCAGTATCCCAATCCTGTAGCCCCTCAATCCCCCAGTCCCCCAATCCCTCAATCGCTCATTCCCCAACCCCTCAGTCTCCCAACCCATCAGTCCCCTAAACCCACCAGTCCCCCGGTCCCCCAGTCCCTCAGTCCCTCAATCCTATGGTCCCCCAGTCCCTCAATCCCTCGGTCCCCCAGTCCCTCAATCCCTCAATCCCTCAATCCCTCATCCCCCGACCCATCAGTCCCCCGGTCCCCCTGTTCCTCAGTCCCTCAATCTCCCAGTCACTCGATCTCCCAAACCCTTGGTCACCTAGTCCCTCGGTCCCCCCAATCCCTCAGTCCCTCACTCCCTTGGTCTGCCAATCCCTCGTCCCCCCTCCCCCGCAATCCCTCGCCCCCCCCCCAATCCCTCGCCACCCCCAAATCCCCCATTCCCCAATCCCTCGGTCCCCCAATCCCTCGGTCCCCCAATCCCTCGGTCCCCCAATCACTCAAAGCCTGTCCCACCATCGACAAGGCACAAGGCAGGAGTGGGATGGGATACTCCCCACTTTGGGGCAGCTCCAACAACACAAGAAGCTCGACACCATCCAGGACAAAGCAGCCCCCGCTCGATTGGCACCACATCCACAAACATCCCACTCCCTCCCCCCACCCACGCTCAGTCGCAGCAGTGTGTACTATCTACAAAATGCGCTGTGGAAATTCACCAAAGATCCTCAGTCAGCACCTTCCAAACCCACGACTACATCCATCTAGAAGGACCAGGGACAGCAGGTACAGGGGAACACCAGCCCCTTGGGGTTCCCCTCAAAGTCCCTCACCATCCTGACTTGGGAATAAATCGCCGTTCCTTCAGTGCCACTGGGTCAAATTCCTGGAATTCCCTCCCTAAGGGACATTATGGGTCAAACTAGTGTCGCACAGCACAGAAACAGACCCTTCGGCCCATCCAATCTATGCTGGATCCCAAACTAAACTAGTTCCACTGGCCTGTTCCTAGCCCATGTCCCTCAGAACCTTTCCTTTTCCGTGTACTAATGTCTCTTAAACATTGTAACTGCGCCCACATCCACCACACAATGTGTAAAATATAGTCCCTCATGTCGTTTTTTTAAATCTTCCTCCTCTCGCCTCAAAAATGTGCCTCTTAGTCGTGAAATCCCCCCATCCTCGGGGGAGTTCACCCTATCTATACCCGTCATGATTCTATAAACCTCTACAAGGTCACCCCCCCTCTACCTCCTACGCTCCAGTGAGAAAAGCCCCAGCCTCTCCTTATAACTCAAAACCTCCATTCCCGGCAACATCCTGGTAAATCTCTTCTGAACCATCTCCAGTTGAATAACATCTCTCCTGTAACTGGGAGAGCAGAACTGGGCCCAGTGCTCCAGAACAGGCCTCACCAATACCCTGTACAACCTCAACATGACGTCCCAGCTCCTACACGCAAATGAAGGCAAGCGTGCTAAACACCTTCTTAACCACCACCCCCCCACCCCCGCAACCCCGGTCTGTCTGGGACGCAAATTTCAGAGAATTATGTACCTGATCCCCTAGGTCCCTCTGTTCTACAGCACTACCCAGGGCCCTACCGTTAACCCTGTCTGTTTCATCAAAACGCAACACCTTTTTGATCCAAATTAAACTCCATCTGCCACTCCTCACCCCCTTGACCCAATTGACCAAGACCATCTTACGACAATCTGCTTCACTGTCCCACTGTCCCATCCCGTCTGAGTGTCAGCCGCAAACTCACTGAGGCCGTGCCTTCGATATCCTCATCAAGATCTTGGAAACAAGTGACAAACGGAAGTAGGCCAAAGGCGACCCCTGTAGGACACCCCTGGCCTGTCCGAGGGGCAATAAATGCTGGATCCTGCTCCCCTAAACACCCAGGCCTCAGTCTTGGCCTTTGTTTAGGCCTTCTCAAGGGCCCACATATAAAGGATGCTCTCTCAGGTCCCTGGTATGGACCCTCCTCCGCCCCTGTAGGCCGCACTTTGCTGCCTGTTCCCCTAGGCCTCAGTCTGGAGCCTATTCGTATAACGTCCTGGGCCTCCTGTTCCCCTCGGCCTCAGTCTGGGGACCAGTCCTACAAAGCCCGGGCCTCCTGTTCCCCTCGGCCTCAGTCTGGAGCCCAGTCCTACAAAACCCTGGGCCTCCTGTTCCCCTCGGCCTCAGTCTGGGGTCCAGTCCTACAAAGCCCGGGCCTCCTGTTCCCCTCGGCCTCAGTCTGGAGCCCAGTCCTACAAAACCCTGGGCCTCCTGTTCCCCTCGGCCTCAGTCTGGGGTCCAGTCCTACAAAGCCCGGGCCTCCTGTTCCCCTCGGCCTCAGTCTGGAGCCCAGTCCTACAAAACCCTGGGCCTCCTGTTCCCCTAGGCCTCAGTCTGGAGCCCAGTCCTACAAAACCCTGGGCCTCCTGTTCCCCTAGGCCTCAGTCTGGAGCCCAGTCCTACAAAGCCCGGGCCTCCTGTTCCCCTCGGCCTCAGTCTGGAGCCCAGTCCTACAAAGCCCTGGGCCTCCTGTTCCCCTCGGCCTCAGTCTGGAGCCCAGTCCTACAAAACCCTGGGCTTCCTGTTCCCCTCGGCCTCAGTCTGGGGTCCAGTCCTACAAAACCCTGGGCCTCCTGTTCCCCTCGGCCTCAGTCTGGGGACCAGTCCTACAAAGCCCGGGCCTCCTGTTCCCCTCGGCCTCAGTCTGGAGCCCAGTCCTACAAAACCCTGGGCCTCCTGTTCCCCTAGGCCTCAGTCTGGAGCCCAGTCCTACAAAGCCCTGGGCCTCCTGTTCCCCTCGGCCTCAGTCTGGGGACCAGTCCTAC
Source organism: Stegostoma tigrinum (assembly GCF_030684315.1). NCBI lineage: Eukaryota > Metazoa > Chordata > Chondrichthyes > Orectolobiformes > Stegostomatidae > Stegostoma > Stegostoma tigrinum. Next base: position 9,580,540 of record NC_081394.1, on the reverse strand, counting down.
AAAACCCTGGGCCTCCTGTTCCCCTAGGCCTTACTCTGGAGCCCAGTCCTACAAAGGCCCTGGTTTCAGGCCTGTTCCTGCAGGCCTCTGGTGCCCAGGGCTTGGCATTTCTCTGTAATCTGGTGCCCGTGGGTGCACAGACTCTGGAACGGGGAACAAGGTTGTCGAGGGGGAGCCTCCATCGTTAGTTACACACCGGCTCCTGGAAAGCCCGGCCTCAGCGAGTCCGTCGGCCTATCGTCGTTTGAATGGGAACTGCATTGTCCTTCAGACAAGTGCAATCACCAGGTTTCTCCTCTAGGTGGTGGCATCCGTCAGGCCTAGTGCGCAACGCACTGTCAGTCACGTCGGAGCTGGGCCTCAGCCACTGCTCGACCGGGTTGTTGTTGGCTGCAGGGAACAAAGATGGAGGGCCCCTGTAACTCTCTGACACGGTGATCAGAGTCACACTCCCCCCCCCCCCCCACACTTACACTCACTCACTCACTCACACACACTTACTCACACACACACAGTTACACACACTTACTCACACACACACTTACACACACTCTCACACACACACACACGCTCACACACATGCACTTACACAACAGATACACACACTCACTCACACACATGCACTTACACACACACACATACACACTTACACACACACACTCATGCACTCACACACACACTTACACACGCACTTACACACACACGCTCACACACACTTACACATACTCACTCACACGCACTTACGCACACACACTCACGCACTTACGCACACACACTCACACACACTTACACACACACACACACACATGCACTTACACACACACACACACTTACACACGCTCACATGCACTTACAACACACACACACTCACTCTCACACATTTACACACACACACACTTACAAACACACACACACATGCACTTACACAACACACACTTATACACACTTACACTCATACCTCACACATACACTTATACACACACCCACACACTTATGCACGTTTACACATCCCCCACACACACTTATATACATGCACACCCACATACTTATACACACTGACATTTCTCACACACACATACACACACGCACCCACAAACACACGCACTTATACACACTCACACCCACATACACTTAGACACACACACCCACACACACACACTTATACACAGTCACACCACCTCACACACTCTTGTACACATTTATATACACTCACACACACGTATACACACTCACACCCCCAAACACACTTACACACACTCATCTTCCGACTCACATTTATACATACTCACATCCACACACAGCCACACACACTTATGCATACTCACACCCCATCACACACACTTCAGCACATTCACACCCACACACATACACTTGTACTCACACACCCAGACACACACACACTTATGCACACTGACACCCCCATCCACACAAACTTTTACACACACACACACACCCTTACACACTTATACACACTCACACACACACTTGTACACACTTATACATACTCATACACACTCACCCCCCCCCCACACGCACATATACACACTCACATCGCCCCAAAACACATACCTATACACACTCCCTCATCTCCCCAACACACACTTATACACACTCACACCCACACACATACATGTATACACACTCACGCCCCGACCCACACACTTAAACACACTCATACCCCATCATACACACTTATATATACACACACACACACACACACACACACCTTCACACACACACTTGTACATGCTTAGGAACACTCACTCACACACTTACACACACTCACATCCACCACACACTCACTTATACCCACTCACACCCCATCACACACACTTTGTACATGCTTATATGCACTCATAGACATATACACACTCACACCTGCCCCACACACAGTTATACACACGCACACCCAAGCACACAAACGTATACACATTCACACACCCCACACATACACTTATAACCACTCATACACCCCCCACACATACTTTTACACACTCACACCCACACACACATACTCACACACACCCTCACAGACACACTTATACACATTTATATACACTCACACACACGTATACACTCTCACATCCACCAACACTTAAACACATTATCACCTCCCCACACACATTTGTAAACTCACGTCCCCTCACACACACACACTTACACACACTCACATACCCCACACACACTTATACACACTCACATACCCCCCACAAACACTTATACTCACTCACACCCCCACAGACACTTGTACACACTCACACCCCCTCACACACACTCTTATACACACTCACATATGTCCCATACACACTCACATATGTCCCCCACACACACTTATACACACTCACACCCTGGCACACCTATACATACTCACACCCCATCACACACACTTATACACACTCACACCCCCTCACACACACATTTGTACATGCTTATATACACTCACTCACAGGAAGGAGGAAGTGTTAGGTATCCTGAAAGACATTAAGGTGGACAAGTCCCCAGGTCTGGATGGGATCTATCCCAGGTTACTGAGGGAAGCGAGAGAGGAAATAGCCGGGGCCCTAACAGATATCTTTGCACTGTCCTTAGACACGGGTGAGGTCCCAGAGGACTGGAGACTTGCCAATGTTATCCCCTTGTTTAAAAAGGGCAGCAAGGATAATCCAGGTAATTATCGACCAGTGAGCCTGACGTCAGTGGTAGGGAAGCTACTGGAGAAGATACTGAGGGATAGGATCTATTCCCATTTGGAAGAAAATGGGCTTATCAGTGATAGGCAACATGGTTTTGTGCAGGGAAGGTCATGTCTTACCAACTTAATAGAATTCTTTGAGGACGTGACAAAGTTGATTGATGAGGGAAAGGCTGTAGATGTCATATACATGGACTTCAGTAAGGTGTTTGATAAGGTACCCCATGGCAGGCTGATGGAAAGAGTGAAGTCACATGGGGTCCAGGGTGTGCTAGCTAGATGGATAAAAAACTGGCTAGGTAACAGGAGACAGAGGGTAGTAGTAGAAGGGAGTTTCTCAAATTGGAGACCTGTAACCAGTGGTGTTCCACAGGGATCTGTACTGGGACCACTGTTGTTTGTGATATATGTAAATGATCTGGAGGAAGGTGTAGGTGGTCTGATCAGCAAGTTTGCTGATGACACTAAGATTGGTGGAGTAGCAGATAGTGAAGGGGACTGTAAGAGATTACAGCAGAATATAGATAGACCGGAGAGTTGGGCAGATAAATGGCAGATGGAGTTCAATCCGGGCAAATGCGAGGTGATGCATTTTGGAAGATCAAATTCAAGGGTGAACTTTACAGTAAATGGAAAAGTCCTGGGGAAAGTTGATGAACAGAGAGATCTGGGTGTTCAGGTCCATTGTTCCCTGAAGGTGACAACGCAGGTCAACAGGGTGGTCTAGAAGGCATATGGCATGCTTTCCTTCATTGGACGGGGTATTGAGTACAAGAGTTGGCAGGTCATGTTGCAGTTGTATAGGACTTTGGTTCGGCCACATTTGGAGTACTGTGTACAGTTCTGGTCGCCACATTACCAAAAGGATGTGGATGCTTTGGAGAGGGTGCAGAGGAGGTTCACCAGGATGTCGCCTGGTATGGAGGGTGCTAGCTATGAAGAGAGGTTGAATAGATTAGGATTATTTTCATTAGAAAGACGGAGATTGAGGGGGGTCCTGATTGAGGTCTACAAAATCATGAGGGGTATAGACAGGGTGGACAGCAAGAAGCTTTTTCCCAGAGTGGGGGACCCAATTACTAGGGGTCATGAGTTCAAAGTGAGAGGAGGAAAGTTTAAGGGAGATATGCGTGGAAAGTTCTTTACACAGAGGGTGGTGGGCGCCTGGAACGCGTTGCCAGCGGAGGTGGTAGACGCAGACACCATAGTGTCTTTGAAGATGTATTTGGACAGGTACATGGATGGGCGGGGAGCAAATGGACATAGACCCTTAGAAAATAGATGACAGGTTAGACAGAGAATCTCGATTGGCGCAGGTCTCGGGGGCTGAAGGGCCTGTTCCTGTGCTGTAGGTTTCTTTGTTCTTTGTTCTTATATACACACTCACACCTGCTCACAAACGTATACACACTTACACACTCACATTCACACACATCCTCACAGACACACTTATACATTCTCACACACACTTTTCCACACACGTATACACTCCCACATCCCCCTACACTTATACACTCTCACATCCCCACACACACTTAGAAATACACACCCCCTCACACACACTTATACACACTCACTTATGCCACACACACTTTTACACACTCTCACACCCACAGATTTTTATATACACTCACACCTCCTCACACACACTCTTGTACATATTCACAACCCCACACACACTTAAACATACTCTGACACACACCCACATACAAACTTGTACACAATGACAAGCACCCACAAACACTTATAGACACTCACTCCCCCCCACACACATGCATTTATACACACACACACCCATACGCTTATACACACTCACGTCCCCGACGCACACTTATACACACTCATGCCCCCCCCACACACTTAAACATACTCACATCCCTCACACACACTTATAGACACTCACACCTCCTCATGCACTTATACACGCTCACACGCCCCCCCACACACGCTTATATATACTCACACACATTTATACACACTAACACCCACACACACGTATACACACTCACACCACCTGGTGCCCACTTGTAAACATTCACAACCCTACACACACTGATACACACTCTGACACACACCCACATACACGTATACACACTCACACACACACACACACACACACGTGTACACGCACACAACCCCCCACAAACACTTATAGACATTCATTCCCCCACACACACTTATGCACACTCACACCCCCCAGACGCATGCACACCCACACACTTATGCACACTCACAACTCCAACACACACTTATACACACTCACATCCCTCATACACACTTATACACACTCACACACCCACACACACCGATACACACTCTGACACATACCCACATACACTTATTCACACACACACACACACACACACACACACACACACACACACACACACACACACACTTAAACACTCTCACATACTTGACACACACTTATATATACTCACACACCTGGCACACACTTATACACACTCACACTCCCTCACACCCACTTGTACACACTCACACCATGACACACACTGATGCACACTCTGACATACACACACACACACTTATACACACCCATGAACACACACACACTTATAGTCACTCACACCCCGCATACACTTATACACTTGCACACCCACTCACTTATGCCCACTCACATCCCTCACACATACTTATACACACTGCCACTCACACACACACTCACACACACACTTATACACACTCACACACACTTACAGACACTCATATCACCACACACACTTATACACACTCACTCCCACGCACACACTTACAGGCACTCACACTTATACACACTCACACCCCATCACACACACTTGTACACACGCACACCCCCACCCATACACTTATACACACCCACACCCACAAAAACTTATAAATATTCACACCCCATCTCACACACATATACACATTCACACACCCCACACACATATATGCACTCACATCCCCTCACACATTTATACACACTTACATGCCCCACACATACTTATACACTCAGACCCACCCACACACACTTATACACACTCACCCCCCCAAAACACACTTATACACACTCACACACGCTCACACCCACTTGTACACACTTATACATACTCGCACACACTTATACACACACATCCACACTCACTTATACACACCCACACACCCACACACACACACCTATACGCACATTTGTGCAACGAACACACTCACATCCCCATCCACACTCTTATACACACATGTGTACACACACACACACACATTCACACTCTCACACACACTTATACACACTCTCATACACTCACTCTCTATCTCTCTCTCATATACACACACACACTCTCACACACACTTGCAGTCAGGTGTGCATACACTTATACACACAGACACAAACAGGCAGAGACAGAAACACACATATAGGCGCAAATAAACAAACACACGGCCAGACAGGCACTCTCAGGTACATGCACACAAATGCACATTCTTACACACAGGCATATTCACACACATACAGTCGGAAACTCATGTGCGTGTGCGCACACGCGCACGTGCAGACGCACAGACACACACGCACAGACACACGCACATGCACATGGACACAAACAAACACACACAGGCAGCAGCACAGCTACAGCCGCCCCCCCCCCGCCCCCACCACACACACACACACACACACACACAGGCGCGTGCACACACACACACACACAGGCGCGTGCACACACACACACACACACACACACACACACACACACACACACACAGGCGCGTGCACACACACACACACACACAGGCGCGTGCACACACACACACACACACACACACACAGGCGCGTGCACACACACACACACACACACACACACACACACACACACAGGCGCGTGCACACACACACACACAGACACACACACAGGCAGACACACACAGGCACGCTCCAATAGAACATTCCTATTTCCCAGATGAGCGAGCACAGGCTCTGCAGAAACCGAAGTGAGCAGAATGCAAACCAAGCCGAGACACTGATAATGTGAGTCGATGCTGCTGGCGTCAGCGAAGCGGAACAGGATAACAGCCCGGCCGATTGAAACATCCAGCTTCTCCAGAAAAAAGGGTCTTCGGGGGGGTAAACAGGAAGTGATAACCTGCGGTGGTGGCAGAGGAGCCCGGCCCGGGGGTTGGGGGCGGTGGGAGTGGGTGGGGTGGGGGGTGGCGCGGCAGTATATTAGTTTCTCAAGGAGATGCGAAAGGTGAAGGAGATGGTGGAGGTTTAACAGGAGCGAGAAACACAGCCTCCGCAGGTCAACACATTCCCCAGGCAGCCAGGCTGAATCATAAATAACTTTGAACGCTCAAAGGCTTAAACCACAGAGGAATGTATATTGAGGAGGAAAAGGTGCACTTTTAAAAGTCGTTTTTAAGAGTCAGCGTGGATTTGTTAAGGGGGACAAATGTTGAATTGTTGGAGTCTCTTGAAAGGGTTCGATGAGGGTGGCAAAGTTGATGTGGAATATAGAGACACCCAGGAGCTTTTCTCAATCCAGAATTATGGCCATGAGACTGTACGAGAAGTTACCTCCCGAGGGGGGCCGTGGACAGACTGGCGCAAATCCCACCAGGAGAGGGAGGTGAGGCAGCGAGAGCAATGGTTAATGGAGGGTTATTGGGCTGGGGGAGGGGGATTTGCTGGTGTAGTCCCCTGCTCACTCTCTCCCCGCCCACTCCCTCCCCTAGTCACTCCCTCCCCCGCCCACTCCCTCCACCGCCCACTCTCTCCACCGCCCACTCTCTCCGCCAGTCGCTCCCTCCCCCACCCACTCACTCCCCCCCCCCACCCACTCACTCTGTCCCCCACTCCCTCTCTCATTCACTCCCTCCCTCCCTCCCTCTCACTCTACTTTGGATGCTGTCTCCCTCACTCTCTCCTGCCCACTCTGTCCACACACCTACCAACGCGTGGTGCCCTCCTGTAAACTCTTCTGCCCCTCGACATCATGCTAGCTTCCGAGCTGTTTCTCCCCCACGCTCTCCATGCCCACCCCACCCCCATCCTGAAATTTCAGTTTTTGCTCGACGTCCCGGGCTATCTCCTCATTCCTGGAAAACAGTACCCCACTTCATTCCTGGAAATCTTTGCCCTTCCCTCTGCCTCATGCCCTCGAAAGAACCCTGTTTATATCTGTCAGCGAGGGCCCTGTGATCGGACCCAGGTTAGCAGCTAGGGTTCCCTGATTGGAGCAGGTTAACAGCCAGGGCTCCCTGATTGGAGCAGGTTAACAGCCAGGGCTCCCTGATTGGACCCAGGTTAACAGCCAGGGCTCCCTGATCTCACCCAGTTTAATAGCCTGGGCTCCCTGATTGGACCCAGATTAACAGCCCCGACCATGGAACTCCTGTGCTATGAGGTGTGGTCACATATTCAGGAGAATGAGAAATGGGCAGAAATTCATCAATTAGTATTACCAGTGGGTCACAAAAAGGAGGTGTTGCGAGTTACCAGTGGGAGGTGATTTGGGAGTAAGTAATCCGCAAACCAAAATGCAAAAACATATTAATTGGGCTGGACTGCAGAAGGATGTAGTTGACTTTTGCTGGATATCTCCTACACATCAGGTAATTGGGAAATCTTCACAGTGATAGCACCAGCACCTTCAATACCCAGTCCTGCATTCGAGAAACCTTTTACAAGGGTCTTAATTGACTGCATAGGAGCCCTGCCTAAAATAAAAAGTGGGAATTGACCGTAATGGAGATGTCTATTAGATTTCCAGAGGCCATTCCATTATACAGTATCACAGCTAACAGGAATGTAGAAGAGTTATTCAATATTTTTACAAGAATCCATCAGTTTAAGGGTTACATTTTACATCAAAATTATTCAAGGAAGCTATGGATAGCTTAGGAATAAAACAAATCAAATCCGTTGCATACCATCCAGAATACAGGGAGCATTAAAATAATGGCATCAAGCTTTAAAGACCATGTTAAAGGTATATAGTCAAGATTATTCAAGAAATTCCTTTTGTGCTGTTTCCCATTAGGGATGCACCAAATGAATCAACCAATTCAATGCATTTGAATTAGTTAATGGGCATGAGATGAAATTAATTAAAGAGAAACTGAGTCAGAATTCAGAGACCACATATATGGGCTACATGTCGAATTTTAGGGGCCAATTAAATAAAGAGGGTGAGTCTACGAGACAGCATTTAAAAACATCACAGCATATGATGAACCAGGAAGCAGATGAGAAATCAAAAGTTTGCAATTTTGTAACACAGATAAAGTGTTATTGTTACTTCCTGTGATAAATGAAACTTTAAAATCAAGATTTAGTGGATCTTATCGAATGGAAAGGAGATTGAGTGAGGTGAATGATTTGATCGTGGCTCTAGATAGAAAGAAATCTCACAGAGTGTGTCCTGTGAACATGCTAAAAAAAATTTTGATTGGGAAGGAAAGCAAAAGGAAAATGTGTCACTGGTTTGAATGCGGAGTGAAGAACCAAGTTCAGGGGGTTCTGAATTGGGCACTCCTCACGTTAGGTTGGACAATGAGGAAGCTCTCAGAAATTGGGATAAATTATTGATTTAACTTTCAGAGGAAAATTGAAATGACCTGAAAAAAAAGTTATAACTATTGCATATGGAGATATGTGGGAATAACCTGGGATGTACTGGCATGACAATGCACTATATAGAAACAGGAAATGCTGTTCCAATTGAGCAACATCCTTATAGATGTAGGACTTGAAAGTTGGCACAGGCTCAAAAAGAGATTGAATGCATGCTCTAAGACAGCGTAATCAAAGTGCATTGCAGTGATCGGAGATTGCCCATTGTAACCAGCTGGCACCCAATGATTATGTGTAGACTATCACCAAGTCAGTGCAGTTACAAAGACTGATTCACGTCTGATTCCACGTTTGGAGGACTGTATTGACAAAGTGGGGCAATCAGAAACTTATACTTTTGAGTTGGCCTTCCTCAGAGGATACTGGAGGTACCTTTTGTTTGAAAGAGCGAAGACAATTTTCGCTTTTGTAATACTGAACATACTGTATCAGTTTAAAGTCATGCCATTTGGCATGAAAAATGTGCCCACCACATTTCAGAGACTAACCAATAAACTCATTTCTGGGTTAGCCAGATGTGTGGAACACATTGATAACCTGGTGATTTTTAGTCACATATGGAAGGAACATTTGCAGCTTTTATTGGATTTAGTCCATCGACTTTAGGATGCAGACTCTGGGATAAACCTGGCTGAGAGTGACTTCACTAGAGCTCACGCCATGTTCCTGGGACATGTTATTGAACATAGACAGACGGCCTCATGGGCAGTGAAAGCAAAGTTTACTGAGGAGTTTCCCATGTAATCAGCGAAAACAGCAGTACCATGATTCTCGGGATTGAGTGGGTTTTATCGAAAATTTGTACCGAAGTTTAGCAAAGTGGTTTCTCCACTGGCTGACTTACTGAAGAAGTGCAGAACTTTTCAGTGAATGGTAGATCATTAGAGAGCATTTGAGAGCCTGAAAGCTGTGTTAACCACTAACCCACGGTTAGCTAGTTACATAACAACACTCAAGGTCATTATCGATGCAAGTGATGTGGGTCTCCATGCTGTACTCTTACAAGAAGTTGATGAGAAGATAGGAAGACCTATTAGGTATATTTCCAACAAATTGAATAATCACCAACAGAAATATTCCCGATTGAGAAAGAGACCTTGAGCTTGGTATTGGTGTTACGATATTTATATCGCTATTAATTTGTCTGAGACATTGGAGTATATTGATCATAACCCATTAAAATGTTTGGTATAAGTTATGCACAAAAATTCCAGACTGTTTTGGTGGAGTTTATTATCACAGCCTTTCAATTTGGAAATTATGCACGAGGCAAGATTGAAAAAGTAATTGCCAATGTGTTGCGGCAAATCAGATGAAGGGAGATGGAGGCATTTGGTAGTTGGAGTAAACAGACTGAAATAGAATGTAGCAGTGAATGTTTGCATGCTTACAGATAATATAATGTATGTGTATCATAGTTGACTAACAGCGTAAGGCTTAAAACTGAAAGCATTTTTTGGGGAATGAGGTGCAATGGCACTGTGGCTTTAAGAGGCATATTTTGTATTTTATTTGGTAAATAAAGCTTGACAGAGAGGTGAGAAAGTCTGCTCAATGTCAATAAAGTAAACAGCTTGTGAAGCATTGAGTCTTTTTAAAGTTGGAACAATAGCAGCAGCATGAATGGGTGCGGCCAGATCTCTCAGAAACAGGAATTTCAGGTTTGGGTTTTCAGTAGCAGTTACTAGGGTCTTGAAGATGGTGAGGAAGCTGCTTCTTCTCTCTCTGTTATAGTTAAAGCTGGGGTTCCAATCCTGCTTCTAGAATCAAGTATGAGATAATCTGTTTTACTGAA